>NC_072047.1:4630280-4950835 GCF_027791375.1 Indicator indicator
TCAGTGGAAGATGAGCACAAGCCCTGAGTGACCTAACAGAGAGTGAGAGCATAAAATCTGAGTGTTAATGAGACTGAGAAGTCCAGGGGTGGTTCAGTTTTCAATCCTGGAGAAGCTGCTGGTGTCATTAAGGCACTCTGACTTTTGCTCTCTGGAAAGGACCCTTCTGATTTTGCTCTCTGCTGCTGCTCAGACAGATATAAGCCGTCCAAAGCAGAGCAGCTCCCCTGTGCTGGAGTCTTGGTGGCTTTGTGGTACATTAACCAGCACCCTGCCATAAGCCTTGTGTGAAAAATGGCCTGGCACTGCTTTACAAGTCCAGAGAAACATTGCTGCAGGGGTGACCCCTGTGCAAGGTCGCAGATGTTCTGCCTGGTGGGGGAAGAGCTGGTTCCATGCATGCAGGCCAGGAGAAGCCTCTGGCTGATCTCAGCCTTTCCCTCAGATGCTGCAGTGCTGCCGGCTGCACCGCAGAGCTCCATGCAGCCTCTCAGAGCTCCATGCAGCTTCTCAGAGCTCCCTGTGGAAGTGACACAAAGCAAGGTCATGGTGGCAGGCTGGGCTCAGAGCTTTCTGTTCCCTTTCCCTTCATTTACTTTGCACTTTAAATAAAACCCCCAAGTTTTACATGCCCAGCCAGCCACATGGGATGGAATTCTGAAGGATAAAATGGAGCAGGTCTTGAGGAGGTTTGTAACTCAACATCAGCTTGGAGAACTGCCTAAATTTGTGGAAATTCATCAGGACATGTGCAGAAATGGAGCTGGAGTCCTTGGTCCAGGACTTGCATGCCCTCAAAAGCTTACCTAACAGCTGGGTTTCTATGTGACTGGCTTGGAGGGGTCCTTTTTTTGCCTAAATGTGAGTGAGGTTTTGCTGGGTTCTTAGCAGTGGCTTGTGGCATCCTCCTTGTATCTTCCTTGTTTTTCTAACGTGGATATTGCTATCATCATCTTCCTGCCCTCAGGTTGGCACCAAAGCTTAAAGGAGCTTTACAAAAGAGAACATCTCATCCAGAGTTAACTTCTAGACTCTGCACTTAGAGAGCTCAAAGGGTTTAGTAAATCAAGGTCAAGGTTTCAGCCACAATTTCTTCTACAGGGAAACTGAGGCAAGAAGAATTTTCCTGGATTATTCACTGGAGGCAAGTGATAAAAATGTGTGAGCTGTTTGTACTGGCAGACTGCTGAGCTGGGCTGACCTTGTGATCTAAGGCAAGAGGCATAAATCTCAAAGGCTGGGATTAGGAATAACAACTCCTACAAGCAGAGTTCCCTCTTCCCTTTCCTGCTGCTTGCTCTTGTGAACTGGTGACTTGAAAAGGGCTGCCAGGCCTAAAAAGCTCCTGGTTTGCAGAATTAGTCAACATAGTCCTCTGGCTTGGCATTGCATAAATTACACCAAACACTTTCATCCCTGAGCAAACTGTGAGAGGAGGAGAAGAGCCAGGAGGTAACTTGAATCACAACTGTTAATGACAAAAGAAAACTGCAAAAGAAAGCTGCCTTTCCAGTACATGTTAATTTAGTGGCATTTGATTTTTTTTCAGTTAGGGTTTTCACCTCTTGACCACTGCTTGATCCACGAAATTGCAAAGCAAACCCTTTGTTTGCCATTGGTACAAAAGGTTCAGCTGTTTTCCCTGCTCTCTCTCATCTCCCCCTTACTTCTTGGCCTCTTTCAAACTGATTAAAGCACCTCTGGATCTAATCCACACTGTTCTCTCACTGCGTGCCTCAGTCAACAAGCAAATATTATCTTTATCTAAAGCAAACAGCCAGCAGCTGATGGCGTGGAGGAAGAGGAGATCAGAGATACTCCAGGAGGGACGACTCTGGGTTTGCGGAGAGGGCGACGCGGGGCCTTGCCCTGTCTGCTTTCGGCCACTAGATGGCGACAGAGAGCTGCCAACAGAGCCCGCAGCGCACAGGGCAGGCTGCGGCTCAGGCTTCTCCCCTCTGTCTTGGGCATTTCACTTAAGGGGAGGGTCTGAAGCGAGCTTTGCTGCCTTGGGCTCTGTGGAGAAATGTCTCAGACATGTGCAATGTGCCTCCTTTGTTTAAACAGGCCCTGTCAAGGTGTTGTAGGCTCTGTTAGCCAACCCCCCCCCGGGAAGTTCACCAGCAGAACAAATTTTCTTCTAGGTATTTTATCTGCTTTGCACATGTAGAGTGTTTGGAGAAGACTGCCCTTGCCTGGGCAAAGGGGAAGGCTGCATTTCCAAGGGGAAGGTTGCATTTCCAAGGGAAGGATGCCTCAGCTATGACCTTGGGGAATGTCTCTGCTCTCTGCTCACCTGTGTCATTGCCCAGCCCCAATTTCCCCCCTGTAATATGGGGATGCTCCTGACTCATTTTGGTCAGAACCCCTGGCCTGTGCTGTTGCTGTGTGAGGAAGATGCCTGAGCAGATGCTGAGGCTGCCTTGTTTGCTTGGTTTTTAGCAGGTCACACATGAAGGGAGTCGAAAAGCAGAGACTGCTGAAAGCTTCTGTGGGGTGATAGAACACCGTGGTGTGCATTTGAAGATCAAAAGCATGAGCACTGTGGGAAATACTTCTCCTGCACCTACCCTCAAGGAAGATCTCTGCTAAGACACCTACATTGTCCAGGCTGTTGTGTCAGCAGAGCCAGAAGGTTATTCCCAATTTTATCTTCAGGTGGACTTCAGCAGTGCCCACTAGAGAGCAAAAGCTGCCTGTGATACACCTTTTGTGCAGGCCTGAGACCATTGCCTCCTATCTCCTCATCTGCAGCAGTACAGGCTGGAAATGCAGAGTCCTGCCTGTGTCCATAATTATTTGCAACTGAGAGCATCTTGTGTCTTCTCTTTCTTCAGACTAAGCTGTAGCTATCACTTTAAAAACAATAGACTCCAAGGGGGGGTGGGGGGAGGAGGGAGGGAATGGCCTTCAATAATTAGAGTAGAAAGTGCCAAGGGACATGACAAATGACCCTGCACTGAAGGATGGGCTGAATATTTATCCTGAACACACACACACACACACACACACACACACACAGAGCTGGTGAGCTGCTTCTCCACCATGAGGCCAGAGCCTGCTCAACTCACTCAGGACAACCCTGCTGGTGGCAGACCCAGGAGCTGCAGTGGGTCTGACCCACAGTGGCCATAACCATGGATCTGATAATTCTATGATTCTATCTGGCTTGCACAGAAATCATCTTGATATCAGAATGGCACTGCCTGATTAAATCCAACCAGCCCTGGGGGACCAGCCAGAGAGTTTTTGTGAGGAGCTCTCATATCTTTTGGCAGCAGCAGTTATACTGCAAGCAGGTACTGAGACCCTTCAAAAGGCTGAACATCCAAACCAAGCAGAGGAGGAAGCCTGCAAGCCAGGCAGGTCTGTTTGTGCCTGGGTTCTGGTGTATGACACTGAGAACCTTTAGCTGTGCTTTCAGGCCCAGTGTGTGCAGAGGCTGATGTGCTGTGGGAACTTCCAGGAGATGCTTTGGGAGGGCTCAGTCCAGACCTCTGTGGATGGCACATCTGCTTCTACAGAGCACCCACTGGAGGCCTGGGCATAGCTGGATGTGGTCTCCTTGGCTTTGCTGGGGTAGATACAAAGCTATCAGGAAAAAGAGAGCTCTGCTCACAGACTGAGTCAGGGAAACCACTTCCCTCCCTGCGCCTAAAGAAAAGTACTCTGCCTCCAGGCTGCTAACAGATGGCCTCACTGCTCCAGTTCCACTGTCCATGCACTGTCTGTGTGTGCTGAAAGGAGGAGAGGCTCTTTGTAGCTACTAGCTCTGAAGCTGCAGGGACAGGGGGAATGTGTGAGTGGGCATATGAACACAGACATGTCCTTGGGTTGGGATTCTCACAGGGTGTGTTAAGGAGGAGATCAAGGCTCCAGCAGTAGCTTGGTTTCTACTGCAGTTTGTCTTCCCATCAGAACTGGTGATGGCCACGAAGATGGTCCAAGGGCTGGAGCACCTGACAGCATTTTCATGTGAGGAGTTCCTGATGCTGAAATGTGGCCATGACCTGAGAGCTGTAACAGTGCTTTGGGGTGGGGAGCACCCTGGGGGCACTGAGGTGACTTCTCCCCTGCCCAGCCCCTGAAGATACAAAAAGTAAACTCTGTCAGCTGGGTGCAGGTTTGCCACCCCCGTGCTTCACTGTCTAGATGCACAGAAGGAGCTCTGTTGGCAGCATCATTTACCTCAGCAGTGCTGGGAAGTGTGAGCTTGCGGAACATATGGGCTGCAATTGTGGGGCAGAGCAGCCTGTGTGAAGGATGCAGCAGCTCAGAAAATATTCTTGTTTTTGTCAGTTTGAATACAAGCTGCTTAAAACTGAGTTGAAGCAAAACACTAATTCCTATGACTTGAAGAAAATGCTTTACAGTGCCTGCCTTGAATAGATTCCTCCCTCGTTCCTCTGTCTTGTCACATTTCAGTGACTGCAATTAAGAATAAAAACCCCAAGGCAGACCCAGAAAAGTTTGCTACTCTAAAAAGCATCAGTCTGGTACAGGGAAGAGATGAAGCTCTTGCCAAAGTGCAGTCCCTGAGAGCATTCCTTCCCTGTGTGAATGAGTTCCAAAGAGCAAGAGCCTGGCTCTGAATGGTGGAGAGCCCTTTCTCTACTGTCAGTGGCACCCCAGTGAGGCCAGGCATTCCCTGCTTGGAGGGTAAAATCCCCCTTGCATGCAGGTAACATCCAGGCAGAGATTCTGACCCAAACCCTGGTGTTTAGAGGAGACTCCACTCATGTCAGCAAGGGTTAGCTTGTTGCTTTCTGAGTAGCTAGAAAGAAGTTTTGTGATTTTCACAGAATCATGGAATTATTTCAGTTAGAAAACTCCTCTGAGATCAAGTCATGCATCTCCCTAATACCACCATGGCCACTAAACCCTGGCCCCAGGTGCCATGCCCACACGTTTCTGGAACACCTCCAGGGATGGGGATTCCACGACCTCCCTGAGCAGCCTGTTCCAGTTTTAATAGGAGATGAATCTTCAGCTGTTGAAGAGTCTGATCCTGTGTGACTGAAACTGGTGGGAAACAGTTCCAGTGCTATTCTGCCACTTGTTCTCCATGCAGGAACAACACCACAATAGAGCTGAACCAAACTCAAGCCATTGTCACCTCTTTGGAGTATTTGTCTTCCCATGGAGAAAGTCTTCCTATGCCTTTTGCATTATTGCAACAGACAACTCTAAGACACTGTCTAATGTTAATTCTGCTCATGGCTGCCAGTTATAATCAGAGCTAGTCAAAATAAACAAATTAAACAAATAAACATGTCAAAACATCTCAGTTGTAGAGAAAATAAGCCAAGTCTGAACTCTCTGAGTGCCGCAGTGGAGCCGGCATGCTGCAGACTGGAAAATGTTCTCTTGCAGCTTTCTTCTCTTGCTGGGGAAAGGGAAGCAAAGGTTGGGTCAGTTTAGAGTTACAGTTTAGCTCTGCCCTCCTAAGGAGCCTGCAGCTGAGGCCAAATGAAACCCAAATGTTCCTTTAGCTCCTTCACCCACCCTAATGATCATCTGCTGCATGTTTTAAACATGGGTTGGTTTTGTCTTTAGGGCTTGGGGATTTTTCTGAGCAATTCTGTGCTGTCAGAGTGCCAAGATGATAAATCATTGTAGGATCTGGACAAGATGCAGGTGAAAATGTACCAAATGTGGATCTGCACTTCACTACAAACCGCACTGCTGCTGTGACAGAGCAGCATCCAGGGGGTGCAACACCAGGCCACCGACATTAGAGAGCAGTCCAGCTTGGGGGGAAATCCATCACACATGCATCTGCTGCACTGAGTGGGCGTCAGACCCTGAATTTGCTAAGCAGTTGTAGTGGACGAGGGGGCAACACTTTGGGGTTGGGCTTTTTTTTAGTGGTATGTTAACCTTAAAAATCTGTTCTGAGGTTAAAGGGAAAAGCTGTTGCTTTAGACAGGTGGTTCTTGTAAAGAGCTGATCTTTAAAGTGTTCTCTTGCAGTGTCAGCCCCCAGTCTCTCAGCAGAGATAAAGCTGTACTGCAGGTGATGCTGGGACTCTTCTGTTGGCTGTCACACAGCTGTCCAATCCAGTTCAGAACTCACTTTTGGAAAGGGACCTGAGTTTTGTAATGTGAGACACAGGCACACAAGGAGCTGTTCCAAGTGGCAAGTCAGGACTGGGGCTCTTAGATGCAAAGCACAGAAATGGTGGCCCTGTTTTTGCAGCTCTTAGAAGGTCCCTGGTTGAGTGCAATCAGGAGGCAACTGCTGCTGGCACTGCCCCTGAGTTTCCTGGGAAGAAATAACTCTCTGTTGTGAGCACACTGAGCTCAGGTATGCCAGGTGTGGAGGCATGAGGTAGAGGGAGACCTGCCTACCAGAAAAGCAGCAAATGACCACAGAGGTTGACAGAGCTGCTTGGCAAATGCTTGTTCCTCCTGCCCCTCTGTTGGGAACTGCAGTGGGGTTTGCTCAGCCCTAAAGGAAAACAGAACCACAGAATCATTCAGGTCTGAATAGGCCTCTGAGGTCATCAAATCCAACTGTCAGCCCAACACTACTGTGACCACTAACCCACGTCCCCAGGTACCATATCTACAGGTTTGAACACCTCCATGGATGGTGACTCCACCACCTCCCTGGACAGCCTGTTCCACCCCAAACCCAAGCAGCTTCCTTGAGGTGTGTTGGACTTTGCAAGGTGGTTTGTAGAGAGCCTGAATCCCCCACAACAATGCACAGAACTCTTAACTGGTGAGGTTCTTCTTCCTCTCCCTCCCCTCCTTTGCTTCCCCCCACAATGTTTTTCATGTAGCTAGGGCCTGGGGAGCAGAGGAACACTGTGCCTTTGAAAGGCTGTGTGCTGCAGACAGTCCATAGAACCTAGGTTATTAACAGCCTCTTGCAAGACAGTTATTTTTGGAGTGGCCTCTGAGGAGGCAACCTCTTGGAATCGAGCTCATTTATTCTGCATCTCACTGTCCTGCCATTTCCTGCAGAGAGAGGGGAAAAGTGAAACCACATGTTCCAAGGAGCGAGTGGAGGGAAGCCCACTGAAGACAAATGACTGCTCCTCTCCCCTGGCAATCAGTCAAGGCTGGGCTGGGAGCCAGCCCAGGTGTTCCCAGGAACAATGCAAATCACAGCTGATTTTGCTGACAGATTCTTCTGGTAATTTCCTGTTGTTTGGCATCTTCAGGTTACATTCCCACAGTTATGGATCCTGACAAAGTCCGGGGCCTTCACATCCACTTTGGAGCTGGAGGCACAGGGATCCTCCCTGTGTGTCTCCCCTGCAGCCCCAAGCCTTCTCTTGGAGCCTACAGATGTTTTAATTTAATTCCTTTTGCAAAATACAAATTTTAATGAGTCTGAATTTTAAAAACTATTTGCACCTGCACCATCTAGAATTTCCTGGCAGTCCCCCCACAGCTTTTGCCAGGATTCCTGCTTGTTCTATCACTTCAACCTACCACTTGGAAGGCTTTCCTCTTGTGCTTCCTATTATCTTCTACATCAGGGCTGCTCAAGACACTCTCACTAACGGAATGGAGCCTTGAGCTGGCCACGGGAGGGGAAGAGGCTGATCTGACAGCTCGAGATGCTGCCAAGAGGGTGGTGGTAGAGTGAGGAGTGCCCTCGGATAGCAGGCATTGATTCTGGACCCGGGGCAGAGAGGGCTGCCCCCAGAGGGTTACAGCTTTTATCCTCTGGGAGCAGCGAGGCAGGGGAGGGCAGGCAGGCTGAGAGCGATCTTAGAGCTCGGTGCACTCCGGTCTGTCAGGAAGTTATAAATACTGCCTGGGCCTGCTCGAGCAGCTCACATTCTGGGCTGGAGTTTTTTTTCTGCGTTGGAACAGAGCTGGAGGGGCACCAGGGGACATCAGCCCCGGGTCCATTGTCTCCTTTATTCTTGGTGTGCCTGCAAGCGGAGGGAGAGCAGAGCACAGGGGGGGTTGCTGCAGTCTGAATAGAGGGGAGGGGGGGTTCTCCCCAGCCTTTCCTCTGGGCATTTCCTGCCAGTTTAGCTATTTCTAGAAGATCAATTCTGAAAGCAACTCTGGGTTTTGAAATGTTTTTGCGAACCTTCAGCAGTTTCTGGTGGTTTGTTGATTTTTCTGTAGTTTCAAAGTGCGTTCCAGAGAGCTCTGACTCTGAATGAATGTCCTGCCTTGGCTGGGGAATTTTCCACCTTTTTGTTGTCCTTAGAGGGAGGAAATTTCTCATTATCTGTGGGGGCAGGTGAATCAGGATTTAGGATGATCAAAACCACCCTGCTTTTTAATTTGATTTTCCTCAGAAAATTGTGGGTTTGGCTAAGTGAAAATTTCTGAGCCTTGAACGAAAACCAAACTCAACAAAACCCCAGCCAGGAGTCTCAGGCAGATCTTCTTAATCTTGTTTGTTTGGGGCAGGGGATGGATGCATCTTTAAGCATGCTGAGGCCCTTTTCTCCTCAGGGTAAGGCATCATCAGCCGTGCGAGCTGCTCATGAACTTGAGCTGTTGAGGAGCTGTTGAGGAGCTGAGGTTGTGTTCAGTATCCTAAAGTCCCTTTCTCTGAGGCCGTTGACCCACTCCTGTAAACAACTCATAAAGCCTCTTCTGCCTCCTGGTAGGACCAGCCTGCTGGACTCCTCTGCTGCTTGCTGGAGATGTCTCTGGTTCAGGCTTGCTGACAGCCCTTGCAGGCCCATCACAGCTCCCTCGGTGCTAATAGCTGTTCCCAGGGAGTGTCCCAGGGGGATTTGCTGAGGAGGTTAGGAGAAGGAGGGAAATCATGTTGTGAACCCCCCCTCACCCTCTGGTTTCCATCAAAAAATGTTTTTCGGTGAAAATCTTCTCCCAGCTGGAGTGTCACCTTCTGTTCAAATCCCTAAAATTAGCCTGAGAATCTTCTCTCACTTCAACAAATCCATGCTGTCTGCTCACTGGTAATTACCCTTCTGGAGCAGTGGCAAAGGCAGGCATGCTTGCAGAGCTCTCAGAAGATGAGAAGCCCTCCTGGCTCCTCGTGGTCCTTGCACACGTTGGTAAATAGGTAGGCACCTGGGAGAGGGTGATGCAGGAAGATGCAGGGAGGGTTTGAGATTTATCTCCCCAGGAGCAGAAATGTGCCACCCATACTGTGAATCCTCCTCACAATGACTACTATAGGGCTTTGGCTCTGGGGAGCTGCCAGTATCTACCCACTCAGCCTGAATCAGAGCCTACTGAAGGCAATTACAACCTTGTTGATAATTACCAATGGGATCTGAAGTGCCTGGTGGGTAGCCAAGTCCTCCAAGTCCTCCAAGTCCTCCTGCTTGTGGGCACACCTTGTGGGTGTGCATCTCTGCAAGGAGGCTGGAGCCAGGTGGGGATTGGTCTCTTCTCCTTAGTAACTGGCAATAGAAGGAGAGGAAATGGCCTCAAGTTGCACTAGGGGAGGCTCAGGTTGGAGATGAGGAACAATTTCTTTGCTGCAAGAGTGGTCAGGGGTTGGAACAGGCTGCCCAGGGAGATGGTGGAGTCCCCATCCCTGGAGGTGTTCAAGAAACCTGTGGCCATGGCACTTGGGGCCTTGGTTTGGTGTCCATGGAGGTGTTGGGTTGATGTTGGACTGGATGATCTCAGAGAGCTTTTCCACCTGAGACAGTTCTGTGGTTCTTCCATTGTCCCATCCCCCTGCTCAGGAGCTGTGGTGAGTCCAGAGCACTAGGGGCTGTCCCTGGGAAGGCTGTTGCCAATTATTGGTGTCTCTGGGTGCCTGTGTGAGACCAGGCAATAAATACTGCAGGAAGATGACATCTCTCCAACAGGACTTCACTGTCTCCTAATCAATTTACAGGGAGTGAGTGACATGGAACCCCCTAGCCCCCATCAATCAGGGCTTCTGCTCTGATTTCATCCTGCTAATGGCATGCTGGGGGCTGCAGGCACTGTGATTTGCAGTCTTTTGGTGGCCCTGTGGAGCTCTGCCACATGTCAGGTGTGGGAGTGCTGCCCTGCTCACACTGCCACTGCTGAGTACCCTGTGTGCAGAGGGTTTGGTGAGGGCTTTTGAGCTTTCTGCTGTTTCAGAGTTCTGTGGCTTTTTCTTTCTTGTTCTTAATCTTTCTTTCTCTTTTTGACTCATCCTTACTGACCCAGACCCCAGTCTGGGTTGCTTCCTCCCTGGTGAGCAGTGGGCTGAAGATGCTCATTTCTGTTCCATGTCTCCTGTTGGCCAACTCTCCCTCCCCCTGCCCCCATTTCATCTGCCTGTTTCCCCCTTTCTGTTGATCTGGAGCCTCCTTTTTCAGGACAAGGACACTCTGTCTTGGTCAGCTCCTAATGCAATGTGACCACCATTTCCTCTACCATGTTCCAAAGACTTCCACCACTGTTGGATTCTGCCTGAGCTGGTGGAGAGAACGGAAAGTGAATGCCAGGATCTACTTCTGCTTCTCTGACATCTTCTGTGACTTCAGACTGGTCATTGTACAGCTCTCTGCCTCCATTTCCCTACCCATGGCAGAGACAAGACCTCTGCCTTCACACTGCTTTAAAATCTACAGAAGGGGATTTTTGCCAGAGCTGGACATGGTTTTATTCAAATTAAATGAAAACATCAATGGTCAGGGCCAGATCCCAGCCTGTCTCGTGGTTCAGTTCTCTGACCTTAAGAAATAAACCTTGATGAGCAGTGGTGTATAATCTAATCCCCTAACTGGAAAAGACCCCCAAGATCACCAGTTCCAGCTATTAACCCAACACTGCCAAGTCCACCACCAACTCACATCCCTCAGCACCACTTCTCTTCTGTCCCTGCAGGGCTGGGGCTCCACCGCCCTGTTCCAGGGTCCAACAACACTTTCAGGCAGGGAATTGTTAAATTAATGAAGGCCCTGGGTGATATATTTGCCCCAAGACTAACAAGCAGAGAGTTGCTGTGAACAGAAAGCTCTCTGGCAGGTGGCTGGCA
Organism: Indicator indicator; assembly: GCF_027791375.1. Lineage (NCBI taxonomy): Eukaryota > Metazoa > Chordata > Aves > Piciformes > Indicatoridae > Indicator > Indicator indicator. The sequence goes on from NC_072047.1 coordinate 4,641,198, forward strand.
GAAGCCGGAGCTCCAGCACAGGCTGCCTGCGGAAGGCAGCTCCTAAAGCCAGCCTCAGCCGACCGCTGCAGCTGAGGAGGTGACAGCTTCTTTACAAGGATTTCACTTGCACCAACTGGGAGTTTTATTCTCCTTATAATTCAGTGAAAATGCTGCTTTCAGAATGTCCCAGGCTGCCCAAGGAATTTGATCTCCCTGTCCCTCATAAAATGAACACAACCTGGAAGTCTAAACCTCGGTGGCTGCAGTAAAAGTGAGGGTTGGTGTTTTGTTCTCTTCAGGTAGCAGCCCTGCTTAGTTGGAGATGGGCTCCAGGAGCTAAGAGGGGCCCCTTGTCCAAATTATCCTGCTGGTTTCTGCAGCAGTTTTCTGCTCACCAGGTGATTCTGAAGCACACCCAGGATTTCCCCACTGAGCAGCAGGCTGGGGAGCTAAAGAAGCAGTTTCTCTTTGCAAAAATACCTTAAAACAAGAGAAAAACCCCAACCTTTTTATTAGCCTTTGTATAAAATGCATCACTCTGGCAGACAGGAAACCTGTTTAAAGTGATTCTGCAAACAGGTCAGGGAGCTCCTAAGAACAGGATTTTCCTTTTCTGCTCTATTCTGTCTGAAGAACTCTCTGCCTCTTGTCTGGGACAGAAACCTCATGGAGAGAAAACCCTTTGGGCTGCAGCTGAGTGAATTCCTGTAACTGGGGGTGTCCTCCAGATTCTGTAATTTATCACTGCTGAGAAGCATATATAGGTCCTGATGAAGATGAATATTCATTTAAACCTGAGTGGGAAAGAAGAAAAGCTCAGGTTTGGTTTGCTGCCAAGTAGGTTTCCTTCATGTGTGGTGTCAGCCAGTCTCTAGAAAGAGATCTGTGGAGCTGGTGCTGGCTACTCGAGTGTGGCTGTGGGTGTGAGGCTTGGAGGCATTACCTGGATGGAGGAAAGCATGAACTGTGTGGTCACTGAAGAGCACAGAAGCCTTTCCATGGGTCTGGAAACCAGAGCTGTCATGCTGGTGAAACTTTACGCTAATTGACAGTGCTCTGAGTCCTTGAGCCTTCCTGCACTTCCACTTTGTGATGGTTTGAAACTGTCTTTTTAATTTTTCCTTGCAAAGTTCAGTACAGAGAAAGTGAAAGAATGTAAATAAGTCACTATTGGGTGTAAGAAAGCAAAATAACGATTGTTCTAAACACTTCCATTGGATAGATAGAAATGTTTAAGAACTATTACCCAAAACAAGGTAGGCACTCTGCACATTCTGCGTTCGGCAGTGGGGGCAGTTGCTGGGCTGTCTGGCTGCTGTTTCTTCTTCTCTTCTGGCTGAAGATAACACGTACTGACCTTGGCAGCTAAGTTAACAACTTTCTGCTTAACTAACTCTGCTTCTCTGTCCAGGGGGGTCTGGGGGGGAAGCTCCTGGGAGAGGGAGGCCCCTTTGGGAGGGTCCCCTTGGGGGGGAAGCAAAGGGAGATGGATTGTGCTTTTTCTGTTGATTGTATATATTTGTGAATGTTGTGAATTTTGTATATTTGTACATATTCATTGCATTTCATTGTAGATTTTAGACTCTGCTTGTAAATACAGCTTTTCATTTGCTTCCAGACTGGGCTAGCCTGGTTATTGTCGGTGGGGGGGGGAATTTCAGCTCACACCGACACACACTTGGCTGCAGAACTCTGCTCAGCATCACCCTGTGCTCCTCAGCAGCTGCTGCTTCTCACCCCAGGGGCAGCCGGACTTGAGCACAGCCCTGCCCTTGTGCACTGGATCTGAATCACTTTATGGATCCATCAGGGATAAAAAAGAAAATTGATGCTATTTTAATGGAAAATCTGGGAGCTGAGAGGGCTCTTTCAAAGCGAGCAGTTTCCCTATGGGTGGCTCTTTTCCAGACTGGCCCATCCTGAAGGGAAGCAGCTCCCCACGAGGCAGGTGTTCTGCAGTGGGTGTCAGTCTGCATCCCTGACCACCATTGCTCACGAATGCAGATCTTGTTCCTCTGGTTTGAATTCTGCTTTTTCCTCCTTGCCCCCCCAGTTTGTGAAGCCAAGCAGCCAAGTGTAGGCAATTGCTGTCTCTTGGACACTCAGAAGATTTTCAAATGGTTTTCATGTTTTTGGAACAGTTTACATTCGGCTGCTCTCTTCTAGTAGGAATTCTTGGGTTTTCATTATTTTTTTTCCTTCTTTCTCTTTGCAGTTATGAAAAACAGGTTTGCTGCTTGAGGGAAGGGAGAGGGATGAGGAAAGCAAGGCTGGGAAGCAGGAGATGAATTTATTTTGACTTTATCTTTATTTCCTTCTCCCCAGTTAAATTCTACCCCGTTTCACTGAGGCCAGCTGGTTTTAATAATTTCAAGAGAGTACTATTTATTAAGTGTCTGTTTCAGGCAGTGTCAAATCCTTCAGCTCCTTCTCTATTCTCCATTGTAAGCAAGAACATCAGTAGCCCAGGTGGGCTTTGAATAGCTTCAGAAAGTAGGTAGGTGAGAATCTATTTATTACTGACTGTAGATCTCAGTAGACAGAGACTCCAATTAAGGCAGGAAGCTGACACACTTAGCCAACTCTTTCCATGCAGAGGATGCAAAATGAGGGGATAAAAAAATTAAAGAAAATAGCCCAAACTACTCTGTATTTTCTGACATAGTCTGGAACCATAATTCCTCTGTGCTTTGCTTTCCTGCAGGCATGGCTGCAGCAAGCAGGGAGGAAGCTTGGTTTGTTCACCCAAGGACAGGTGATTCTCAGTCCATGATCCAGTGGATAACCTTCAAATTAATTTGCTGCAGGCCTTTATTCCCCTCTGTCCTTGTATCTGAAATAAGTGAATTTATACTCCTGAAAATGTAACAACTGACACTGTTTCAAGGGGAGATCCAAATCAGGTTTGCAGCACCTCCACATTACAGCCCTGAATCACAGCTGGTGTTCTTAGTTGGTCAATTTCTGTATTCAGATTGACAAAAGAAGCCCAAAATATTGACAGAGAGAGCATTTGTTGTCATAACAAATGTGCAGTTTGTAAATATGCCAAACAGCAGGAGGAAAGGGAACAGAACAAAGTGCCGATGGATTTCACATGCCTGTGCTGACGCTGATGCAGAGAGGACAGGACCTGCTGCACCTGCCCTTCTGCAGAGCCTAAGAAACAGCAGCAGCAGCCCAAGGTGGTTCCTGTTACCAACAACTGGACTGGCAGAGTAAGTTCTTGGTAGAGTTCATTGATGTTCATTTTGTGCAACTGAAAAGAACACTGAATCCTCACATGCTGTGTGTCTGCTGTGGTGCCAGCAGTGGCTGACTCTAGGAGAAATCTCTCTTCATGCTCATTTCTATTGAAAGTATGATTTTTCTCTAGCACTTCATCCTCTGTTACATTGCTTTGAGAACAAAGCAGGGGGAAAAAAAAACAGGGGAAAACCCCACCCATCATCAAAATTTCGACCTCTGGATGCTCTCCAGCAAACTGCTCCTGAATGAAAGCAGCTGAGTGCTGGCTCTAGCACAGATAAATCAGTGCCTCCAGTTGCACTGCAAGGGAAAGGGAACCCCACAGCAAGGGTGAGCAGCAGCTCCAGCATTTGTACAGCTCAGCAGGGATTTGCCTTTGGTAAAGCACAAAATGCAGCTGCTGCTGCAAACTCTGAAGGTACTTTTGGAGTCTCTTCCTGGACAACTTGCAGGACTCCCAGGGACCTGCATTAGCTCAGTCTGGGCCAACAGTGCCACACGAGGGGGTCCCTGTGTTTTCCTGCAGCTCCTCCAGAAGGCTGTTTCTGTAATTAAAACTAAATGTAAAGATACTGCATGAAAAGGTTTCCTGAAGTGCTTTCCCTGGCCTGTATTCTAACATTTTTATGCAGCCTGCTTTGTTGTTGTTGTTTGGTTGGGGTTTTGCTGGGGGAGAGCTGGTGTGGTCCAGGAGGACACCAGTCCATAAATTATTGAAGCACATCGGCACCTTAAGAGGACTCCATTGTTCACACATCTCCTCCACTTGACATTTCTGCAACCTTGTGTCATTCTGTAGCATATCCTCTTCATATTAAGAGCAATTTATCATTAATCCATTTGAATAATATTTTCTTTTTTTTTTTTCCAAGGGAAAGAGACAGAAAACATCTGCATATTGAGTAATATTAGCTACAGTTTGTGTCTCAAGTGAGACTAACTGACAACCCTCATTTATTATGACTGTGTAGGCTTAATTGGGTTGACGCAGGATTTGGACTTTGTGAAAGGAGAAACAGTTTGAAGATCTCTTCAGGAAAAAAAAAAAAAAAAACAAAACCCTTTCACAGAGGGAAAGAGTAGGGAGAGGAGTGGGGGAGGAGAGAATAAAAGGATAAATGTGTAAAATAATGATGCTGAGGTTTCTGCTAAGGCCCAGGCGTTTAGGAGGTGTTTTAATAATAATGCTTAATGAGAGATTAGTTATTAAGCCATATGGTTTGTATTACAGCTCTCATCTTTTGTTTCCTGCTTATGCTGTCAAGCATTAATGTGATTGTTTTGATTCTTAATGTCTTAATGCATCATTCCTCCCGATGCATTAGGCTAATAACTTTGGTCCTCTTAAGGGCAGTGTGGCCATTCATTACTCTTCCTGTTTTGGCTGACCACAGAAGCTTGACTGAGGGACTCAGGAAATAGCTACAGGTTCCTTCCAACAGTTATGAAACCAACATGTGAGCCAGGTCACCCCAGGGTGGAGCATCGCAGCAGTAGTAATGTCCTAGAGTACCAAGATGATTCTGGGTCCTGCTGTTCAGGGCTGTCATTGCTGAGAAGCTCTGAGGTCACTGTGCCTGATTTTACAGAGCTCTTGCAAAGCTTTCCTCTCAAGCTTTTCACCAGAGGAGAACTGGGGTTTCCAGGAGAGTGGTCAGCTCTGGGGCTGGCAATGCTCCATGTTGGTTATCCTCCACTGCATCACTCAAGCAGAGTCAGCTGGGGCTTCACTGGACCCACTTGCTTTGAGGAAGGGTTGATTGGGGTTTGCTTTCTAATGAGACAGGTTGGTAGTGACTGAGGCAACTTTAGCCGTCCAGAGGGACCTGGGGTTGTTCGGCCTGCAGGAAAGGCTGAGGGGAGACCTTCTGTCTATCTACAACTCCCTCAAAGGTTAGAGCCAGGTGGGGGTTGGTCTCTGCCCCCTAGTAACAAGTGACAGGATGAGAGGAAATGCCTCAAGTTGCCCCAGGGCGGGCTTAGGTTAGGCATTAGAAGAAGCTTCTCCACTGGAAGGGTTCTCAAAGCCTGGAAAAGGCTGCCCAGGGAGGTGGCTGATTGCCCATCCCTGGAGGTGAAGCTATAATTTTGCAGGGTCTGCTGTGAAGGCTTGTCCCTGAAACAATAAAATTTTGATAAATGATGAAAGTTTGGATTGGATAAGTGAGTTTCTGTCTATATGTACATGGACAGAGCAAACCATCTTGGCTGTTTGTACAGATTTCATCATCTGCCTTCACCTCTGGAGAGCTCAGCTGCTTTTCCTTCCTTGCCTGGTGCCCACAGCATGATTTGCTTGAGCCTGAATCATGAACTGTCCTTAGCAGTTGGGAATTTCCAAAGTGCAATGGCTTTCCTTCAGGGGCATTTGACTGGCAGATGTTTCTAATGGGGTTATTCACATTCTGTCTTCCTGAATACATCTTGCAATTCCAGATGGTGATGGCTTCACATAGCAGCAGCATTGCTTCAGCCGATGTTCTGTGGCAGAAATGATGCAGTGAATCAGATGTGAAATCTGTAAATCACTTAGGAATCCAGTGGGATGAGAAGTGGTGCCTCAGTGTGAGATTATTGTCACTCCATGGTCACCCCAATTTGTGCAGCAGCAATAGCAAATGCAGCAAGGTGGAAGGAGGATAAAAGGTGTGACGAGCTGTTCACAGCATTAAAATGACCACAGCCCACTGGGGAACCTGTCACTGAAACTCCTCTGTGAAGGGGCTGCACTTGAGAGAGTGTCAGTGTGAGAGACAAGGAGATGATTTAAGCAGAGGATACACCCGGCAGTGTTGTCGCAGGCTGCAATTTTAATGCCCAGCAGCTCACCTGCTAGAGAGAGCCAGGAGAGAGTCTTCAGGGAGATGCAGGAGGGAGGTGGCAGAAATGTTTTGCCAGGGAAGGCATCCAGATGGTTGGGGGGTGGGGTTGGGGTTGGGAATTTTGGGGATGGGAGGTGTTGAGGAATTTTTTTTCTTTTTGTCTTTCCCCCACAGAACATTTCCAGTGTCTCCATAAACAAACTGGGGGTGCTGGGTGCAGGGTTTCAACAGGCTGCAAATCCTTGAAGGAACTGAAGCTGGAGTGGTCAACCTGTAGAGAAAGAGATGAACCTCAGGCAAAGGGCAACATCTTGTTGGCCCCAACAATTGTATCTGCTCTCTCCAAAGGACAGTGTTCTGTGCTAACAGTGCTGATACTGCAGGAGAAGGGGAAGATCAGATCTGAGAGGAGGGAGGGTTGAAGCAGCCCCAGAAGCACATGCTGAAGTGATGTCTCTCCAGCTGGGGACAGGGCCTTCGGCTTCTCTGCAGCCATCTCCACACAGCTCATCAGCTCTGCAGAGGCCTTACAGCTCTGCACTCCTTTGCACCCACAAAACTGAACCTTGCACAGGTGTGGGCAGCATGCAGAGCATTCAGGGCTTGCTTCCCCTCAAATCTAGACCTGAGTGTTTAAATGAGAGCCTTCATCCTGTGAGTCCTTGCTGTGTGTGAGACTTTGGGATGGTTTGCTCAAGACAATAGCATTAAGTCATCTCCCACACTGACTCTACACGGCTGAGACCCTGGAGAGAAATGCTTCAGACACTGGTGGCTGCTGAATTAAACAATGAGGAATATTTGCCAGCTCTTTCCATTTGCTTATTAATAGGCTCTGTGTCTGCAGCTCCAAGGGGATTGTCCCCTCCTTTGAATTGCTGGCAGGGAAGCATTCAAGCATTCAGTCACTGCAAATGGAGGGGAATGGAGATGGAAGGAAGAGTGTTCCAGGAAAGATTGGAGCATCTCTTCCAAACTGTGTGGACTAAGGGTCTGGCAGAAGCCCTGATGCTCCTGTTCCTGGGAACCTGGTTCCAGTACTTGGGGTTGTTGAGAGCCCAAGTGTAAATCCTGTTGTGTCCTGGTAGCCCAGCACCCAGCAGCCGCTGGAGCCAGGAGGTGATTCCAAATCTGTGCATTCATGGGACACTGCCCTGTGAAATCCCTGATGCTGTAGAGCTTCTAAATATCTTTTTGATGAGGGGACTGGAGTTCTTCACAGCAGGATGGCCACGAATATCCATGTGATTGCTCTGAAGCATCAGACCAGTAGGTGAACTTTGAGCTGGTGTCAGGTACAGGTGCCACAGGGTGGGTGTGAAACTTGAGTGGCCCTTGGTAAGAGCTGACGTGGTAAGTGCAGCTTCATAGCTTCCCACTGTTCCTCCCAGCATTGTCCTGCAGATGTGTGTGGGACCCCTGTGTAGACCTAGCAGTGATTTCACTCACTCTGGGCCATGAGTGGAATTGAGCTCAGAAACCTGAATGGCTGCTGTGGCTTGCACTGGGCATTCAACTGCAGCCTGGCTTGACTGAGCTCTCCCCTGCCTTTGTGCCACTGGGTACCAAGTGGTTGTTCACAGCCACTTTTACTGCTGTGCTGGGCATCCCTGGGCTAAGTGAACCCAAACTGCCCAAACCATGCATATTGTTCTTGATGTTCCACTGGTGAAGCAGTGACATCTAACTAAACAATCCCATGAGTTAATTAAAGAATTGTCTATGATTTCATCTTACCTTTTATTTCCACCCCCACCTCCTGAAAGTCTGTGCAGGGAAGCTGCCTCTTGCCCCTTGTGCCAGAATGATTAATGGTGGGACCACAATGAGGTCAATTAGCTGGGGTCAGCTGGAAGCTGCAGTGTGTTTCTTTATTGAACGCTGCATTCACACTCCAGACCATGACCTGGGCTACAGTGATTTATTGCAGGGGCAATGTTTTGATCACTTACCTTCAGTACCTTACCTTGCCTTCAGAAATCAGGTTTTCACTGTCAATTAAAATCCAGAAGGAGAGATCCGTTCAAAACCCAAAGCATGAACCCCAAGAAAAGCATGAGGGGCCTGCCCAGGGCTCTCAAAACTGTCTTTGTGAGTAACAAAGAAAACAGGCTGCATTTTGTCGCTGAGAGGAAAACATTCATCCAGAGCTGAACTTTTGCAGCCTTTTTCCCAGCTGAATGGAGAAACCAAATCTGTCCTAACAGATTTTGTAGGGGAATTGGGGAAAAAGCTCTGCACCTAATATCTGTGTTACCTATAATCTGTTATCTAATATCTGTTATCCGTAATCTGTTACCTAATATCTGTGTGATACATACTATCTAATTTCTGTGTGATCCAAAAGCTCTGCACCTAATACCTCTGTTCTCTGTAAGCTGTTATCTGCTGTTCTCTATATTGAGAGGTTATGCCCTGAAATTTAAGGCATCACTTTATCTTAGCTTGGAGAGAGAGAAGTGTTGCTTGTTTACAAATCAGTTTAATTTGTACAGCTGATTCTGTTTCCTTGCAGAATTTCATCTCTGCCTGTGCTCATCTGCAAGCCAAGTGGCTCTTTGCTGTGTTGGCCTTCCCAGCAGCCCTGGGATACAGTGCCAGGAACCATGGCAGGCCATGGCTTGAACTGAGGCTCCCTCTCCTCTTGCTCAGCATCTCCTCACACTCATTCCGTAGCTGCTGGAGCATCAGCTCTGCCCTGGGGCTAAGGGATGTGTGCAGAACCTCTCCTGGATCATAGAACCAACCAAACAAGATGTTGCTGGTGGATTAAAGATGCCACTGAAGTGGCTTTGCTCTTGGACCCCTCCAGGACAGCCCAATGCCGTTCAGATTCATCCTAGATGTGACTCAGAAGTAAAATTCTACTAGCTATGGGCAAGAAATTTCTTCCAAGGCAAGTATCATAGTGGCTTTCCCCCTGTATCTTCATGACATTTAATTGTAAATTATTTCCTCTTCTAGGCTTCTGCTCAGGTGTTACTCCTATTGCAGGATCTAAAAGCCGTGCATTTAACAAAAGAAAACATGTTTAAAACTTCACTTTTCCTTGTAGACTTGGGAATCCTTTCTCTGCCCCCTGTTCCTGCAGACTGCTATTGACTCAGTGCCTATTAATTTTTATAGGGTTTCTCCAGCAGGCTTTGTGAGGCAGACACAGATATTTAGTCCCTGGCCTGGTAAATTTTAATGACAATTTTGCATGCTTGACTTAATTCCTATTTTTCATGTCCCAGTCGTGCCTGTCCCTCACCTCATTCTTTTTAGGGCTTGATTCTTGTCTTTTGAGTCTGATCCAACCACACACATCAACATCTAACTAGTCCCACAGATGTTAACACAGGATTTTTCCAAGACAAGTTAGTCCCCAGGTCTCCCTGACTCCCAGTGGGAGCTGGTTCCAAGCTGCCCTCCTTGCTTACATGTCAGTGGCATTCAGACACAGAGGCTGAAAGAGCTCTAAAGCTGAGCATGAGAAAGAGATCTCTCAGTGCTAGCTGGAACCTTCTGGAGTCCTGGATTAAATCCTATAGGATGGATGGGAAATCCTATAAAAGGAAACCATCCTCCATTACTTCCTATGCAGACAAAACACAATGTAAAGAGAACTTTTTTGTCCCCTGTTCACTGCAAGCAGTCCCCCTCGCAGGGTTACTGGTGCCAGGACACAAGGTGCTGCTCTGGGCCTGAGCAGGAGCAGGAAGACAAAAGCAATGTTAGCAACTGAATTTTCAGCAAAACCAAACTGGTTTAATTCTCTTGAAGCCAAACAAGCTGAAAATCTCTCTGTGTTCAAAGCAAGACAGGTTCTGCTGGCATAGGTAAGCACTGCTCTTGCATGGCTGCAGATGGAGTTGGTGTCAGTCTCTGCTTGCTGAGCAGGCTCCATTTGCCCATGAAGGTGTCTCCTGTTCTGTGTGGGCACAGGAGAGAGCTTCTGATGGCTTCCAGCAGTCCAGCACATAGACAGTGACCTTGGTTAAACATTCAGTTGCTGATTGCTGTGGTGGGCAAGGGACAGGCGAGGAGCACTCTGACATCTGATCTCTTGAACCGCTTTCACCTTCCCCATCGTGGTCAGGCTGATTTCCTTCACCGAGGGCTGATGTACTTCCGTGGGGAGGTCTCAATCTAGTCTTGTGAAGAGACACTTCCCACGCCGGGGAAAGGATTCCAGCATGCACTGGGCTCCTGTTATTGACTTTCCAATAAGAGTAGGAGAAATTCTGTTGGATGAATTCAATCCTGTATTATTCCATGCCTGTGCCCTCTCTGCGTTAGAGCTTCTCTCTGTGTGCTTTTGTTCATCCTCTTTCTCTCTCTATTATCTTTCTTCTTCTGTTTCCCCCAGAAATTGTAGGTTTCAATGCTTTATTCAGTCTCAAAGCAAAAAAATATTCCACAACCAAACACAAACTGCTAATGCTAACAGGAGAAGAGGGTTTTCTTTCTTTCATTATGATGTTGATGATGGTTATGATGATGATTATTATTATTTGGAAGAAGGTGGTGAAAAAGAGAGAATTTGTCATTACTGTATAATTTAAAATTGCACAGCCTACAGCCCACAAACCAGAGCATGTAATTACACACTTACTAGAGGTAACAGCAGTGCTGATAATTATTCTTTACACAGGAGAATCTTGCTGATATCCCAGAGTCGGAAAGTGGGAACTACAATATCTTTAATACCATCCTTAGAGACCCTCATAAGCAGAGGAGAAGTATGAGGAGGCACACAGGGTCCAGAGCAATATCTTCATTGCACCAGAATGTCAGGGGCTTTACTGCAGCAGAAATCAATAGAGCCAAGTACATTTTTTTTTTTAAGGTACAATATTTTTTTTATGACCCTACCTAGAGAAGGTACAGCAAAGGCAGAGCAGCAGCAAAGGCATGAAGCAAACACTCTGAATGGAAGCTGTAGTGGTGGCTGAGAGCAGTGGGCTGGGATTTATTCATTTATTTAGCTGGTTTGAAGAGAAGTCCTGTTGCAAGGGTAGGTGACCATTTCTGGGCTCTACCCCCAACATGTCTTTGGCATTAAACACCCAGCTGCCACTGCCCACTCTGGCTCACACTGCTCTCTCTGGTTGTCCTCTCCCACCCTTTTTTAAAGCATTTTGGACCCCTTGATATAAAGAATCCAATAATTCAGATTCCATCCTACCTTTGGCATTTCTTTTGGTGCTTCTTGGTCTGAACTAGGAAACAATCTGATGCAGAATTTTCCTCATCTCTCTGGTTTTTAGCAGTTCATTTGAATCAGGCTGTGATTTATGGGACAAATATTGTTCCCTTTATTTACACTAAGTGGTGTTTTATTTTCCAAGTAATTAATATGGTAAGGAATAAAATGCTGCTTACTGTGGAGACAAAGAGTAAATCTCTTCCATGTGTTACCATTTCACTTTGTCTGATGGCACAGAGATGAGACTTTATCTGTCAGTGGCAATGACACATGGTGGGAGGGTCTGAACTGACCTATTCCTCTACATGTGTGCATTTGAGGTAGGCAGGAGATCTGCAGGCTCCTAATTTTCCTGTGCTGCTGGCTCCAACCAGACTGATTGCCTTACTCTGGGGGTGGAGTGTCCTCTGGGTTGCTCTAACTTAAGCCATCAAGTTAGGTCTGGTGTGGCTGCCCAATGTGAACCAGGGAGTCCAACCTCACTTCTGCATGGTCTCAACTCTGCCTGATCAAATCTCTGCCTTGGTGAGAATCTGGGTCACGGTCACAGGGAGACAGTGTGCAGAATAATGTACATGAAGCAGCTGGGGGGGAGTCAGGGGACAGAAAGTTAATTAAAAAAAAATCTGCTCTTAATATCCCTAATAACAAACTTCAAATGACATAAAGGTCTCGGAAGCTGGTTTGAAGGGGAATCAAACTGCTCACGTCCAGCACAGGCTGGCAGCTCTTGGCACCTGAGCCTGTGAGAGCAGGGCTGGCTGTGAGGAACTTTGTGTCATCCCATGGCTGTCTCCTATGGACACTGCAGAGAGCGCAGACACCACAAGAGAAATCTGTAGGCTCAGAGAGAGACTTTCCACTTGATCTTGAGGAGAAGCTTCTTTACTGTGAGGGTGCTGGAGCCCTACCGCAGGCTGTCCATAGACATTGTGGAATCTCCTTCTCTGGGGGGATTCCAGACCCTCCTGGCTCTTGTGATCCTGGGCAAGCTGCTGTGCATGCCCTGCTGGAGCAGGGGGGTTGGACTGGATGATCCCCAGAGGTTCCTGCCCACCCCACCATTCTGTGATTCTTAGATAGGAGTGAGTCAGGATTCAGGCAAAAAGCTGTGGAAGGTCTTCTTTGGGAAGGTCTCTTGCTGGCATGTGAGTCCTAGCTCCAGCTCAGGATGTTCCTGTGCCAATGCTGTCACCCAAGTGCTCTGTGCCCCAGGTTCCCTGTGTGAAGGGCACTAATTTATGTGATGTTCACCAAGAAGAGATTAGTTGTTTGTTATTTTTTTTTCCTTTAAAAGCAAAATGTACCTGATGCAAAGTGTCTTGAACCAGACCTGAATTAGTAAATGATGTAAAACAGCAAAGCAACAGAGGAGGTCAAGCCTTGGAGCAATCAAGACATAAATTGTCCTAATTTTTATCTGCTCCAAATTCTCAATGTGGAGAAAAACCTAAAGCAGTTGAAAATGTTGACACTTTACACAAAACAAAGTAGGATAAATGGTCCTCTGGTAAAAGAGCAACTAACATATTGCAGGTTTTTAGAAGTCTTCTTGAGGTTTATTAATAGTGATAGTTCCAAAATGAACTGGAGACTGAGAAGCTGGAGCAATACAAATATTTTATATGAGTTAAAAACCCACTGCAGTCATTTAGAAATCTTATGGCTGCTTGGTAGATGCTTACATCCCTCTGTTTTGTGATTTGCAGGATGGCTCCATATGAAAAGGGACGAGAGACATCTGGATCTAGCCTCTGGTTTTGCCTGAGCTTGCCAGGGTCACCTTGGGTAGATGACAAAACCTTTTTGTGCCTTAGTTTTCCACTTTCAGAACTCAGTGGTTGTGTTTGCTCTGATTTTTTGTGTGCAAGTTACTTAAAATCTTCCCTGGGCTGCGTGCAGGTTTAATGTGACCTCTGCCTGCAGAGTGCCTGGGACATGGGGAGCAGAATTAGCAGCTCCCAGCTGAGGACAACAGCAATGGATTCTTCCTCCTCCATCCTTCTGTAGTCTTCTAGAAACACCATCTAGGTTTTCATGCTTCTATTTCCTAGGCAGAGGGCAACTTATTATTAGAGCTGAGGCTGGGTTACATAGGGAGCAGGTCGCTGATGTGCTGCCTGTTCCATTTGTTTCAAGCGCAAAATGCAACTCCCAGTAACTGCTGGACTGCTGTGGTTTGGTTGTGACTGGCAAATGACTTGGAAATCCTGCCAGGAGAAGGCCTCCATGGGAAAAAGTGACAAAGATTTTTGTTTCAAGAGTTCCTCAGAAGTCATGCAGGGAGTTCTGCAGAACGTTGGAGTGAGGCTTGGGTCTGGTTTCTGTGGCTGAGCTGAGAGGTGCAATCCTGCGCCCAGCTCTGTTCGGCTGCTGGTCAGGAGTCTGTTAGCAGAAGAGAAGGATGATGGCTGATGTCTGAAGGCTGATGTCCAGCTGTGTGCTGGTACCCTCAGGACCAGGTGGTGGGCACATGCCTGTGGGGAGGAGACGTGCAAGGCCAGCTCAGCCACATGACGGGGAGCACCATTCTTGTTACTACAGCACAGAACTGCTGCTACCTTGCTCCTGGTTTGCACCTCCTGGTGCTGGAGCAAGAGGTAAAGGCCAATGGAGTAAGAGTGGTGCTGAGGGCAGGAGCTGTGACAGCTCAACAGTTCCACTTTTGGTCTGTCTCTTGATGTCTATCCCTTCGTCACCCTGGACTGTGTGCCCCCCTCCCCTGCAGTCCCTCAACTGAAGCTCAGCCTTTTTTCTGAGGCCTCCATTGAAGCCTGGTGCCAAAAGTGAGGAGCCATTAGCACATTAATGCAGGCATCAGCTCTGATAGCTGCTCTGATATCTCTCTTTACTTTTTCAGCTGGATTAGAGCCTCCTGCTTGCCGATTCCCATGTTATATTCCTAATTATTTTTATTTCACACTTCATAACATTTTGGTAACTAAAATGCTCTAGGGTTCAAAACTTGTCTATTACATCTTAGCCCAGAGGAAACTTTGCATCCAGTTCCAGCTTCTCTCCCCAAATATGAATTTATATTGGAAATTCTGAGGGATGCTGCCTGGGATTGGTGCAGCTTTGATAGACCATTGTACAGCACTGACTTTGTTACACATCGAGCCAGGGCATTTTCTCCCCCTCCCCTGCTTTCTTTTGTGTAAATCTGTTTTCACCACAGGAGCACATGCTGTCTCTTCTGGCTACAACACTACTTACTAATTCATCGATTCATCTTTAATGAGGCCCCCTGCCAATGTTTAAATAGCATTCGGAACAAAGGAAAAGGCAACACTTCCAAAACAGCTGCTTCCCTCCGATCCTGACAGAGCAGCCTTGCAGAATTTTAAGCATTCCCCCCCACCAAAGTTGGTAATTTATAATTTAGGTGTAGCTTTATAATTAATTGTTTGCAGGAGGGAGGAAAAATAGGAGGAGATAGGAATGAGATTAAAAAAAAAAAAAAAAAGGAAAGTTTCCCTCAGGCTCCAATCCATGGCAGTAGCCTGGAGGTGTCTGTGGAGAGCAGGAGGCTGCTCCTCTGCAGCCAGAGCTGCTTGCTCTGCATTGCAGGCTGGGCAAGGGCACAGCAGAGCAAAGTTTCTCTGCCCCTCTTACCCACAGCTTTGCCCTCTCACACAGCCTCACCCTGCCGTGCCCCAGCTGCCTGCAGAGGCCTCTGCTCAGAGAGCATCACCCTGGCCCATGGCTGCTCTCCTGGGCTCTATTCTCTCTGGGGTTGGGGGTGCTGCGGCATGGGGGAGCTTTCATTTGGCATTGCCCCTTCTGGCCTTTATTCAGGAGGTGATGCTGATCTTTCCCAGTGGTAGCATCTGGCTTGGCAGCCCAGGCCATAGGCTGCCTTCTGTTCCAGGTAAATCCCCAGCGGTGACCAAGGTGGTGGAGGGCACCTGTGAGAGTTCAGCTGTAACCAGATCTGCTGCGGAGGAGCTTCCCCTTCACTGCAACATAGCTGCCTTGACCATGACAGATGCAGATAAATCAGTGAATATTTCCATACCCATTGGCCTGGCCAGTGTTGGCAGAGAGGTCCCAGGCAGAGAGGTCCCAGGCAGAGAGGGGAAATCCTCTGGAAAATCAGACAGGATATTTGCCACTGAGATTAAATTTGCACCAAATTTGGTATCCAAGAGGTTGTTTCTCCAGTAAGTAGCAGCAAAAGCCCCACACCTAGAAACAGCACCACAAAATGAAGGCAGTTTGGAGGCATTTCCTGGGAAAAAGATTCATGATTCTGTTTCCATGGAAGCAACAGCACATCCCAAGTGGCAGAGAGCTGACACAGTGCAGCTAGGAGAGCTGAAGTGCCATCTACTCAATCCCATCAGAGACGGGGGGCAGGGGTAGGGGGAGCTGCTCTTGAAAGGAAACCAGAAAGATGTAAAAGGACAGATGGACATATGGCTGGATGGGAAGTCTGGAGATCTGGGCTGGTTCTGAGCTCTGCCATGAATTTCCTGTGTCCCTTTGGGCAATTCACAGGAGACATCTTCCAGCTCCTGCTGCAATCCATAATTGATTTCAGTGGGCACTAAAGCAGAGCCTTGAGCATTCCAGACTGTTCAGGCTGGCCCCTTTGGTACCCAAGCAGCCCACGATGGTTCAAGCTGAAGTGCAGCTTGGTTTGCCTGTTGATCTTTAACTCTCGTAACACAAAGCTCTGCAGATCTTCATACCCAGTGGTAGCAGCTTCACAGAACTGAAGACAGCACCTTCAGGGGAACCTCCTTTGTCTTTAATTGGTCACTGTGTGTTTTTCTCAATTTGGATGTAATGTGATGAGCAGAACTCTGAAGGAATGAAAGAAGGGTGGGAAGGAATAAGAGGTTTTGGAAGAAATTCCTGCTTTGAAAATTCCTGTCTGCTGTCTGCAGCAGGGTTGGACTAGATGACCTTTGAAGGTTCCTTCCAACCCAATGCTTCTATGAGTTTAGGGCTTCCTTCCCTGCTATGGCCTTGGCCATACACACCCTCACCACTCAATGCATTAATTAACCCAACTGCTGAATTGCAATCTTCTGCCAAAGAGCTTTGACCGCTGCTCCCACAAGGAGCTGGAGTGCAGGGCTGCACACAACGGGCAGGGTTGCAGGGCTCTGGGGTGCTGGTTGGTTTGTGGGTTTTTTTAAATGGTTCTGGCAATTGCTACCCTGAGGTAAGTGCTTTGTTTCCCCATCAAGTGGCACTCAGCTCCTTTGCGTTTCCTTATGGATGCTGGAGGAGGATGTCCACTCGGGTTTGTTTGTGTTGTGTTTGTACTCTACAAGCTTTTGGGTGCCTTTGCCAAGGGAAAGGACAGGTTAGAAGAAATATTTTTAATTGCATGGTATTGATTTTCCTTTCTCTGGTAGTGTGTGCTCTGTTGTTGATGGATGTAGTGCAGTGAGGGGCTGGTTTGTGTGGCCAGGTTAGCCAGAGGTAGCAGTGCAATGGAACTCAACCACCCCCTTACTGTGGTGCAGGTCTGTTTGTGTCAGATTCCTCCTCCTGCTGCTCTGTCTTCAGAGGGGAGCAGGGCTCAGGGAGCTGCTCCTAGACTTTGTATTGCAGCACCTTGCAAACAAGCTGTGGAGCTCTCAGCATCCCCAGACACATCTCAGAGGGAAAAGAGTCACCACAAAGGCTTGTCTGTAAGGAGGTTAACAGAGAAGTGTGGAGTATGAGCCTCCCCTTTATCATTGCTCTGTTGTGCTCTGATCCTGAGCAGTTCAGAGCTGGTAGGGACATGTGTGTGCTGATGCAGGACCAGGGAGCTCTAAAATTGTTTTCACATTTATATGTAAAGCAATTACTGATGATTTTTTTTTCTTTGCCTCATAACTTGAGAAGTGGAGCAGACATTCAGGAAGTTTTACTTTTTATTTCGCTCTGGCAGACTTGTAAAGCATGCAGCTCTGGTGTACAGTGCAGCAAGAGTCAAATGAAACTGGAATTTTTTCTGTATTGCATTACTTGTAGCCCCATAATGCAAGCAGATCCCTTCAGATCAGGGGGGTGAGAGCAGGAGCAGCCTGGTCTGACAGCTCTGCTCCACACATGATGGCTGTGTGTCCCTTCCGACACAGGCCATAGGTTTCTCTCTATCCTGGTTGCTCTCACCTGTGTTTTTAGGGCACTGGGGAATGCAATTTATTTTTTTTTTACCAATTGGTACTTTGGAAACTGCTCCTCCAAGCCTATGTGTGCTTCCATGTCATCTAATTAATTCATTTGCAGTCTGTGTTTCTCTCCCTACTCATTCTGTAAAGGTGCTAAGTCTTGTAAGCAGAGAGAGCGAACCTGAACAGATTTGTTTTCACATTCCACAGTTCAAAGCTGATTGAATCAGATCCAGCAGCTCTGTGTGGGAAGGAGAGAGATGATCATGTAGATTAATAGCAGTGCCTTGATCAGGACCACCCTGAGTCAAGCCCTTCACTGTCCCAGTCCAGAGCCTTCATTGACTGGACTCTGCGGGTACTTTTTTTGCTAAGGGTGCAAAACAAGACAGGATTCATCATCTCAGAGGGAAAAGCAAGGTGGAGAGGTTACTGGCAGGGAGAGGAAAAGGGAAACACAATGCAAACTTTGAGTGGGTTTAGAAGAGCTGGAGGAAGCAGATGTTGGGTAAGGAGTGAGCGAGGAGATTTTTCTCTGTGGATTAAGATCCTAGAAGCTGACAGTGACAGCAGCGTAAGCTGTGTGTGCTCAGGACTGCCAGGCAGTGCTCAGAGAGCTGAACAGAGCTTCCAGAAGGAGCTGTGCCCATTGCTACCAAGCATTTTGAGCCCTTTGACAGGCCAAGGGGCAGAGGCACCTCACCTGGGTTTGTACCTTAGTAATTAAACAGCAAACATCTCAGATCTGTGCAAATGGGAGAGTTGACACTGCAAGGGCCTCTGAGTCTGCTGTGCCAGTGTGTCCCTGTGCCCTCTGCTCACTGCACAGAATCACAGAACCAAGGCTGGAAAAGACCTCTAAGAACAGCAAGTCCAATCCTCAACCCAGCACCACCCTGGCCATTAAATTGTGTCCCCAAGTGCCATGTCTGCAGGTTTTTGAAAACCACTCCATGTACAAATGCTGCTAATGGGTCTGCCTCTGAGCATGCATTATCTGCCCATCCAGGGGACAGCTTGGGTTTCTGAGAGTGAAAATGTCACTCTGGGCCTGGAAGAATGTTTGATTTCATTCCAGGCATAAAGTAACAAATTGCCTTTAATGGCAGCATCACCAGAAACAGACCTCCCTCCTTTTCCCATGTCTCTTTCAAGTGCCTGGTTGATTTTTTTATGGATTTCCATTCTACAGCTTGTTATGCAGCAAGGAGAACCTTGCCAGGTTCTTGGGGATCAGCATGCAGGGGGGACTCAGCCATAATAACAACTCTTACACTCATGGTTTTAACATCTTTTACTTCAAAGCAAGGAGCTGATGTGATCTTTCATCATCTCAGCTGTTGTTTACCAGCTCCCTACAGATGCTGTTTGAACTAACAAACCCCACACTTCCTGGCTGGAGTGAGTAATTCCCTTGGTAGTTGCAATCCCTTCACTTGGAGGCTTAGTACTCGTGATTGAATGATGCCACTAACAAGAAGGGGATAAACCATTTCAGTGTTCAGTGTCATCTTTCAGCTCAGTCACAACTGGCCAAATTGGCTTGGCTGAGCTCAGCCCTGCTCCTTGTTTACTGCTTCCAGGAGAAACCACCACCAAGTCCAGAACTACATTTGGGGTCAGTTTTCCCCAGGTCTCAGAGAGGTGTTCCTGATACCAGGGCTCCTCTCTGGCCCTGGTCTGTGAGCAGTGCTGTGTTTCCTAGCAGTCTTTTAAGTCAGCTGGAATCCAAAAAACTGCAGATGAGGAAAGAGCTGTGAGGTCACCTATTCTGAGAAGCTGAGAGCAAGATCCCTGTTCTCTAGCACAGGCTGCTCTATGGAGTGCTGCTGGTGAAGGAATGACCTGAAAACTGTGATCTGTGCCTGACCTGGGCAGCATGCTGCAGGAGCAAGGCTGCATGCAACACTGCCTGCTGCTGGGAAGGACAACCCTGCTGTGATGAGTGTCACAGTGCTGGACAGTGCTGGTGGGCAGGGATCACCATCTTAGAATTGTAGGCAGCTTTACAGGCATGCAAGCAAACATCTGAGCATGGACAAAGGGAACCCCATGAACATGAGTCAGGAACTGTCTGCTAGTCTGTGGAGTGCAGCTGTGTTGAAGGGCCAGGATCCCCTGTGGTGGTTCTCAGCACACTTCTGGAGCTCTGCAGACTACCTCTGCTCCTTTCCCAAGCATTTGTCTCGAATCCTGTAGGCTCAGGAGCCACCCAGGCACAGCCAGCTGACAGTGCCCCTTTCTGGGTACCAGCAGGTTGCAGTCAGTGCCTCATGTTCTTAGACCTTTGTTTGCAGTGCAGCTGTGCTGAGCAAAATATTAATTAACCTGAGAAAAACTTCACCACTTTCCAAAGGCAGCAGTGCACCCAGCATAGCAAAGGTCCTTAGGGTAACTCCTGTCTTTCTCTGCTGACTCTCTGTTTTTCCCCCTGCCAAACAGCCACCTCCCAGAGCAAAATGCAGAACCACCCTGGTGGAGTCCACTCCAGCAAAAGAGTTCTCTGAAGTGGGAAGGAGTTTCTCTCAGAAGCCTCTGTGTGTGTGTGAAATGGTGGAGAGTCTGGTTTCATACAGATCTAAGAATAATTTTTCCACTGTTCAGGATGCTTGGCTGTTTAGTTTGCACCAGAGGCTTGGGACCTTTATCAGCCACAGAGCCACTTTGTCATTAAATGGAGTCTGTGAGTGGCACTGAGACTGAACCCTTGTGCAGCCTGTGAAAGGAGGGTCTGATTCTCAGCCTTACTGAGGCTCCTTTGTGCACCTACAGTGGCACAAGGCCCCCAAGACCTGATTTTGTATCAGATCTTTCATAAAATCTATTCACCCAAAGTGCTTTAGGGTTAAAATTAATTCAGTTAATGAGTTAAATAACTGCCAAGGGAGAGAGAAATTAAGAGTCATGGGCAAGGGGGAAAAGAGATGCTTCCAGCTGAGTTGAGAAGAGAGTGTGAATGAGTTGAAGGGGGAAAGAGATGCAAAGAAGATGCACTGATGGGCAAGAGCTGTGGAGGAGAAAGCTCTTATGCCCTAGGGGTCAAATTATATGAAGGAAGGAGGAAGGGCCCCTTTCTGCAGGAGAATTGCTAGTGATGGAAGTTGATTTAACACATCTCACAGAAGCAGCAATATGAGCTGAGGCTTTCCCTGCTCTGGCTACCTGCTGCAAAGTCTGCACAGGCTGTACAAACATTCATCTTTTATTGTTTGTTTATAATGCAATAGGAATTACTCGGAGACTGCCCTGCTCCTGCATCAGGTGTTTGAGGACAGAAAAAACAGCCTCTGACCAGGTCTTTTGACTCCCAGGATCAGCTGGGACAGACAGAGCTGTTTCCTATCATTAAATTCTGCCTCGACCTCATCAGAGCAAGGGCTGTGGTGGGGCTGTGTGGAGGATCTGCCTCTGGCACACTGCTGCCAACAGCTATGGGGAGCTCTTTCCTGAACCCCTGGGTTACCACCACTGCCAGGGCTGGGCAGAGCTTTAGGCTTTCCTCAGTATCACCTGCAAGTCTCTTCAGCTGGGTCTGCAGAGAGGGCTGAGGACCACTCTGGAAGCTCTCTACCAATGGCCAGCCCAGGACTTATTTCAGACCAGTGGATGAATTTTCTCCTGCATCTATCCTGTCTGTTTTGAGCAAGCCTTTCATTCATATCTGCTGGACTCCTCTGGCTCTGAGCAGATGTTTTTCAGGTGAGTTTCGGTGGAATACCAAACTCCACGTGAGGCAGGATGTGTCTGAAGTGGCTCTGAACCTGAAAGAAACTCTGCTAAATCAGGCTTTAAACAGCTCCCAGCTGCCAGCATGGTTTGACTGGTGACGTTCCCTGAGCTTTAAGAAGCCTCTGAGGCTCACAAACAGAAGTTTTACGTGCAGTGCTTTGGATACTAACAGCCTTGACTCATTTCCCTCAGTTTTATGTCACTGTTCTGTCATGGAGTGGTTATGGTGCAGGAAGGTGCCTTGGAAGCTTGGAGCACAGTAAATGCAGAGCTGGCTTTGCTCAGCAGAACTCCTTCAGGGCTTTATGAGACATTTTTAGACAAACTCATTTGACAAAAGTTGGTTTAAAAAAACCCCAAAACACAAAATCCCCAAAAGCCCAAGTGCTTTATTTGAGGAATGTAAATAAACCACATCCTGGCTGTTCTCTTCGCCAGGATGCAGTCAGCTTTTGGGTGATGTAAGGGAGATTTGCCCTCACCTCACTTTCGCCCTGTGTGAAGTTTGCTGCTATGTCCCAGGTTACTGAGACCTCTTTAAATCAAGGCAGTAAGAATGGACAGTGAGAGGGTGACCTGTGAGCTTTATGGGTTGTGTCTGCACAGCACAGGGCTGAGAAACACTTCCCTGGACACGTGGGTGGGTTCAGTGCAAAACACAAGAAGGATCCTCCTGAGATACATTTCTTCCAAAGCCTCACTTAGAAATTTGGGGGAAGAATTTTCCCAGGACATTTTGTTCTGCAAGTTCTGCCTGAGAAGGTCCTGTAAAACTGCTCTGGGTAAGACAGACAGCCCCAAGGGCTTGCCTGCAGGCCCTGGAGCTTGAAAAGGCTCCTACTGACATAAATCCTTTTGCGAGCCCAGAGGCAAGGTTTGAATACAACATGTTGAGTTCGTGCCAGTTTACCAGGTCTACAGCTAGAGGTGGTTGCCTGTTTTGAGGGAAAAGAGCAATTAAGATCATTTTTCTAGAGCCTCAGTGCTGAGGCACTGATCTCTCCCATATGCTCCTCTTCCTTCTCTGCATGCCAGCCTGGTCTCTGTGGCACAGGGATGAAAAGATAAACCTCTTTAAAACAGGGCCTGCCTCTAGCCTGTTGTTTTTGGATTCTGCATCCCTCTGTTTGATTTGGACACACCTAGAATCACAAAGTATAAGTCTGAGCTGCTCCAGGATCTTCATTTTCTTCTCACTAGTGAAGCAGGACAGATAATTTCTGCCTCACAGGCCTTGTTCCCAGCTCAGCAAAGCACTTGAGCAGGAGGAAATGGGATCTTAATGCTGTGATTACTTTGTTTGGTGAGCTACGGCCAGAGTGAAGCACCTGGAGGTGGCTGGAGGCAGAGGAGTTCCAGAGCTGTAAGTTGGCATTATCAGTGTTTCGCAGGAAAATAAACCACAGAGAGATTTTTTCCCTACCTCCAGCAAGTAATAGATGAGGGTTGGGTCACCTTAAAGACATGCTTTGGGTTTAACAAGCAGCTCTTTGTGGCTAAAGCATTGTCTGTGCTCTGCAGCTGGGATGTCCACAGCTGGCCTGTCCCTGAGAGCAGAGCTGCCAGATGCAGAGCAGCTGAGCTGTGTGGAGCAGCACAGCCGGAGAAGGAGCACCAGAGATGCCCAGGAAGGGAAGGGGGAGGCTGAGAAGGAAAAGGCAGTGGTGAGGCAGCTTGTTTATGTCACCCCCGAGCTGACTGCAAGCCTATCATACACAGCACTCCACTGGGGGTCCGGACAAGGAGCTGATTGTCCTTCCTCAGTGAGCAGCCACCCTGGTGGCATTCCAGACCTTGCCCTCTGCCCTGTCCAGTGCCAAAAGAGTGCCGTTAGGAACCGTGTGACACTGGGCACTGCAGATTGCTAGCAGAGGCCAAGGGGTTAGCCTGCTGTGCAGTCTGAGCAGCACTGCTGAGTGCAGCCAGCTCGCCCTGCAGCCTGGAGCTGTGGGGCTGGCACTGCGATAGGGCTGTGCTGGGAAGGGAGGCTGAACACAGACTGAGGCAGAGGCATCTCATCCTTTTCATAGGGAGCTTAGAGCCATGGGACAGTGGCTTGGGCAATTCCAGACCTCAGCCCCATCCTCTTCCCCCCCACACTTTAGCTCTTGCTGAGCTTGGACCAGACCCCCTCTGTGCCAGTTTACACCAGGGGAAGGTCTGACTGGGCGTTCCCAGGCATGCCAAAGGTATTGCTGTACAAACAACTGCAGAAATCATCACTGAAAGGTTTTCTGCTCAGAAGCAGATCAGGTATCTGGTCCTGGGAGGGCACATCCACTGCTGCAGAAGGAAATAAAGGAGAGAAAATTGTGAAGTGTTAACTGATATTTTCAGAAGCTTCCTTGGTCACATTCGTGAGGACCAGAAAGTGCCAAATCTAACACCAATTATTCAAGAGGGGCAAAGAGCTGCAGCAGTAATTATGCTGTAACACCAGTTGTGGGAGAATAGGAGAAAGCCTTTGCTGGGGTCTAGGGAGGGAACAGCTTGTAAAGTGTTATTTGCTTAGAGTTGGCCAACATGGGCTTTCCAGGTGGGTTTTAACTAACTTAGGAGTCTTCAAAGGTATTGCTGCCACGGGAGGCAGTGGGGCTGGATTGGGGCTTGGACTTGTGCTTTCTGACGTGGCAAACTGGGATGCAGCTGTAGAGCTCCTCTTGGCCTCCCAGAGCTCTGCTGATGAACCTGCATCCTGTTCAAGTGAGGAGAACGATCAATGCCCTTAGCCAGGCAGGGGGTGAAAGATTTGGTATGAAGAAGTAAAATGAAGTGCATGAAGTTCAAGAAGAGAAAGTGTAGGCTCCTGACCCTGGGGAGGAACAAGCTCCTGCAGCAGGACAGGTGAGGGGGGACCTGCTGGGGAGCAGCTCCGTGGAGAAGAACCTGGGAGTGCTGGGGGACAAGTTGCCCATGAGCCAGCAATGTGCCCTTGTGGCCAAGAAGTCCAATGGTCTTCTGGGGGGCATGAACCCACCTGGGTGCATTGCTGTGCACCCTGATCTAGGTGAACCTGCTGTAGCAGGGGGTTGGACTAGAAGATCTCCAGAGGTCCCTTCCAACCCCAACCATTCTAGTGTTTGTTTGGTTGGTTGGTTGGTTGGTTGTTTTTTTGGCCTTCTACTTCCTGACAGTCTTAAAGACCATCAGAGGAGAGACAATGGAACCTGGGCAAGCTGCTCTGCCATGCCAAACTCTGCCACCTCGGGGAAGCTATTCCAGGGAAAGTTCTCTCAGATGAGCTTCTCTAGGTGCCTGACCACAGCTGAGATGCTTTCTGGAGGTCACAGAGCAGTGCAAGTGTGTCAGTGGATCAGTGCTAGGCACACAAATCCTCTGTGTGGATCAGTCTGAAAATAAAATGCTGACATTCTTTGTGCTGCCTTTTTAAATTGCAGGCTGCAGCTCAGGGAACATCTCTTGTGGCTTCCACTCCTGCTTTGGCCACTGAGGCTGTGAATCTGGCCAGGTCTCTCTCCTCTGCAGTCTTGTTCCTTCCCAAACCTTCTCTGTGCTGAACAGGGCCTTGAACAGCCTCCTGCCAGTGATGGACAGCAGCAAGCACAAGGTGTCCCCTGCTGTCAAAGTTCCCAAAGCTTCTTGATGCTACTGGATAAAAAAGACTGATATCAGTAACAATTCAAATAATGTTAAACAAAGAAACATTTACAATAGGATTCCATTCCTGAACTACCAAAAAGCAGCTTAGAATCTGGTTCAAGATTGGTTGATTTTATTTTAAAATACATTTCAGCAGAGATTTGCTGATAACGTCAGGGCAAGGCCCACAGTGAGGTTACCAAACTGTGGGTTAGGCTGAATAATTAGCTGGACTTCTTTGTGTTCTGTTCCCAAAGCATCAAGCTTCATAACCACTGATGGTTTGGTACTTCTGAATCCAGCCTGCTGGACATAATGCTTCAAAAGTACCTCCATGCTTTAGGATTGGAAGTTCTGTGGTGCTCTTTCCAGCACTGCCTTGTGTCTGTGTGTGGGAACTGTGCTATTTTACCTTGTTTCATCTGAAAGCAGAGGAGGTGCTGAGCAAGGGTGTAGCAGCATCACCCCTATTAGAAGGGCTGTAGTCTGTTTGAGGCCAAAAACTGGAGAAAAACCTTTGAATGTAGACAAATATAAAATGTTAAATCTTGAGGGCAATGGAGCAGAAGTAAGAGCAGAGGTGGAATGGCAGAGCCATGCAGCATACTGATCAGGAAGGGGATTTGGGGCTGTGGGAGAACAGTCAGCATGAAACCATAGAGCTGCAGTGGAAAAAAGGAGGTCAGAGTAAAGCATCGATAGGAAGGAGAAAAAACAAATGGAGTGGGTTCCTGGTGCCCCTGCAAGGACAGCCAAGGGTTTGGGTTTCCCAGGTGAAATTCTGGTATTTGAAATGTCTTTATTATTTCTAAAATATGTCAGTGTAGCCTGGGTAGATTTGTTGCTTGTGTATATTCTGCTCCCCTTAAGGTTAGGGCTCTGCCTGGATGTGCTTTAGCCAAGCCCTGCCTCTGAGGAAATAGCTCCAAGTTGGCAGTGCTTACCTTCTGGTTCTTGTGATGATCAGCACCTAGCACAGTGGAGTCCTGGTCTATGGCTGCCTTCCTAGGTACTGCCTTAGCACCAGAAAACTACTCCCTGGGTCCATGGCTGGCTTCCCAGATTGCTGCTTCAGTACCAGTAAGAGTCCCCAGGATGGCCACATCCTGCAAGGAGCCATCTGGGAACCGCTGCATTGATGTTATTGTAAACCAGAAATGTTTACTCATGATATTGAAATGGGTTTGGATCACTGTGGATGAAAGTGAAACAAGATATAAGCCTGCAATGACATGCATAAATACATAATTAAGTGTATTTCCTTCCCATATGGAGAGGATTAGCTTCCTTGCCTCAACAGGGAGTTGCTTTATTTGGTGTCTGCTTTGGTGTCCCTTTCTTTTTGACAGCTTACAGAGGTGCTCTGAAAGAGAATTTCACTCTCTGGCTAATGAATGCTAGGATAAGGACTTTGAGGGCATGTGGAAAAGAATAAGTGATTGCCTCAGAAAGCAGAAGTTTTGGGACCTGAAGGGCTGTCCTATTATTCTGACTTCTCTTTTTGACCCTAAGTGGGCCCTATGGGATGATACTGCCCAGCCCACAAAGACTTATTGCTTAGTCATAAATCCAGACAGAGGGGTGAGAGAGCTGTGTCTGGTAAGTGCTGAAGTGTCAGCAAAAGCTTCTTAACTCAGGTTTCATAACTTGAGAAATATTTTATCATCCTTGTGAGCCAAACCTCTGAAAAATCAATAGAACTCGCGAGTTGCCTGTATTGATCCGGAGGGCTGAGCTGAACTGAAATATTCATGGCCGTGCGTGTTTGTGTGTGTGTGGTTTGGGGATGGAGCCCTGGGCAGCTTTCAGGGACTGCAACCTTCTCATTTTTCATTTAAACCAGATTAAGACGATTAGGTGACCTGCAAAGCATCTACTTGAAAGGGAATGAATTTGTTTGCCTTACAACAAGGCTCCTGACAGTCAGAGAGATGCATTCTCATTATTATTACTTTTCTTAAATGACAAACGGGAGGAAGAAGTCAGGGAGATCTGATAAAATTAGCACCACACTCTCTGGGGGATCCCTGGGCTTGCTTTGTTTGCAAAGCCAATTTGGACACCGTGTCTTTGATCTTCACTTTCAGCGTTTGAGCAGGCATGTTCAGTATCACTCATTTCACAGGAGAGTTGGGATTCAAGTTTCTTCAACAATCTAAAAAGCAGTACATTAGAAGGGGAATTGTCTGCCAGTCGTCTCAGAATCTCAATACCCTTGGCACTAATTTGATGTGATGCATTTCACCAGCTGTGTTACCTGAATGATGCTCTGTGCCCAGGAGGTTTGTGCTACTGTAGAGGATTAAACTTGTCTCCCTTCACCCCCCCCCCCCCCTTTCTCCCTTCCCTTTTTCTTCCAAGAGACATTGAATGAAAAGCATCCATGATTTTAATCTCCACATAGGTGTGACAGGTTAGAAAGCCTTGGCAGGGAGTATAAGGCAGGGTTCATGCAGACAGTAGGACAGAGCCATGAAGAGAAGCTCTGCAGAAACACTGAGAGCAGTTCAATGCAGTCACTCTTTCAGAGCTGCCTTTTCAGCTTTTGCTCCTTTCCTACAGTACCTTTCTCACTTTTAGGGCATAGGTTCAAGTCTCTGGTGATGCCACAGACTTGTGCTGGGCTTTGGGCAGATCACTTAGGGCCACGACACTTCAAGGAATTCAGGTGCTCAAGTGCCATCGATTTTCCTCTGCATCTCAGTGCATCAATCAGAGCCTTTTCTGTGAAGCCACAGCACTGCCCTGCCTTGCTGAACACTTGTGAGCAGTCAACAACTGAGGGGTACTCAGTGACTTCAGACATGTGAGTCCTTCAGACAGATCCATGGTTATGGGAAAGGCTGAGTGGAGACAGAAATGGAGAAAAGCAAAGGCAAGAGTCATGCCTTAAGAACAACTATTGTGCATGCTGGCTGCCAGTGCACTGAAAACACTGCCATGGGAGTGGACACCTCCATAACCTTAACCATAGACAGGGGTGCAGGCTACCAGGCCTTGGTGCTTCCTGGTTTTGGAGCTCAGCTATCAGAGAAAAGAGAAAATAAGGGCAATTAAAAGTGATTTCTCTCATAGCTCTTCACCATGCATCAATCCACCCATGGTTAAAAATAGTTATATGAAATAAAAACAGGCACCCTTGAGAGGGATTACGTCAATCAGTGGCTCAAACTAGGCAGAAAACCAGGCTCTCAGCAGCTGAGATTTGCTGCTCTTGCTACAGAGAAAGGGAGCAGCTCCTTCTCTCCATCCATGGACGCTGAATGTCCCCCAGAGAGATTCACAGCATCTCTTGCACCGATGGTGTACAAACACCAACTGCTGCCTGCCCCTGGTCACTGACCATGTGTCCATGTGGCCCTGCTGATGTGCTTGAGGTGCCAGAACACTGGCACTGGTGGCACGAGTTTTCCTCTGGTTGGTCTGGCAAGTCATCATTTAGTGGCCTGGGTCTCACTTCTTTAATCCATGCTACTGTTCGACAGCTTTCCTGCAGCAAGTCAGACGAGAAGGGGAAACCCCACGCTTGCCATTCCTTATTTATTTGCATTCCTCAATGGCAAAGTAAACTGAGTGTTTAAGCAACTGACATCAAAGATTTGATTTCTCTGAAGCTAAAAAGCCTATTAATCACAATTTTAAAGTGTTCTTTAATTACCCTGTAATAAAATGACACACACAGAGGGGAGCAGGAATTGTGTGTTTGTGGAGCTCCTCATGCTTGGTTGTGCTGCAAGTCTCACTGGAAAGCCTCACGGAGCCCTCTTGCTTCTGCTGCTTCATTCTGCTCTACTACAGCCATTGCTCATCCTCTCGCTGTTCACTGTCTGCTGTGCAGCTCTGAGGCAGGGAGGGCACAGTGGGAGAACAGACCTGGGGCTCCTGCCCCTCTGCTCTGCACTGCAGAGGCTGTACCTGGAGTCCTGGGTCCATTTCTGGGCTTCCCAGTTCAAGAGAGACAGAAAACTGCTGATGAGGATGCTGAGGGTCCTGGAGCATCTCTGTGAGGGGCAAACGCTGAGAGCCCTGGGGCTGAGAGCCTGGAGAAGAGCAGCCTCAAAGGGGATCTGATCAATGCTCAGAAAGAGAAGGGTGGGGGGGCAAAAGGCTGGGACAAAGTGGGAGCTAAAAGCCAGCAGATGGTGCTCAAGGTTGCATAGTCATGTAGGACCAGTACAGCTTCTCCCAGTCCTCACATCAGCCTCTATCCAAGCACTGAAACATGCAAGCTGGGCAAGAGACACAAGGGTGGGCTTGGTGGGCACTTCAAGGGGTGAAAGCTGTCAGATCAAAAGAGCTACAAGGAAAAAGAAAAAAACAAATCTTGGTTAAAATCTTCATTGGGAAACTAAGCTTTGTAAAGGAAGGAGAATGAAAAGCAAGCTCAGGGTGGGTACCCAGCTCCTCCTTTTACATCACGAGACAGGGGCTGGGCTGTGGCAGCAGGGAGAAGTCTGGAGACGTGAATCAAATCCAAAGGACAACAAAGTTATTTGCCTTACTAAACCCAAAACCTCACCATGTTTAACAAACCTTGGCAGATCCTAGAACCCCTTTGCAAGCTTCTAACACTTGAGAGTACTCAGAAAATGGAATAGCAGCTGCCAGCATGGAAGCAATTGCTGCTCCGAGCATCCAGTGATGGATGAGGGGAAGTGGCCTCGAGTTGCACCAGGGGAGGTCTAGATTGGATATGAGGAAAAACTTCTTTCCTGGAAGCAGACTGGACAGATGTGGTTCTGTTTCCTGGAGCAGCACTAATAACTCCTTACTGGAAGGAGAAAGGGCTGGTGGCTGTGGGTGGAGGCTGCCTGCACGCTGCCGATCCTGGCTGGCTTGGTTTGAATTCCCGGCGACTGCCGAGCTCAGCTGAGTGGGGAACACTCCGAGTGGGGCTGCTTGCAGGCCTAGACAGTTGCTAATGAAACAGTTGCTGTTTTCTTGACAGACATTAATTACTTGATCTTAGGAGTTGGTAATTGCACGGCCCCCTCTGTATACAGCACTAATTACATTAGCAATTATATGGCATTTTAAAGACAAAGAAATGAGTGCAGCAATTGCAGTGTCAGAGGGACCCTGCTGCTAAATTTCAATCAAGTTCCTGCAGTCTCAGGGAAGTGTTGAGAGAAGGCCTTCTTCAGGCTGTTCCGCTGCTGGCTGCAGCCGCTGAACCCAACTGTCTGGAGGAGACCAGAGGGGCTCAACTTTCTCATCAGGGTTAGCTTTGTTTCCAAAACTGATCTGAAACCTTCTCAAAGCTCTACTGGCTGCTGGAAATATTTCTTTCCACTCCAGCTCCGTTCATCCTCAGTAATTGTCATGGCTTAGAAAATCACAACCTAGACTAAAAATACTGCTGGCTGTAATCATACCATCAAGGCCTTCCTGAAAGATAGAACAGGGTCTGGAGAACATCTGCTGAGGAGTGGCTGAGAGACCTGGGGCTGTTCAGCTGGAGAAGAGAAGGCTGAGTGGAGACCTCACTGCTTGCTACAGCTGCCTGAAAGGAGGTTGCAGTGAGATGGGATTGGTCTCTTCTCCCTCAGATCAGGTGATAGGACAAGAGGAAGTGGTCTGAAATTGTGCCAGAGGAGGTTCAGATTGGAGATGAGAAAAAAAATTCTTTGCTTCAAGAGTGGTAAGGGACTGGAACAGGCTGCCCAGGGAGATGGTAGAGTCCCCATCCCTGAAGGTGTTCCAGAAACTTTTGGCCATGGCACTTTGGGACATGGTTTAGTGGCCCTGGATGAGCTAGAGGACTTTCCCAACCTTTATGGCTCCATGAAGAGATGTGTTGCATTTCAAAGGATCTTCCTTTGCAAATCACAAGGACAGAAGGTTCTGAAGCCCTCTCCTGCCATTGTGGTGTAAGTGTGGGTGCTGTGTTGGGACAAATTTGAACATAACAGAAATCCAATGCTTGTACATTTTTCTTCCCCACTTTATTTTGTAGCTGTGCTCCTGGTTTGCAGGCCAGAGGGGAAAGTAATTATCTGGGCAGATCAATAGATGGTGTAGGCTGCTGGTGCACATGCACTGACTCAGGCTCAGCCCTTGTCTTGTCAAGTGCTGAGCTTGTAAACAGGGGCAGGTGGAGTTGCTACCACAGACAAGATCTCAAGTCTGCTTCTGGATCTTCCCGCATGCCACTCTCCCTTCCCTTCTCACTGCTCCTCAATGCTGCTGCTGTCTGCAGCCTCTGACCAATTCACCCAGGGTCACATTCATTGAAACCTTGCTCCAGTGCTGAAGTGGGTGGGAAGCTGCCACTTGTTTTAATGGTGGCAAGACTGCAGCCAGCACCTCACAGCAGGGACAGTCTCTTGTGTTCCAGGCTGGATAGCTACAGCCTCTGATGGACTGAATACAGAGAAGTGTCCCTGCCGACATTCAAGGTCAGGCTCTGAGCAACCTGCTGTAGTTGGGGATGTCCTTGCTGACTGCAGGGCAGTTGGACTGGATAAGCTTTGAAGGCCCCTCCCAAACCAGTGCATCCTGTGAGTCTACGACAACTGAACCAGGAGGATTTCCCCAAGTCCAGGTGCTGTAAAGCTTGCAGAAGGCCTTGCTCCATCCACATCCTCTCAGAAGAAGGAACTGGCAACGGGCAGGCTCTGTCTGGTCATTCCCATCCCTTTTCTGTTGTTGTTGTAACTTCACCCAAAGGAATCAGGACACCAGATCTGATTTCCCCTGCCCCCAGCCTTCTTGTATTGCCTCCCTGGAACAGTGGTTTGGTGCTTTCCACTCGGGGAGGGGGAAGTGTTGGGTTTCCTGCTTCCCCTTATCTACAGCTCAACACTCTCTCTGCCATGGCTACTGTGTCCGCACTCTCTGCTACCAGCTGGCTGCTTAATCCAGTCCTGCAGCAGAGTTAATGAGACATTCCTCCTTAAACAACCTGCTGCCATTAAAGCTTCAGATCTTTGCACCTCAGCAGCTGTGTCTTGTCACTGAGATAAATATTTTAACTGGTCTGGCAATTTCTGAGCTGCCCTCTCTAAGTGGCTGAGCCAGGGGCTAGCATTTCTCCATTTATTAAAGGGAAACTCAACTTCTTACAGAACAGCCACCCAGAAAAGAGCTGGGAAGGGACAAAGGCAAGTGGGAACCAATCTGCTCTGCTAGATATCTTTCTGAAGCAGGACATCATGCAGATGGCAGCATGGCCATGCCTGGCTGGAATCATCTGCTCCTCAGGCAAAGACTAAATGGGCTTGGACTGGCCACCTACAGGAGGGACTCCACTTACCACTGTCAGGAGGGGTGGGAGTAAGCTGGGGAGGTGTTCAGAAAAGGTGTAGCCATGGTACCTGGGGACATGGTGTAGTGGCCATGGTGGTGTTGGGTTGGCAGCTGGACTTGCTGATCTTAAAGCACTTTTCCCACATTATTGACTCCATGGCTCTATGGAATGTTCTTCGGTGTTCTCCATCCTGCACAAGTTAGCAGCTCTCCAAATCCCTTGCCTTTGGACCCAGCCCACTCTGAAATCAAGGTCATGCCCCCTTGTGTACAGTACAAAAATTTTATTTTTTTTGTTAGGATAATTTAAAGTTTAAAACTGAAGTAGACATATTCATTTTACAAACAAGATATTCTTCCATAAGTAGGACCATTAAAAACAGTAACCAAAACCAAAGAAAGCTGTCTTTACAAAAGCTCTGTGCATAGCAACTTCATACCAGAAATAACTGACAAAGCAAAGATACCCAAAAGAACCAACCCCAACCAACCCCAGCTCTACACAGGAGGGAGAAACGAGGCTCTTAATTTACAGAAGGGAAGAAATGGTCTTCAAAAACCATGCATGTTGGAAGTGTGCAAAGAGGGAGAGGAAGATGCTACACCAAGAGAAGTCATGAGATAAAACATTCTCCTTCCACTGGTGATGAGCTCTGTCAGTACCGACTGCAAGGCTCTCACCTCTCTAGTGGCAAGGGAAGAGCTGCTGGGGAACAGGAAACAACAACATCTAGGAGAGGACAGGTTTGCTTAATCACACTGAAACAATCCTTACACAGTCATTTTCCCATCACTTTTCCTTTCTGTTGGGTGCTTTGTCGTTGCCAAAGTCCTTCTCTCAAGGATTTCTGGTTGTATCTATTTACACCTGTTTTTTTGTAAAGCTTTGTAAGTTCTGCACTCATCTTGAGGGTGATGATTTCCAAGCATGAGCAAAATTAATCTCCTAAACCATTCCTGTGTTTGGGGCTTTTACATTTGTCTGGCTCAGCTCAAACCAGAAACTATTTCCCATGTTTACATTGACACAGTCAGCTGCGCTTTGCTTCTCCTAAGAGAAGGACCTGAAGTCACTTTCTAGGGAGGTTTTCTTTTTCATCTGGACTCTTGACTCTCCCACTCCAGAGCAACTGGACAGAGCTAATAAAAATAACTGAAGTGTGAAAGCAATGCGGAGTGGTTCAGAACCTTTCCTTTTTTAGCCAGTGTCTCATTTTTAACCTGAATCTTCCCAACACTTCAGTGATCTTTTATATCTGCCTGTGCTGACTAAAGTTGAGTAAAAAAGAAGGGTGGACAATTAACAGCATAACCTTTCCATGAAGTGTCTCAGCTATTTAAATTGGAAACCTTCCTGAATGAGGTTTTTGTAAGGAAGATCTTGTTTGCTAAACAATGTGAGACCAGGCAGCAAGCTGCTGCTCTCCAGCAGGGCTAGAAAGCTCTGGCTCTGGGATACTTGCTGGTGCAGGATTTTGAGGTAAGCAGGGAGAATAAAATTTTAAAAGCCCAACAGAGAAGGGCAGGGGGAAAATCCACCATCACTGTTTGGAGCTGTTTGGGGCTTTTTAGTAGGTCCCAATGGGAGAAGGGAGAAGCTCAGAAATGAGCCTGGTCCATCAAGGTGTGTGTTGGAAATCTAGAACTCTGCAGAATCCACTAAGGGTTAGGGACGTTTTCATCCCAACCCGTCCATAGTCCTCAGTCTGTTTGTATTCCCCTGTACACATGCAGAATTCCACCTGGGATTTTGGACTTCCTGCTCTCAAGCTTGCTGAGACATTGGTACCTGTGGTCTGGAGGGGTTTTTGTTCTGCTCAGGTTAGAAAGTGGTCCTTGTTGTGTCACCAGTGGTGACTGTCCCACAGCACAGTTACAACTCCAGAATTAACTCCTGTAGCTCTTTCCTGTTTCAGAGATCACTTAGCTTCAAGCTTGGTTCCTGCTAGCCTGTGATTGCTCTGCCCTTGATGGCATGAAGGGCATGCAGAGAACCTGCAGCACCAATGACCTTGCCACCATAATCTATGGTGAGCTGTTTTGTTTCAGCATTCCTGGAATGAAGACACCTTCAGTGACCTGACTGTCAGGTTCTAACTCCATTCATGCTTCTCAAAAACACATCATTGCCACCAAATCTCCCTTCAAATGTGCTTCTGCTTCCCATTTCTGCCCTAAGCTAAAAAGAGAGCTCCAGGGAGGACCTGCTCACAGAATCACAGAATGGTAGGGGTTAGAAGGGACCTCTGGAGATCATGGAGTTCAACACACACCACCAAACCTCTTGGTCACAACTCTCTGCAGCTGGATTTGAGTGATGGATGCAGACAGAGGCTTTCTAGTCCAGCTCTACCCCTAATCAGCTCCACAACAGCCCCCCATGACCTCAGCCATGCACATTGTCACAGCTGTCCAGTAGTGAACCCAACACCTTCTACCATTTCTAAGGGGCACCAAGGACACTATTTGACTTAGCCACCACCAAAACTACCAGGCAATGGACACGTTCAGGGGCGATATAGTGAGGGTTTATTTGTGTAGATAAAGGTGTTGCCATAGGAACAACTCTTCCTGCAGCTACAAAGCAGGGGGAGAGGGGGTAAGGAGTGGAGCTGGTTTAGTGTCTGTTTCTCTAAAAATGCCTTTCCAAGAACCAAATTCTTCCCTGTGCTCTCTGGGTTAGTCAGGAAGGTGGTGACTTTTTTATCAGACTTGTCCTCACCTGCCAATGTCAGGAGAGGAGATGCAACGCAGAACTAAACTTCTTTAATGCTAAAACACATAAAAATTGGAAGCAATCAATTACTTCATGAACTTCAGCATCTAACTGGAAAATACTTACCATTTTTAATGACTCAGCATAAAAGTGCATAAATTATTCCAATACATATTTACCCTTCATAAATGCACCCTTAGTACGAAGTATAACTGAACTGAAGGTGTTCTAACTACCTGGAGAAACAGAGAACCCTTTCCCTCCTCACTCAGACATTGAATCTATAAAATAAACTCAGTACCTCATGAAACCTTGGATCTGCTCAGATCCCTAAGTGCCACTCTCTTACCAGTGGGACTCTGAAGCTCACCAGTTCCTCTTAGTACCTGAATATTTCAATGGAAACAAAAACCGAAAGGGGGAAAGGTGAGGAGGTTGCAAATCCACACCCAAGGTGTAAAAGTCTCTGCTGGTTCTGGCAACCAGAAGCAATCCTGTACATCCTGGCAGGTGAATGCAGTCAGAGGGAAGCGGTGAGTGAAAATAAATTTCAAACTTGTCACTACATTTTTGTATCACTTTTTTCTTCATTGTACAATTGGAGGGAAAAACAAAACAAAAAAAATCCAAAAGAGGGTTTAATTTCTACCTCTACGTACAATAAGTTACAAGTTTATTTATTTAAATAATTGTAAAACATCTTACATTTTTAAAGAGGTTAAACTATAAGCAAATACACAAATACACCAAAGGTCCATCACTCCTGGCAGTTTGTCCTAGAGACTCTTCCATGCTGGTACCCTGTTTGTTGAGTTGTTTTTTTCTGCATAAACTAAATCGATATCTGAAAGGCTCCATAGAAAATAGAAACTTCAACTTTTCTCCCCTACAAAGTAAAACAAATTGTATCCAAAATAGCAAGCTTGAAGCATTTGTGCCAATTTCTTTCTCCTTTCCATATTTTACAAATCTGAGGAAGGCTTCATGTCTGGCAAGAACGACTTTGCACTTCTGGCTCCCTCCTGCCAGTGTTGCTGTCCTGGCTGTGGGCTGACTCTTCACTCCCAGGGTCTGAGGAGCTGCCGTGGTTGTGTAAGGAATATGAAAGAGGTGAGAGATGCAGACTTGTGGCTTGTCCAATCCATAAAAAATGCTGTTTTGTTTTTTTTTCCTGGGCCTGGCTTTCCCCCCAAAAGAGCCTGTAGTGCTATTTTTTCTTTTATTGGTCCATCACAATAAGTAGTTTTGTGCTGTAAAAGAAAAAATTAAAAAAAAAAAGGAGGAAAAAAGGGAAGAGGGAGAGGAGCAAAGCTGCCTCTTGCTTACATCGGGGGCACGACAAGCCCAGTCATGGCTGAAAAAGAAAATTGATAGAGGTGAAATTCTGGCAAATTTCTGTGGACAAAAGATCTTTGAGCCCTTCACCCTCATGTGTGCAGCCATGGAGTGCAGCAGGGACCTCACCTGCAGCCTGAACTGGAACTTAGTGGCTTGGAACTGTTTTTGCTTTAGTGGGAGCAAAGGTGGTGAGACTGAGAGTGCCCACAGCCTGGGCACAACGTGCTAGCTCACGGTGAAGTCACCACTGGGACTTAGATAAAGGAGAGAAAGGATTCATCCCAGTGTCAGTATGAGGTTTTTCAGAAAGGCTGGACCATGCCCCAGGTTGGGGGTGTTGGACTGGCCGACCTCT
The DNA here is from genome assembly GCF_027791375.1 of Indicator indicator. Classification (NCBI taxonomy): domain Eukaryota; kingdom Metazoa; phylum Chordata; class Aves; order Piciformes; family Indicatoridae; genus Indicator; species Indicator indicator. The sequence continues at coordinate 4,677,544 of NC_072047.1, forward strand.
AGAGGTCCCCTCCAGCCCAGTGCGCTCTGTGACTCATTTTTGGGTGCTTTTCCCCTGTCCTTCTGAAGCTGCCTGGAGCTGGTGCTGCTCCCCAAGGTTTGAGGGTAAGTTCAGTTTCTGTATATTTGTAAAATAAATGACTGAGTCGCATTCTCACAGGGGCCTCAGTACAGTGCAAGGTCCTAATCCTGCAAAGATTTATGGTCCCTGGAATTTGTGAGATTATTCAAGTGCTTAAAGCCCTGTCCTCTGAGAGTTCCTTTCACCCTCTTGTTCATCCTGTTTAACACAAATGCTTAGGGCAAGATCCTCAGCTGGCATCACTCTGTTACAGCAGCTGGGCTGATTTTAAACAGCTCTGGATGTGGTTTGCGACTTCATACAATAGGAAAACAAATATTTTTGTATTTTGTAACTGCCTGGGGCTGCAAGGTCTTGCCAATTTCGGCAGACAGCTGAAAGAAAAAGTGAAGCAAACAGCCTTAGGTCCCGTACCTGCTGGTTTCATTTGCAGAGGACTTCGCTATTCTGTGTCAAACCATCCACATAACCCCAAACCGAGCAGGTGAAGGTTTGTCTGCCTGTTTGCAGGGATTTTCTGATCAGGCTGAGGGGGCTGCTCCTTTCCTTCTCCTCACCCCCAAAATCAAAAATGATCCTAACTGTTGTGTCCCAGACTGACCCTGGGAAGCTTTCTCCTTCTCCAGCCACATTCCTGCCATAAGCCTCCCTGCTGCATCTCTGCTATCTGGTGGCAGAGGGAAATGATGCCCTCAGCTGCTCCCACCCTGTAGGATTCCTGATGGAGCTTCCCAAGATGCTGCAGGCACAACCAGCCAGGTCAGCTCCCAGAACCTGAGCTCCTTGTCTCGGGTAGCCTGTCTGGGTCTCTTGCCTGGAGCAAAGCTGGGGGCACTCACACAGCCAGTGCCTGACCAGGCCTACCTGTGGCTGCTCTTTCCTCTTGGCACAGCAGCCAGGCTCTGTGTACAGGGAGGCAGTAGAGCCTGGTACAGCCAGAGGGGCTGAATTTGAGAGGTGCAGGGGCTGCTGCCAGAGCAGTTTAAACTCTCTTCCCAGGGGCAAAGGCTGCGTTGGCATCAAGGCTTTCCCTGGTACTGTTGTTATCAACATTATTTTCATTGTTTTTTAATCAAATCCTCCAGCAGCTCAGAGCCTGAGTTTCTGCCATGTCTCTTCAGAAGCAATTCAAGAACACATTTCGGCAAGTCCCTGAGCTGGAAGGGGAGTTTCATTTTTTCTGTAGAATTGAAGATATTTATCTAGCAGCCCTGGACTCAGCTGCGTGATGGCAACAGCAAAAGTGCCTGAAAGTGCCACCTGCAATCAGGAGGAACCCCTGGGGTTCTGGTGAGTCCTTTTGCCTCCCTTCCTTTCCTTCTGAGCAAACATCAAGTTCCTGCTTTCCTCACTGTCATCCCCCAACCCAAGCCTGTCCTGCCAGTGCTCCAGAGCAGAGAGACTCCTTAGAAGGTGTCAGGACAGAACCTGCCAGTGGACAAATTCAGGTAGAAGTGTAAGAGCACCTCGACAGGACAAGCAAAGCCTGATTGCCTCACTGGCTTTCATCCATTGTTGCAGCCTCACCTCCTGCAGCAAAGCACAAGCAGGCTGAGGAATATTGGCTGGAACTCTCACCTGGGCTTCCACAGCTCATCTGAAGGGCTTTGGTCTGTGGTTCTCTCTTTTCACATACCCCTGACCGTCCATTTCCACCCCACCTCCACTCCCCTGTGGGGCTGAACTGTCAGAAGCCTATTCCCAGCCTGTCTGGCTTTTTATTGAATGTTTGTGAGGTTTGGATTAAGGTCTTACACTGCTAGCAAAGCTGTAATTATTTTTGCCTGTATTACTAGATATTGAATCGATGTAACTTTTCAATAAAGGTGGTTCAATGCAGGACACTCCCTGATGAGTTGGGAATATAGAAACCAGAGTCATTATCCCAGAGGGTCTTTGCTTTTTTCTTGGAGGGAAATGGAAAAAGAATTAGAGATGAGCCTTATTGTATTAACCTTGACAGCTTGCAATTATCAGCTGCAACTCTTGATTAAAATTGTCACAAGCTTGGAGAATTTTTTTACAAATAAATACTCCAGCAGGGGTGGTGTCCAGATGCTGTGGTGACAGGCACCTGTGCTGGGTGCAAGCCAGCTAAGGGGTTGTAAGGCAGCCACAGCTACAGGTGTGTTTTTTGGGGCTCATTTTAGAGTCACCTCTGGCTCTTGGTGTGGTGAATTTCAAGAGCTGTGCTTTCTGCAGTATCTCTAGTCAAGTCTGAATGAGCCAGATGACGTCCCAGGCCCCATAAAGGCTTTTTTTATAGAGACTTGGAGTGTATTTATGTGCCCTCCTCAGTGTGTTAAAGGAAAGAATTCAGCACAGTTTCCATTCTTATCTTAGTGCTCACATTTGTTTTGCAGACCCCCTTTAAAAAGGCTGTAAATATCCTAGAGGGCTCAATTCCAGTATAAGCCTAAACCTTGCAGCAGGTTTCAAGCCATGGTTGTTGTGCACAGAGCCATGGGTCAGCTCTGTAGGGCAAGGGTTGTTTTACAGGTCTTGGAAGCCTAAGGAGAAGTCAGCCTTGACAAAAGAGCTGGTGCTGAAATGCAGCCTGGGTCAGGCCCTTCCTGGTGTCAATGAGTGTCTGTGCCCTGCTGTTTTAAATTCAACAAAACAGAGCTTGGAGCTTTGCCTTAACTCGGCTGGACTGGGTCAGATTTTCACTGCAGGACTGGTGCAGGTGGCTGCTGTGTTTGCCTGCACCAGCACAGTGTGCTTTGCATCTGCAGGCTGAGCATGAATTGTGCATTTCTTACCTCTGAACCCATTGCCATTGCCACTGGAGCAGGCAGGAGAAGGAGACCCTTGGGGTCTGATGACAGGAGCAAAGGCACTCTTCTGTTTGACAGCAGGGAAGACGGAAGAGGAGAATGGAAGGATGGAAGAAGTGCTGGAGGAGCCAACTGTTGGACTTGAAGACATCACTGTGAAAGAAAAAAAGTGATTCCTCCTCAGAAATGTCACTGTGGAGGTCTGGTAAAGCTGCCCAACATGTCTAACTTCTGGTAACTCTGATTCCACCCTCACTCTGCCTGAGCTGTTGGCTTCCAGTCTGACATAGAGAGGTGAACAGACCAGACAAGAGAGAGCTTGAGGTTTGAAAAGCAAGGGTGAAGGAATGAGAAAATGGTAAAAAATCAAGGGAGAGAGAGAGAATCAATATGAACAAAGAGGAAACAGTCACAAGCTGTCCACTCAGACTGCTTTGGAAACTGGAAAGGCTGCTCATGGTTGGACTTGATGATCTGGAAGGTCTTTTCCAACTGAAATAATTCTGTGACTCTTGTACCCTCTGAGCTTTTAAAACAAGAAGGCTCCTGTGTTGCAGTTGAGGGGGGATTGTTGAAAGCTGCTGTTTAGATTTGGCTTGAAACTGCCTTCTTTTTAAGGAAGACATTATTGGGAGCTCTCCCCTGCCTAAGCTGGCTGCTCTGTAGGTAAATAATTCAATAACCAGTAAATAAATAAGTACAGAAATAGCTGTGCAGCCTCAAATGCAGATATTTGTTTATGTATTTCACACTCATTCTTGCCAGAAGGAAATCAGGGCATGAAAGAAAAGTGACTCACTCATGGCAAGCTAAGAACTAGAAACACAGAGATGCTTAGCTCCAGCCCTGCTCTGTTTCTGGTTCCCAAGGTAAGAGAGTTCCAGAGGAAGCTACCCCAGAAGTCAGCTCTCAGTCCCTGGCAGTGCAGTTCACAGGGTCCAGAGCAGTCACTCTGCTAGCAGTGAGGGCTCCTCGCTAACTCATCCCCAGCTGCCAGCTGTGCCTCATTCCTCAAGGTGGCCTTTACCACTTGGGAATGTGCACAAGGACAAAGAGTGAGTGACACACGAGCAGCATTCATTGTTCCTCTGCTCTGGAACATGGGGGATGTTCTGCTTCATTCTCAGACATGCCAGGACACCAGTCAAAGCCTTTCACAAACCCCTGCACCACACCTGGACTCCTCCTGACAGCCACCCCTCGCTGCCAAGCCAAACTAAGCAGAAGCAAGCCTGCAGCCAGAGGAGCAGAGCACTCACATCCATAGGGGGACCCCGTGGGAGAGCCGTTGATGAAGCCAGGAGAGCCTGGGACGCCCAGGTTGGACATGGGGACGTTGCTGTAGCCGTTCATGCTGTTGCTGGAGGTGCTGTAGTTGGACTGCTGAGGGGTGGAGCTGGAGGAGTAACCTCGGGGTGAGATGCTGCTGGTGTTACGAATGTAACCTAAAAACCCACATTTCAAAACATGTCAATGGATTGGGCTCCAAGCTCCACTCTAGGTTCCCTTTTTAAATCAGTCACTGACTTGCATCCAGCTTGAGAGCTGAAATTGATTCTAGGACCTGGAAACCACTGTGTGTGGCACCTTTTCCTGAAGGGTTCTCTACAGTTGTAGTTTCAAATCATTGATGAATTACAAATAAAGGAAGGACATCCCCAAGGGGAGATGATAACTCACACACAGCTTGCATTTTGACTTTGAGGGGGGAAAAGGATAAACTGGGAAAGGAAAAAAAATTTTTTTGGTCTTAAAAAATAATCACAAATATCTGAGAACCAAAATTTAGCCTCTTCTTTCTCCCAGTAGGAGACCTGAAGAACACCACAGCTCTCAGCACTGCTGGCAGTTCCAAAGGGATTTTTCCATTGAAAAGCTTTTGTTAGGGTCCAGCAGCTGCTTGCAGAGTGGTTATCACTTGAATAGCAAGTCAGGTGATTTCTGGCCATTTCTCTGATGAGAACTGGCAAAATTATCTCCATGATGGCTTTGAGCATGGCATATGTGACATTTACTTTAGCTGATACGGTTTTACTGCCTTAAAGTGTTAGAGACATCTCTCCATGCCATCAGCCAATGTGATACACAAACCATGTGCAGGCTGGGCACACTGACACTTAGGGTGGTAAAATTCACATTGAATAAGAGACTTCAAAAAGGAGAAGGGAATTCTCCACCTCTTGAACTGAGAGGGGTCTGCAGCTGCTGTCCTTTTATGAAAACAGATCCAACCTGAAAGAACCAAAAGGTGTTGAGGGGAGCAGGGGCAGAATTCAGGGTTGAGTTGGCCTAACAAATGCTCCAAAATGGCAGCAACTGAGTTTCGCTTTTCCTTTGTTGAAATTCCCCTGCTGTCAGTGCTCACCTTGGTTGTTGCCCTGTGTTGACTCTGAGATGCTGACTCCTAGCTGGCTGCCATAGGAGTTGATGCCCATCATGCTGCTGTGGGCAGGAGAGCTGGAGAGGGCTGGGATCTGTGCAGGGTTCCTGGGCACACTGTAGAGAGCTTCTGCGATGTCTGCAGCTCGCTTCAGAATGATGTCCTGAAGGGGGAGGGGACAAGCTCAGAGCCCTGCTTGGAGGAGTGTCCTGGTGTTTGTTACTAACCCTGAAAGCATCCCCCCCATGAGAGCAGTCAGCCTGACCTGGTTGTTGTGTGGGGTTCCATACAGGGCTTCAACCAGGTCGGCAGCTCGTTTCAGCAGCATTTCCTGCAGGAGGAGCAGATGCACACAGTGGGCATTTAACAGAGGAAGATTCCATCTAAACACGAAGAGGAACTTCTTGACTTTGAGGGCAGTAGAGCCCTGGAGAAGCTGCCCAAAGAGATGGAGGAGTCTCTATCTTTGGAATCTTACAAAAACTACCTGGACACATTCCTGGGCAACCTGTTCTGGGTGACCCTGCACTAGCAGGAAGGTTGGGCTGGATGATCTCCAGAAGTCCTTTCCAAGCTCATCTCCTGTGCTGGTCACTGTGGACAGTGATGTCTGAGAGTGATGTCAGCCAGCACCGTGCCTAGCGCTTCACCCTGGAGCTCTCCAGAGTACTGAAGCTGCTCCAAGGGCAGCAGCATCACTGGAGAGAGGTTCCAGGCACGCAACAGAACCAGAGCCCTGATCTCCACTGAATGTCCATCTACTCTTCTGCATGGACATAAAACCCTTGAATAATCTCCAAATCCTTTTATTTGTTCTCAATAACAGCATCCCAGCAAAGCAATCCCCCCATGCTCAGTGTGCTCAGAGAAGCGCTCACAAGTATTTTACCTTAGCTAATCTTTCAGGGTCCCCGGGATGCCTTGGAATGACCTTTTGCAGCCTTTGGAAGCCATAGTCTATGGTAGGTTCATTTAAAGCTGAAAGGTAAACAGAAAGAGCTTGTCACAGGAGTACAGAGGTGTCTGGCTCTCCTTGTGTGACAAGTTTCATGACCTAAGGAAGATGATTTCTCAGCTTCTCCACAGAAAGCCTCCTTGCCCAGTTTCCTGGAAGGTGCACACTGGGAAGGACCAGGGCTGAGGTGAGCTCTGGTCACTGAGTGCAGGCCAGGAGCTATTCATGTTGGACCATGTTCTATAGGACAGTTCCCCAGCCTCTATAGGACAGTTCCCCAGCCTCTAGTACCCCAGCTCCACCCACTGAATTATCCACATCTCTGTCTTTCTTTATCCAGCACCCTGCTCCTGGGCAGGCTGCTCCTCAGGGTGGCTGCCATTTGGTAAAGAATTGGTGGCACCTTTCTGCTCACAGCCCAGCCCTGCAAGAACTCTGGGCAGCCACACACACATCTGTGTGCAAATCTCCCTTTCTGCCTGCTCGTGCTGGTGGGCACAGATGAGGCTATTCCAGAGGGTCACAGTAGTGAGTTTGTCTTACTAAGGGAACAAAGAAATCCCAACTTCTGCACTTAAACCTGCTCCAGTTTCAGCTGCTGGCTGCTCACCATCTGTCAAAGGCTGAGTGACTCATTTGAAAGCTGCAGCAGGGAAGCACTGTCACAAAACTCTGCTTCAGGGAGGAGTTTGCTTGCTCTGGACAGGACTGAGCACAGCAGCAGCAGAGGCAGTCCCAGTGCAATGCACATGAGACCAGCTCTGTGATGGGTGCACGGCCAGAACCCCAAAGCCCTGCAGGCTCAGCTCACCAGCACTGCGCACAGCCCCAACATGCTGCTGGCACAAAGTAGGACACAGGAACTCCTGCAGTGGTGCAGGGCTGCTGTGCACACACAGCCACTCTGCAATGATGTTGGTCTCCAGTGGATAAACCAAGATATTTTGACCCAAATCCTTAGTAATAGCTGGCAGAGCCCTACTGGCATCGCTGGTGATTTCATAAACTTCAGCTGCTGTAATTCTCTCTCCTGTGCAGTCGCGGCACATCTGATTTCTGATTATTTATTCACAATTAAACTCCAGCTCAAATTAATGCTGAAGCCAACAGTCAGTTGTGTAGCATCCTGCACGCTCACAGCTCTGCAGCCTCTAGCACTCCAGAATTCCTGTGCTCACGGTGCAAGGGTGGCTCAGAATTTCCCTACCCTTCAGAAGATGCCCTCTCATCTCGGTGCCTCTTTCATGCTGAGACGCTTGCTAGGAATTCCCTGACACATTTAGTAACATCTGGTTTGGAACAGGGCAGGGTGGAGTTAGGTTGGACATTAGGAAGAAGCTCTTTACTATGGTGGAACGTTGGAGCAGGTTGCCCAGGAAGATGGTGGAAGCCCCGACCCTGGAGATGTTCAAGGTCAGGTTTGATGTGGCTCTGAGCAGCCTGCTCCAGTTGGGAATGGCCCTGCTGAGTGCAGGGTGGTTGGACTCAAGCTTTAGGGGTCCCTTCCAACCCAGTGCCTTCTGTGCTTCTATGTGAGTCCTTCAGCACTGTCCCCAGTCAGTCCTAGCTGCTTCTACCCTTCCGCACCATTTGTGGTTCTTCTGAAAAAGAAACTTTTTTCAGTACCTGGTGACATCAGCAGAGCTGAAACCACCCAACTGCAAGAACTACTGATGGCACCTATGGAATCTTCCCAAATATCCTCAGCACCTTCTGGGATACCAGGCTTGGACACCAGAAGAATGAATCTGTCAAGTGAGACACTCTTCTGCTGATCCAGATTGGCTGTTTATCTGTGTCTGCCTTCAGTGGAACAACATGAAGGTAAAAGGTCACATTCCCCACTGAGACACATCTTATATTTACTTTTTATTAAATAATTATGGCATGGCATGAAGTTTAAATATTACAGGAGATAATCAAGTGGGAATTGAGTAGAGAAAACCCAGACCTGAGAATTTAGTCTTGGCTATACTTAGAATGTCTCTGCTCTCCACTGGGAGCCCTTCTGGTTTGCTTAAGGAGTTTAATAATACACATTTGCACTGCCACAGGATCTACATACCGTTTGGGAAGGGGGGGATGTTTTAGGGGGTGGGGGGCTTGCCAATAATCCTGAGAATTATAGGCCAATTCTCCCAAGAGCCAGTGCATCATTATGTGTCATTTCTCTTCTTGATTAGAGGCTAATCAGTTAAGATATATATATCTGCAGCCCAGCACCAGCAGTGTGAGCTCCAGAGGAATTCAAACATGGATGTGTACACAAGTGCATTAAAAATAGCTAATGGGAATACATAAAATGCTAACTCAGGGAAAGAAATTGGCCAGTACCCAACAGCCATTTTCCAATGGATTGATGTGGACATGTTCATTCTGATAGATAAAGAACAGCAAATCCCTCTCAGCAGTGTGGATCTGTTTCGAGAGCTCCTCAGCCATAGTGGATCACTGGGCACATCAAGTCTGTACAGCTGGCACCCAAATGCCTACTACTGATTTTATTCATTGATGAAACAAAGATATCTGTCATGAAATCCTGTTACAAACCAACACCTGTACAACCACATGGCACCTGAGGGGCAAGCTGTGAACTCCACCAGGAAGTATAAACAGCTTCACCAAAACACCACTGGGCAAAGAGCTGCTGGATCAGTAGGGGTTGATCAAGGTGTTTCACAGCATAGGCCAAAGTTATCTCCAAATGCTTCGGGGTCCCTGGACAGAGAAACCTGAGGGGGTCTGATACAGGAGCAGGCTGCTCATGGTTCCCTATGGATCAGGCCTGTGAGGCGAAACCCCCAAGAAAAGTGCTTTCGTCCTTCTCAAATCTACTCACAAGCTTTAGCAAACCACCACCCTTCCATCCCTGCTCCCTGGCACAGAGATGGATCTGGCACAGCCCAGGATTCGACACAGCCTGCAAATTATTTTATATTGCATTGCTCTGACAAGTTAACCTCTGGAGGATTTCTGCTCAGCAAGGAAAATTATGTTCAAAATCTCCCTGCTATAGACATTTCCAGGTGAGCATCTCTGCGACAAAGTAAATGCAAAGCTGTGATCAGCCTTAAGGTAGGAAAGCCTCAGAGGCACATCCAAGGCTGGCGTCAGCGGATGGGAGAGTTATGAAAGTCAAGGGAACTCTAATGGAGCTGCTTACAGCAGCAGAGGACTCAAGTTTGTGCAGCATTAAAGGCAGAACATGAGGCTGCTGCTGGATTAGCAGCAGAGAACAGATGTCTTGCTGTGCTAGGAACAGCTGATGGAAGAAAAGTAAATCAGAACCTGGAGATGTGTCTGTAACCTGCACTCTCACCAGACCAAGGTGCACAGGGGGACTAAATATTGAGTTGTGGTATTTGGAAATAGACCTTTTGAGCTCACATGAATGATTCTTGCCACTGTACCTGTGAAGCACCTCTCAGCAGCTACTGGGCATTTTTCACAGACTCCTAGAACCACTCAGGTTGGACCCTGGTAGCTCAGCCATGGCACACACAAAAAATGCCACCATGGTATTTTCATAGCTTGGAAGCTGTTTGTGCTGCTATTAGCAGCAACAGCCTGGGGGAATTGATTGCACAGGTGAGCCTCTACCTAACAGCTCTGTTTATCATTTTGCCTGCTGTGGTGGGAGCAGCAGAGCTTCTTGAGCAGACAGATTGAGAAGCTGTCTGTCCCACTCTCACTCTGAGCTCACCATCTCTGTGCAGTGCTGGTTTGCAGCATATGGCAGCAGGCACCCACTCACTGCTCAGAAAACACCCACAGCTAGCCCTGTGCCAAAGCAACACAGGGACAGGATCTTTAGCTTCCTTCTCTCCTCCTGGCTTCTGCATACATCTCCGTGCTTTGTCTGTGTGGAAGCACTCTAATTAACACCTCAAAGACCTGTGCTGCAGTCTGACTCAAGCCCCTTAGATGCACTTATGGAGATGCCTTTTCTCCACAGAGGAATGCACGTTTCTGTCATGCATCTCTGAATCACTTCATTCCCAACCATCTTTCAGCCCAGGTAACACCAGCACACAGCTGGTGGCCCTCAGTGAAGACACTAAGAGCAAGGCCTGCAGAAGCAGAAAGGAGCATGAGAGAGGTTTCCACTGAATTGTGCAGTTTGCCTCCACCTGAGGTTTTCTTCCAGAGCTGTGGATAATGCTCTGCTGCTAGGGCACCTACCTGTGTAGATGAACCTGCCGGGGGCACCCTTGCAGAACTGTTTGGATTTGTAGGACAATGTCACTTCCACCACCCCAGGGATGTGGCGTGGAGGCGTCTGGACACGGATAGCGTGGGGTGTGATGAGCTGGAGACAAGAAAGGGAGAAGAAGTATGATGATATGCCTGTGTCCCTCACCCTGCTTTCACTTCCCACCCTCCAAACATGTTTGATGGGTAAAGGCAACCCTTTTTCCCAAACAGGACCAGGCAAGGGATGCATCTGCTCTGCTTTCCTGCCTCCAGGAGAGGAGGACACAGTTTAGGATCAATTGTCACCAGGAAAATTGTACTGCCTGTACCTACTGCTGAACTGCTGGCTTATTTCTGGACCCAGCAGGAATCCTTTCTCCTTCCCAAACTTGAATCCTTTCTTTATCGAATCCTTTCTTTAGTTCCTTACCTCTTTCCAGACACCTAGAACTGTTCAAGCCACCAAGCATTGTTCAGGTCACCTAGAACTGCTCCCATCCATTCTGGAAATTACTGAGCAGTTGACCTCAACAATATTGCAAATGGAGGAGTTTCAGAGAGAAATCTCATCCCAGGAGTTTTCTCATCACAGGTTTTTGCTGCCCATCTTGAACACCACCATTTATGTACTATTGTTGGAACAGGAATGAGCTCTGTTCCCCACACTTTGCTCACAGCAGGAGTGTTTCTTCAGCTTGGCAACAGGGAGGCAGCTCTACCCACCTCGCTCCACACAAGCATGGTTCCAAACACCACTTGCAGCCCATCAAAGAAGTTGTCTCCAATGATGATCACCATTGCTCCTCCTGTGGTCCAGCCCTCGCTCGGGCTGATTGCTTTGATGCATGGTGTGGCTAAACAAGACAAGAAGGACATCAGGATATTAGGTCTTGGGCTTTTTTGCCCCACACAGCTTGAGACTTTGCTTCACTTTGACCTGGGCCTGCTCAATGTGCACAGACTGTTGCAGAGGTTTACATCCAGTGCTGCAAACCATAGCTCAGAGCAGCTTCACTGCCTGCTCCTGGGAGCTTCTGCACTGCTGCAGCTTCAGGGCTGGGGTGAATTCCTTAGGGCTGGCAAAGTCCCGGGACAAGTCCTCTCTAGCCATTCATCCATGAAGGCTGCTTTACCATTCCACAAATCCCAGTAAATAAGCAAATAATCAAGTGTGTTTTCTACCTTGCTAGTGTTAATTACTTGCCTACTCATTACCAGCACTTAACATCCTCCCATTAAAGCCTCAGAGGCCAACTGCAAGGGTGGAAAAATGAAACACTTCAGTGGCTCTGTGAGGCTGCCTTGCAAAAGAGCCTTCTCCTTAGCCTAGGATCACACCAAAGCTAAACCCTGTGCAATAAGAGTAGAGACAGATTTATGAAGCTTATCAATGGGTAAAAAGATATGGAAGTACCAAGTGTTTGCTCCACTTCTGATCAGGAGACAATTTCTAATCATTTTCTTGAGCTTATAGAGTAGATTTTTTTTTTTTCTTTTCCTTCTCTCTTCCATATGTTCAAGGCCTCTGGACTATACATCCCATCAGGAACCCAATATGGTTTCCAGGCCATAACCAAAGTCAATCCATCACTCCATTCCCGATGTTGACAGGGTCAGAGGTGGAGGGGAACTTTGGCAGTGCTCCAAAAACATGAGACTCCTTTGAACAGCCAGTCAATCACATCCAATCAGTCAAGGAAAAACTGGATGGCTTCCTAGGCTAGGAATCCTGGGATTTTCCTTCTACCATTTCACTGCCCGCTGGGGGAGAATTAACACCACTCTGAATTCTTTACTGATTCAATCATTTTCTTCCAGTTCATTAATTCTTCTTTTAGGTTGATGCAGGGCACAGTTAAGAAGTGGGGCAGCAAAACATTATAATGAAATAATATCCCTGCTTGTCTTTTCTACTAACATCACCAGCTCCTCTCACTTTCACTAGCTGCAGGGGAGGGCAGAGCAGCCACAGATAGCATTTGCTGGACAGGGTGAGCAGTGTCTGCAGGACAGAGGTGGAATTTGCTGGAAATGAACCTGAGGAAGCAGGAGGGGAGGGGCCCAGCATTTTGAAGCTTAACAGATACAACTATTTGTAAGTGCTTTAATATAGCCCCAAAGCCATCCTGTAGCCAGCCATGAGTCTTGCTTAGCCAAACAAACTCAAATCAATTACTGTCAGCTCCCTCCTGTGCACTGCCATGCCTCGTGCCTCGTTTGTTTGGGGGAGCCATGACACTTCTCATACACATCTAGTGCCACACCAGCTCTGTTTAACTAAGATGTCATCTTGCCTAATTTGCCTGCAATCAAACCTAGCCCAGCTGAACAAGAAGGCTGAAATTTAGACAATACTTTGTGTTTCTGTGGTTTCCATCTCTGCAGTACAAACTAATTAATAATCTGGGGGGGGGGTGGGGGGTGAGGGGGAGGCAGTCTCTCAGATGTGAAGAGGATGGCATTGTGCATACAGCAGGCGCTGTGTTCCTGCCTCTTCCTTCTTTAAACCCCTGGAGGTTCTGCAGCTCCCTCTCAGCTCTCCATTCCCTCCTGAAAACAAACAGAAATTGAAGAATGGGGAATCAGCTTTTGCATTCCTTTGCAGCTGTTCTTCACACATATATCTACCTTCAGAGGGGTCGAGCCTCCTGGCCCTCCGTCCGTGCTTGGAGTTATTGTGCACAAACATGTTGTCAGACACGGCCAGCACGTGCCCATCCACATTCACCGTTGTTGACAGCACCACCTGGGCATAGGAAGAGAGCAAAGACAGGCAGGTGAGCAGCTCGCCCTGAAATTCGACTTGGTGATGATTGTAAAACAGCATCATGTCCTGCAGGGTTTGCTCCCTAACAGGAAGGGGAGGAAATATTTCAGCCTGGGTTCTCTGCGCCCCTTCTGGGCAGCACAGCATCCTGAGGGCCATATAAAGCCCTCACTGTATAATGAACCAGCTCTGCAGATGGCCCTAAATTTTCTTTCCTATGATGCACTGTAGCATAGCTGATGTCAAAGGGGTCTGCACAGACCAACCAGGAGGCCAGGCTGAGAGCACCACAGCAATTTGCCCTCTGAAACAGACACACAAGTTCAGAACCATCTGCTCTCCATGCAAATGTATCTGCATCTGCTTCAGAAACACACCTCTCCATTGAATGAGCCAAATGGAACCTCCTACTACATGGGAACAGTACCCAGCATCGTGTCTGGGCTTCGACACAGGCTTGCCTGGTGCCTCTTGAAAATCATCTCAGCCTGAGGACCCCAAATCAAGCAGCAGTTTTCAAACATCAGCCCACAGGACCTTTGTTGCTGCGCTCCAACAGCACAGGAATTCTTAGAGAGCAGTTGCCTATGGCAATGATGAATCCAACTCAGCCTTCCCTTTGTAACATCCGTAGGGCCTACAAATCCAGAAATATGTGCAACACATTTATAGACAACAACAGTTTAGGGGAGAGAAAGAACAAACTGTTTTAACTGCTGAAAGAAGATGCAGCTTGTTGAAACTTTGAGTCTGGTGTAAATCAGCCTAACCCCATTCAGCTGCCACACAGCTACAGCAGCTCACAGCCACTGAAGATCTGACCCTGGATGTGTCCATGAATTTGCACAGACACAGCTGTCACAGGTAAGGGGATGTCAGGCTCTAATTGCTGATAAAATGATATTCAGCCTGGAGAGGAGAAACCCTGCCTAGCCTCAAGAATAGTTTCTTTCTTCAGACAAGTTTAATTCATTCCAAAAGGCTCCTGTCATGCTGTACTCTTCTACTTCTCAAGCATTCCTGTCACAAAATATGTTGCTGTTGTGTGCCAACTGATTTCATCATTGCACATTTGGGTGGAGGGAGGCTCCCGTCCGGGGCGAGCGTTTCCCTCCTGACATTGCTGAACCTACTCAGATGCACTTCATTATTTTCCCTTAAACAATGGAAATAAATTTTAATCTCTCACTGGCCAGCACAGAGCACACTTTGGCAGCAGGGGAATAGACCTGAATTATTCCAGTGCCTGAAATATTTACGACAAGTCTTTAAATTGTAACCAAATGTAAATAAAGTGGAGGCATAGATAGAGTTGGCCTGCAGGAACACATCTGAGCTCACACTCAGTACCTGTGTGACAATCACCCCCAGAGCTCTCAGCATGCGATCTCTATCCTGCAGGCAGGCTTTGTGCACACACTCCTGCCCTGCTTCGATAACCGCTTGGCTGGAATGTTGACACTTCAGTAAGGGTTGGAGAGATCCCTGCAGCACAAGAGAAGGCAAGCAAGAGTCCTCTGCTAGACAATGAGCACTGAGCATCCTCCCCTCCCTGAGCCAGCAGGGATGGAAGGTGCACTTTTAGACCTCTCTCCATTAGAAGTTCCATTTTTATTCACCTCTCCCATTCAACACAGGAGGGTGAAAGCCACTTGGCATTTCACAGGCTGGGACCTGGGATAAATGAAGGCAGCATTCTGAGGGGCAGGATGAAATGCAAAGTTCAGGTCTGGACCAGAACATTCTCAAGATTTTGGGCCTTGTTGCAGCTATCTGCAGCTTCCTGCTGCTCTTCAACAGAGGTCTTTGTCCTCCTTGCTGCTACCCAACTCATACCAGCCATGAGAAATTGAACACTTGTGAGATCATTGCTGAGCTTCTTCCCTTTGCTGCCTCTTGCTTGATGAGGATGACAACCCAATTGTTTTATACTGAAGTTTAAAACCAAAGTTTTATGGGTAAAAGGAAGAGGAATGTGCATTCCACTATGGTCTCTAACTCCCAGGCCCTTCCCTTTCACAAGGCAACTGCTTTCCCCCAGTCAGTATTTCCTGGGTCATGATGGGTGACCCTTTCCATCTGGAATCAATCAGTCAACTCCTGACAACTTCCTGAAACACCTCACTCCATTTCCTGTTCTCTCCCCCTTCTCTCTTTCCCCCTGGTTTGCTTCACTCTTCAAAACTGCAGGCCACAGCAGCTTAATGTTAGAGGGTCAGACACAGTTAGACTCCAAATCACTACACAAGAACACCTTTGACCTTCAAAAATCTTTACATCTTAGCTAAACAAATCAAGGTCAACGTTTCTTACCATTACCTTGTTAACCATTTCTAGGCATTTTTGCCACTAGACTTCTGAGAACATTTAGCAGCAACACTTGCTCTCCCAACATCATAAAACACTTCAGGTCTCTTAGCCTCAAACTTCTCTCTAGTGCTGATGAAAGGTGATGTGCAAACTACCCTGGAGGATTACACCTCAGATTTGTCCACAACACTGGGAAATGGGAGTGGTGTGGTTGTCTTTACCTGATCTGAGGGCACTTGTTCTTCTGGATCATAATTTGGCTTCTCTGTCTGTTCATGATGGCTTTGTATCTAAAATCAGTATGTGATGCACAATGTAATCCTTAGGGAATGACCTGAGAACATCAAAACCTGTTGGGTAGACCATGGGCTCTGGTAAGTGTTGCTGAGGAGCAAATCTGGCGCAGCATAAAGACTAAACATTTTGTGCCACACAACAGCTGGATCCCCTCATCTGTGCTGGAGTTTCAGAGGGCAGCCAATCAAGCCAGGAACAGGCAGGGAAATGTGATATTCCTTCATCCATCCACATGCAGGTTCCATCACTAGGAACAGTGAGGGAGTTTCAGGCTTCCATGTGGAGTTTTTGGCAGTGCTTAAGATTCTCTCTTCAGATCTGCAAGGGTCTCATTAGCAGTTATAAAGCCGCAGACACTGATTCCCCAGCAGTGCTGCAGCCATGCCTGTGCTGGGTCTTCACATCATTTCTGCTTCCCAGGTGTTTCTGTAGCTCAGTCCCTGCTCAAAAGCCACAGTGCAGCTTCACCACCACATCCAGCACATCAAACCCAGGCTCTGCCAGCTGCACTGCCTCTCTTTCATTCCCCTGCACAGTTCCAAGTGCTGTATGTCTGCAAACCTTCACCTGGATACTACAATTTTTCTTTCCCCATCACTACATTGTGTCAGGATCTCTGTACTCCAGAAGAGGCTCTTCTCCAAATCACAGGCAGGCAAGTCAATAGCTATCAGCATGCATCCCCAAGCTGCAGCACTCATGGACACCTATTTAGCCAGATGGTACAGGCATTCCAGGCATACAGGCATTCACTTACATGTAACAGATCTCATCACTGTGTAAATGATCTCTCTCAAAAAATTCCTGTTACCATTCCAAGTGCGGAAAAAAATTCTTTATGACATTGTACATCTGGAAACAATATTGCATTCCTGATGCACTTTCCCTTCTAACCTTCTAGTCCCAGCACCATGTTGTTTTAACTTTTCAAAAGGATAACTACTGTGAGGATTTTTTAAATTATCATCATTATGATTTTCCAGCTGGGAAACAAAGATGTCAAGCTTCATCCTGCTGTCTTCACTTGGAGAGGGCTCCCATTGATGTCAAGGAGACATTTTGGGTGAGCAAGTAACACAGGAGTGGATGTGAGAACAGAGTTTGTTTGCTTCAGAGCTGGGTTAGGGATAAGATAAACAACGTGGAAAGTGCCAGAGCCTCTCACTGCTCAAAGCACCCATTGAATTCCTTGGGAAAACCTCCCTGGGACCCTGAGAGAAAAAGCCAAGCACAAGGGCTTCAGCTGAGGAATGAAGCCTCCTCAGATTATAGAGGAGCAGGGGTAGGAGATAACTCCTGGATCACTGCCACCCAGCCTCCAAGCCATGCAGCTACTCTGATAAATTGTCTTCAGCCATTCCAAGCTTCTGCCTTTGATATTCTCTCATCCTGAAACCTCTTGTCCTGATGGTGAGAGGATTTGTGCTTTACAGTCTACATTTATTCCTACTCAGTGCATACCTAACACTACTTTTCCGATTATGATTACCCATTCTGATCTACCCTAGGACATTTTCAGACAGCAGCTTTTTCCCTTCTCAGTTCATGTCACTAAAGCATCTGAGCCAAGCTCTTATCCACTCCCCAGTCACCTTAATGACCCTTTCCTGCACCTGTCCCAGTTTCATTTGCATCTCTTTTGAAGGCAGCTAAAGCAGTGGATTGCATTCCCAACAAGAAATCGGCGGGGGATGAAGGTACAAACACATCATTCCTTCTGCTGCCAAAGCCTGCCTGAGACAGTGACATCTCATTTCTAACAGGCAGTGCACAGTTCTGGAGCTCCTGTCACAGTGGCCTTTTGCTCTTCAGATTGACCACATTTAGCTCCTCAAGTGTTTTTCCTTCTACATTTGCAGTCAGTCCTTCCCTTACTCAAACAGGACCCAAATAAAGTCATTTTTGGTTGGGTCAGTCACTATCTGCTGCAGAAATCTGCCATCCTGTAATGGCTCCAGACTGCTGAGGGCTCAGTCTGCCACAAGAGCAGCCCATGTAGTGCTCACCTCCAACAACAGCTGGGTGACTCCTGTCCTTGCCCAGACCTGACCTGGGGGGGTCTCAGGCACTTTCTTTCACCATCAGCCTGAAAAGGATTTAGATTTTGACCAGTTATCCTGTATCATTGCCATCCCTTTTTGCTTCCCACAGTCTACACTCCTAACTCACAGTATTATCCCACCCTCTTGTCCACTCTTCTTCCTCCTGGATGACAGAGATCCTGCAGTGCCTCACATCAGAGGCTGGGTGAATTGTCAAACACAGACAGCTTTGCTCACATGCCTGATGAGGAACTGATCCAGCCACTCTCAGGTCAGGAAGGAAATCTCCCCAGGGATACACCTTGTTCTTTTCCTTTCTCTTTCTCCCTAGAGCACCTAGAGGGAGGATACCTGCCAGGAAACCTTCCACATCCTGATTTCTACCAAAAACAGAGGGCAGCTGCTGACCTTTCTCTTTTTGTTTCTAAAAAAGCAGGTTGGTTCAAAGCTGAGTGTTGTTAGCACTGCAGCTCTGGTACCTTGTCCCAGCCTCAGCCGTGCATTGCAGGATGTTTTATCAGTGTGTTGCTGGAGGAAGCAGAATTCCCAGTCAACAGGAGTCTGATGCATTAGCACCAGGTCTCAGCTGAAGCATTTGAGCTGAAGTGCCTCATCTTCATTCCAGAGAATTATTGTCCCCCATTACACACTGGTCGTTACCATTAAGTATCACTGGGCTTCAAGTTCTCTAGGAGAAGTCCTCATTCTATTCTATTCTATTCTATTCTATTAAATGGAGGGCATCAGGGGTTTTTTGGTTCAGTTCCTGGGAGAATCACTCACTGGGAACACAGCACTGACAGCAACAACCCTGCCTGTGTAAGCTCAGATTTGCAGGTCACCTGAGCTCAGGTAATAGCCCCAGGGTCTGAAAAGCTGATTTCACCACGTTTCTTTGTCAGATTTTCACTGAAAAATCTTTACTCAGAAATATTTTAATTGATAACTCATCAACATTTGCTTCAGTTACATTCACAGGGACATACTGCTCCATCTGCAGATGTATTTGGGCAGTCATCACATGACCATTGGATCTAGGAAGATTCCCTTTCCGTGCTGTAGCCACAGACAGACACTGACTTGCAATACAATTCTGTTACTACTGGGAAGTAAACACTAAATTATTCCTCCCTCACCCTTTACCTTCTGAGGTCTAACATCTTTTTCAACAGTAGAAAACATTTGTCTTTGATTTTTAAAAAATTAAAGAGATTGCCATTGTACTTTTGAAGCTCTATCTAACCTCACAGCACATTTCAAGCTGCTAATGTGCTCACCAAGCAGCTGCTGCTGCTCTCCAAATGGAAGAATTAGACCTGAAAAGCCTCCGCCTCTGCAGGCATCTGGAGCTGTGTCACACGTAGAGTGCAGCACTAATGTGACCTTTCCATCCCTGTTTCTCTCCACTTCCCTCTTTTTCAGGAGTGTGATATAAGTAAAACCTAACATTTAATTTAGTTTAATGCATTGTAACTCCACTATAAAACATCCACATCTCGTAACAGATCTAGACATGAGGCTGAGGCCAGGCTCAGTCTGGATCCCAACGCCCTGGAACTTTGGTCAGCAGCCAAGCCCAGCCCAAATTGTGCAGCTTCACACCCATCTCTAATCAGAAGCATTAACTTGACCTGTTTCCAGGCATGAGTAACCATTCCTGCATGCTGAAGAGCTCAGAGAGATGCATTGTGCAGCACTATTTCCATGTCTCCTATTTGTGCTTGTGTCTCAACAACAAAACCTGAGTTCTGGGCTTTCATTCAATCTCCATTACAGTGCAGAAATGGTTTTTGACCAGAGTCTTTAAGTGCCAGGACTCAGGAGACATTTCTCTTCTTTTGACTTTTTAATCACTGTTTTAAAAAGAAATATGTTAGTATGTCCTGGAGATGTGGCAAGCACTGCTCCAGGAGAAGGAATGCCTTTAGGTCTGCAGGAAATGTACCAATTCAAAGACATTCAACAGAGCAGAAATCTGTTTTCACAAGGCAAGTTGAAGGGTTGGAAAGAGAGCAGAGCCTTGATAACGACAGCTGTACAAATAATTTATTAGGAAAAAACAATAAAGGGTTTAAATGCAACCCAAGAATAAAGCATAATGAATTAAATCATAAAGGGAATCAAGTACCCTACTGGCCTGTGCCTTTTGGCACTGCCTTCACTCTGCCCACATCTTCCTGTGCTGGCAGGATGAGCAGCTGTCTTTTCAGACCTGAACATTCTGCACATTCATTACTTTTTTGGTGTAAATCTTGACAATTCAAGCGAAAATGAACATGCTGACAGTGTGCAAGCACATCACCGATACTAAGAGTTATCCACTGTGTTTTCCCCACTCCTGACCTTAAGGGCAGCTGACAGACAATACACAACAAACAGCAGGCAAAAAAGCATTTGGTCAAATCTAAACACAAAAAAACAACAAAAAAAAAAAAGCCAAAAAATAAAAAAAATCAACCAAAAAAAAAAGGAGATTTCAGGAGGCAGAGACAGTGGAGCATTCAAAACCACTCTGAACTTAGGTTGCATTCAGGGAAGTTCTTGCTTCTAACCTCAGAAGCAGCAAGGCAGACAGCAAACAAGCTCTCTGTGCTTATTGTCTTTCCAGCTCCTCCTGGCTAATTGCCTCTGGCCCTGAGAGCTTTTTTACTCCCAGTGTGTAAAATTCTAGCAACTGAACTACTTTCTGCATTGCTTTCACATAATGACCTATGTAGCCCAGAACAAAGCCCATCAGCTGAGACATCCAGCTTTGAAGCAGCCTGGATGCAGGTCCTGCTCTCCCTCCAAACCTAAAGCATTTTGCAGTTTGGGTCTCAAAGGCTTCATTATTGTGATGCCGAAAAAGAGCCTCATCAACATTTTTGGTTTTGACACAAAGTAAGGTAAACAGTGGGTTTGTCTGATCTTGATTAATTTGGGAGTTTGAACTTCAGTCTCACAGTGAACCTCAAAGGGTCTGAACTCCCATGGACTGAAAGTGCAGAAGTTTAAGTAAAACACAACTAGAGAGTTTCACTTGGCTCTGCCTGGCTGGCCTGGTATAGTGTCCAGCAGAACACCCAGATGAGGAGTCTGTCCCAGATCATTTTCTTCTCCAATAAACTGCTGATTTTGGTACAAAGATGAAAAGCAAGGCCATACTGGGTGGACTGGCTGCAGGCAGAGCTGTCCCAGTGTGACCATGCGGGTGCTGCAGACCCACTTCCATTTCCCTGCCCAGTGCCTCACTGGAAACACAAAGCTATGCAGGCTCTGTAACATCACCAGTCTGGGTGTGGGTATAATGAGGTGAAACAAAGAACGTGGCTGATACCAGAGAGAGATTTCTGCCCAAAAAATTAGATCCCAAATCTGCCTGCAGTTCAGCAGTTGGTTCAGGGTTTTGGTTTCACTTGCCACAGCAAGAGGGCAGGGAACATCAGATTGAAATCAGAGATGAATTTCTGCAGGGTTTGGGTGTCTTTGGATCAAGATTTTCTATTTGCATCACTTGCAATGTAGCAGTGCTGGGATCCCCAGGCACTAACTAGGGTTCCCTTGTGCAAGATTTCTTACAAACTCCTAACAAAAAGGAGACTCCTTCATGGCTCTGCCACTGTGCAGTCAGCTGCTCCAGCCAGCTCTAGGAGCTAACAAGATCCCTTTACAAGCTACAAACTGAATTTTCCTTTATTCCCTGTGTTTTTCACATTCTTGGCAGATGATCCCTAACTGGTGTTTTTCTTTACAGAAATTGCCACTTGAAGAAAAAGAAATCAGGGCAGGTTTCCTAGCAGTGAGCACCTCCTTTTTCTCCTGTCTTATCACCTGGAAGAAGACAGACTGAAGAAGTCGCTGCAGCCTCTTCAAACCACCAGTGAAAAAAATGGAGTTGGTCAGGAATTTTCCTTTACATTTTTTTCTGCTCAACTCAAAACATTCATAACTTCCATAACTTGCCTAAATTTCTTTCCAATTTGGGGAGCTCTCAGCAGCTTTCACTTTGCAGCCTTTCTCTTAAAACTTGAAATTTTTCTACATATAAAAATCTATCTCCTGTGAATTTGTCATTGCCACTAAAAGTCAAAAAAATAAATCACTTGTCTGTGAAAACATGTTTGGGTGGAAAGTTTTAAACCACTCTGTAAACTCCTGTGGAGTTTTAACTTCATTTATAAATGAGGAAAGTGATGCAAGTCATGAAACACAAATTGCCAAACCAAAGGATGTCACCTTCCCACTGCAAGTCTTGTAGGGCTACAAGGAAACCACACACCCCTCAGGGAGCCAAAATTCTCTTTGCACCAGGGATGTGGCACAGTGAAGGTGCAGTAACAATGGCAACAAGCAGTGACAGCCTTTCTGAGGACAGTCCTGGGTTTCATGGGTAGGGTTTAAAATTCTGGCTGGCAAAGTGTGCAGGAGCCACATCAAACACCCTCCTGAAGCAAGAGGTCAAAGCTTTCCCAAGATGAAATCTGGAGAGGTGCTAAAAGACAGAGACAATGGTCAAAGATAACCCAGCAAATCAGTCCAACCCTCTGACTCGCCATCCTGTGTCCCTCTCATTGTCCCATGCTACCTCACCCCCAGCTGCCCCAGAGTTCATTCCAGCATCACTTTTCCCCAGCGTTCTGTGCTGTGCCACCTTCCATGCCACACAGAGGCAGCTCCTCCAGGCTGTGAAAGCCTTCAGCATTCCCTGGGCATTTTTGTGTGGCTTAAGCCACAGGTAAAACCCAACAGAGCTCCTTAATGGTGAGGGTATGAAAGGGGGAGCCTGTGCCTGCCTTCCTCCTCACCAGTAACACACTTCACCTCCTCCTGTGTTTTTATTAGCTGGTACTCACAATACATCAGCCACATCTATGATGAAACCAGTGGCAGATTTCACTGCAAAGCAGCTGGGTCAGTGTCCCCTGGGCCTTGTTGGTTTGCTGCATGAGATCTTAAAGTGACCATCACTATTTTGGTTTTTTTTTCTCTTTTTTTTTGTAAAGAAGCTGAAAGGGAGAGCGGGAGAGTGTTAAAAGACAGAAGAGATGGGAAGAGATAGGGAGTGGAGGGGGAATGAGGAGGCTGCTTCTGCACCACTGACGGAGCCACTCGGAGCAATTCGGAGGC
The DNA here is from genome assembly GCF_027791375.1 of Indicator indicator. Taxonomy (NCBI): domain Eukaryota; kingdom Metazoa; phylum Chordata; class Aves; order Piciformes; family Indicatoridae; genus Indicator; species Indicator indicator. The sequence continues at coordinate 4,700,453 of NC_072047.1, forward strand.
ATCTGAGTCTCACGAGCAGGATCCCTGCTGTGGGCAGCTGCTTGTGCGAGTGCTGGAGTGCTCTGCCCGAGGGTGTCGCATCAAATATCCACTGCTGCTTGGTACTGTACAGCACGTCCCCTTGGGGATTCAGAGTGGAAAAAAGGGGGGAAAGGTTTAAACACACAAGTGGGGGAAAGCTTGAACAATCTCTGAGCTGGTTTAGCATATACTGTCATCATGTTTGTTATGGGCTGTGCAGGAGAGAGGGGAAGGAAAAGAAGAAGAGAAAAGGCCTTATATGCCGTGCCTTATAAGACTTACCTGGAACCGTCTCATATCTCTTGGGTTTCCTGCTGTTTTCAAGCAATTCTGATTGCACTTGAGAAAAAATTTTAAGAAGAACCTGGAAAGATAAAGAACCAAGTCACTGATGTGGACTGGAACAAACCAGTGCTGGGATTTCTCTTTGCAGGTCCACATCCTAGGGATTTAGCAACAGAGCAGGGCTAGGAGAATGTAACATAACAGAACCAAAGAAACTGACAAAGAGAAGGGGAAAGAAGCAGGCAAGGCTTGAGCTTGGCTGCTCGCTGCTGCCAGTTGCTGTGTCTGCTCCCACTGATGCCCCTTCCCTCACTGCCTGTTGGGCTGCATGGTTCCAGGCTCTTTCTTTACCCACCCTGGCATGCCAGGGCTTTCCTTGGCTGTCCGAAGGGATTTTCCATGAAACAACAGAGAAGGATAATTTTATGGTGAAAGCTACAAACCCAGGGCAACTGTGGAGCAGATAAGGCTTGAAACCACTCTGAGTGTATTAAAACGTAGAAACAAATCTGGCTCTGGTGAGGTTTCATCCCGGTCATGTTGTTAGTTACTAAAATTTCAGTAACTAAAGCAGAGAAGCAGAGCTGCCACCAGCCCAGATTATAAACTTAAATTAGATTGAGAGAGGATAACAAAAACACAACCTGAAGTGATACATGACAGCTCCTGCTGTCCAAGCAGATAAATCTATTAACTTCCTACAAAGTTCTCCTGCCAATTACCTTTGCCCTGTCACAGATGCCTATCTTTATGTGTCATTATTCGGGTGGGTTCAGCCTGTCATCAGCACAAGTGGAGTCTTCAGCGTGCTCGATTGGCTTACCCAGCACTGGGCACCACAGCACTGGGACTGCAGGGCAGAAATATTAGGCAGGTTTTTTGTGTCACATGCAGGGAGGAAAGGAACCTTCTCTTTGTTACCTGGTTAAGCTGACTCAATTTGCCAGTTTCAGAGGTAAAGAAACTAGAGGCAGAATCAGAGCTGTTGGATTAACAACAACAGAAGCACGTCTGCAAAAGTCAGCAAACAGAAAAACATTTTGGCATCCTCTGTCACAAGCAGCAATATTTTCTGTGATTCATTGCATTTTCATTTGGGCTGAGTTGCAACACTTGAAATTAAAAGGGATCAAAGATTTTAAAATAGATTTAAAAGCAAAAAGACTTGGATGGAAGCAAAAATAAATAGTTGAAGGCTTGCTGTAGAATACAAAGAAGTTATTTATTTATTTCTCTTGCTGAGTGCCTTCCTTAAAAAAAAAAATCCGCTTTTGCAGTAAGTTAAAGTCCCAGGTGAGCCAGGCCTATTTCCCTTTCTGTTACTATGACAACGATTTTTTACCGCAGTCCCTAAGTCCCTTCAGAACTCACACATTCATGCCTTGAATTAGAACTTTAAAGGAGAAAGATGGATATTTCCTAGGGTTTACCAACAACAGCCAGCACAGCTCTAATGCCAGACAATAAAGCAGAAAGCTGCTCTCCCTTCTCCCACTTTCTTTGCACCTCTTCCTGGGGTATTTCTCTTCCTTCTGCCCCAAGCACACAAAGAAACATCAAAGGATCTGATCCATTTTTATGTTGCTTGAGCAAACAAAACCCTTCACAACCGAAGCCACAGAAAAGCCCTCGGTAGCGTCATGTAAAACGACTGCAAAAAATTAATCTTTCCCGTGAGCTTTTTTCACTTAAAACATTCCTTTTTGCCTTAAATTTCTCACAAGCATTTTAAATACTTAAAATATTTATTTTCTCTGGGTGTGCATTTTGCAGACTGAGTTTCACCTCTGCCATTTCTTCTCATTTAGGAGTTAGAGCTGTCTGGTACTTTATGTGCACGGAGCAGAGTGAGAGCTCACATCCTGCTGCAGGCTCTCTTCACCCTGGGGGTTGGCAGGGGAGATGCCCTGGTGCTGGTCACCTCCTTGTACCCTCAACTGAAAACCTTCCAAAACCTCCTGCCTCAGGAGCTGCTCTGAGTGAATATATTCTGTTGAATGAGTCTTGTGCTCAAACCTGTAGCCTCTTTTATCCTTTGAAAAGAGATAATGTGGAGTAGAGCCTTCTGCTCTGTGTTGTGTTGTCTAGTGGGGCAGGGTGGCTTCTCACACTCATCTCAGAGGCTGCTGTGCCAAGACACAGGTGTGTGGTGGGAGGGTAGGATGAGAGACCCTGATCTCAGAATTCCCTAGCTTGGATGGAGCTGGTTGGAGTCAGACCCTCACTGTAGTGACAGTCTTGCAGCTCACAGTATATTTAATCTTAGTATTAATCTTAGTTTAACTGGAGCAAAGACATCCACCACAGCTTCTGCTCAAATTCTACTCACACATTTGAAGGTCAGTGCTTAAAATCAATTAATTGCATTTATTTGAGATCATTCTCTTGGTTCTAATAACTATCACAGCAGAAGGCTTCTTTATAATCTGAATATTTATCTCTGGAGTAATTTTGTTCTATTAGTGAGTGTACTACCAGGGAGCTGAGAAGGATATTTGCTGCTCCTTTGCAGCAGTTGCAGGCAGTGTGGGATCAGACACTGCACAAAGGCATTGTGAAGAAGCAGGCAGCTCGTGCTGCGTGAGGAGCAAGTGAGGTTATTGCGATATTCCAGAGATCTGATACCCCACAAACAGCAGCTAATTAATCTTCACCAAACTCCTGTGCATATAGGGCAAACCCAGTTTAACAAACGTGAACACCAACATATGTAGGTCAGGAGACTTTCCTGGGTTTGTCAGAGATTTGATGGGAGAGGAGGCAGCAGGAGTCAGATGATGTGATGAGGTCTCAAGCCTAGGCCAGGAGAAGTTGGCTGTTCTTTTGCCACTTGTTTGATAGACTCCAGCTGCACCAAAAAACGGACCTGAACATTATGCCTGCTACTCCTGCCCCTAACACCACCCTCATTTCCCGATGGGAAAATCAATAAACACTTCTCTATCCTCCCATTTCAATTCAAAGGAATTTCTTCAGTTATGGGACACCAATCTGGGAAGAATTTTCTCCAGCCCACACCTCTGCATGCAGAGGACAACCAGACAACACAAGAGAATTCCTCAGCCTTGGGTGGGAGATGAGTGAAGGTGTGTGCAGACCTACAGGAGACGGAGTAAGGATCCTTCCCCATAAATTTCTGTGACTTATTTTTTTCGTTTCCATCTGATAGCAGCTGAATGTAGACCTGCAATGATCTCCAGACCGCCCCCCCACCCCACCCAGCAGCAAACTTGGTATTTATATTCTGTACATTTGCCACCTTCTGCACAATTTTCATCTCCGGATTCTGTCACGCTCTGGGCAGCAGCAGAAAGTCACCCACACACCCCCCCCCCACCCCTCCCCAGCTGCAGTTCACAGTGATTTGGTGAATATTTCTCCTCTCTTGCAAAGGGATCCCATTTCCAGGAAGCCAAGGCTGGGGGGAGCACACTGCCGGTCACCCAGGCAGTCATTTCTTGGTGTTGAATGGAGCCATTTGGCATGGCCACGTTTGCTAGGGAAAAAAACTCTCCAAGGAAAACGTCCTTGTTTGTGCACTCTGATGAAAACCTGATGACACTATTAATGAAAATAATAATTGAAGTCTATAGGTTCAAGATTGAAAATGAAATACAACTCTAACAGCGCCTCAGTAATTGCAATTGTTCTCCAAAGTTTTTGGAGGACTCTGCAATCTGAGCAGCTTCCCTTTCCCTCTGGGTTTTCCTTCTTCCTCCCACACTAAAACTTTCCAGTAACCTACAACACAATGGCTAAAAACTTATTTATCCTGCAAGATCCATACCATTCCTGCCATTTGGCACAGGACCAAATGCCATAGCATAATCAAAAGTCAGTAGGCAGGAGGTAATCGAGTAGAGGATTGGGCTGCTGAACGGGACATTCAGATAATATTCTCTGGTTTATTACAGCAGCTACAGACTCCAACTCTGCTAAGCATTTCACAGCCAGGTTGTGAATTTTTTCCTGGAGAAAAGACACACAAAGGACAGGAGGAAAGGAAGGCTTCTGTCCACATTTCACTGGTGGGGAAGTCAAGGCACCTAGAAATTAAGTGACTTAACCTGCGGAGTAGCTCAAGTTGCTCCTGAGCCAAGGACCATTCCTGCATCCTGTGTTTGTGCTTTTGATGGTTCTCTTTAATAGTGACAAAAATTTCATAGAGCTCATTGCCTCTGAACACAACACCCAGCAGGATTTGAAAGCAGAGCCAAATTCTTCCTCATTACACTTCTGTCAGCCTCGTCCCTGCAGCCCAGCTTGGAGAGGGACTGGCTCACACAGGCGTGGGCCTGAGGATGCTCTGCAGCACTGATCACATCTATTCCTTCTGTGGTGTCACTTTGTCCTTCCAGCTCTAATCAGGTGCAAATTGAACTCAGGGTCCACTTTCAAATCCTGTAGATCCCAGAAAAGGTAGGACCTGACAGGGGTGCTCAGTGGGCACAGAACCTGATCCCCACTGTTTTATTTGCCATGCTCAGAGAGATCTATGACTCTGTCCTCTTTTGACTCCTCTCCTCTTACCCCACTGCTTTCAGTGAATATCTGTCTGCTGAGCCATGCTAGGCTAAACAGTGAGCACCAATTACACCAGCAGCCTCTCTGCTGCTGATGGCTCTGCTGCTTTTTACTGTTGCTGCCAGATGGCAGAGGCCAGCACATTAAAACTCTACCCTGCAGTTAATGCAGAACTTCATAATCACTTTCCAGCAACTCCAAGAGATCAGAAAGTTGTGCTGATGCGAATGCTGCAGACAGACCCAAGGTTAGGCACCTCTTTCACACCTGCCAGAGTGGATATTGCTCAGCAGACAGCTCTCACTCACTCCTGAAGGCAGGAGCCTGTCCCTCGGCTGGGTTGGTCTGAACGACCACGCAGTCATTTGCTAAAGAGGTGAATTTACAGCCCAGCAGACAGGGCCGGGCTGCCCCCTCCCTTCTCTGAGGTCTGCTCAGTTGGTGGATTTGCACCTATTGTACTTCTGGGTCTGGCCACAGATGACCTTGACTCTGGGCGCCAGTGGAACATCATATTCCTGTGACAGATTTATAGATTGGCAGACAGGGGCATGCTCGGCACATTCCTTCCCTAAGACAGGACAGCATCCAATGTTTGTTAGCATCATTAAACTAAAACTGACTTTTCACCTGCTCCCATACCATATGCAGCTGCAAATTTTTAAATTAAACTATGAAGCCATGCATAAATTTACATATATTACAGACTAGCCTCTCCATTTAACATGCAAATGTACTCCAATGTTTCAGAACACCTTCTGTCGCTAATTAATTTGCTGAATTATAATTAGACTAATCCTGCATAATTAATAAGCACAGATTTTTTTTTAATTTCTAAGCAGCTTGATGAGATCATTCATTTCCTTCTATAAACTGCTAAGTAACTGTTAAAAAAAATCTGGAAAGAACATATGTGAAAAGGTATGTTTGATGTCGCATACAAATTCAAACGAGCAGGCAGGCTTCAAGGAAGTCAGGACTAATATAGGAGCATGGCTGGAGCAGAGGCACCATCGGGCTGCTATTTGCAAGGGCAAGGACCAAGATTTTCTGTGTCTATTTTATTCCTTTTGCTTTTACCCATCAGACCTCCCCAGATCATAGCCTGAGACAGGAGAGGATTACAGCAGCATCTGCAGAGAGAGGGAATGTGAACACGGCAGTGCGGAGCGGAGCGCTCTGCCCTGCATGCTGTGTGGATGAGCTCCTTTGATGCTGTTTGGAGTTGTTTTCATTGCAGCTGCCAAAACCAACGGAGAGCATTGTAGTGAAACAATTAAGTGCTATTAGCACTGGATTCATTCTCTAATGATTAAAATGAAGGTTCTTGCTTTAATGTTGAGGAGCTGGGATTCAGAGGAGCGTGCCTGCCAAGGGCTGTTCTGACATGTGCAGTGTTACAGACTGGGGAGCCTGCCCCTCATGCACAAAGCAACCCTTGTGCATAGAGCAGCCACGTCCTGAGATCTCACCCAGCAACGTGACCGTGCGGGGAGAGAGGGAAAGGGCACCCCAAATAGCACAGGATGTTTGGCAAACAAGGATGCAGACAATAGCAGGAGTGTATTGCACTTACATCACCTGCAGTCCCATCTGCTGATTGCTGGATTTCTTCATATAGCTCTTGCTGTATATCTCAGCTCTGTTGCTAGCATTCTTCCTTAGCCTTCACTTCCACCTTTCCCCAAAGCAGTGCTCACCAGCATCACCAGGGGTTTGCTTCAGTTTTGAGTAAGCAAAACCTGAAGCAAGCCCTCATGATCCAACCCAAACAAAGGCAGAAAGAAGGAAAAAATGAATTCCTGTGCTAGAAGATTGGTGAACCACTGAAAGCCTTCAAGTGTGCTCGTGGATGGCACATGTTTAACAAAGACTTTTCTCCAGGAGAAGAAAGCATATCACAATTAAAACCAGAGAAGCAGCCCAGCTACTCACAAAGCAGAGCAAGACCATGAGGTCTGTGGCAGATTACCACGGGGCTGAGGGTTCCAGACATGGAATAGCTCCTCCAGCAGTTACTGTTGTACATTTACAGACATCCCCAGTATCTGCTGTTTTCCTGAGAGTCACTGAACACATCACCAGCTGCCAAGGGAGCTAAAGAAGGATGAAATGAGTAATACAAACAGAAAGCATCTCTCTACCTCATACATACATCTCCATTGCTTACCTGCCCAGACCCCAGCTCAGCAGACAGAGAAGAGAGAATGAGCTTTTAAAAATAAAATAATACAGGTTGGGTCTCTAATTTCCTTCCTCAGCTCTGCCTGCACCTCATTTTAGACCATGGGTGAAATGGCCCAAAGATATCTGGGTCAGATGGTTGAGGCAGAAATAGAATCTGTATCTCCAGAGCCACAGAGCTGGGCACAGGAGCCAGGCACTATAGATCTTTCAAGCTGTTCTTGTTCTGCCAGAAGAAGACATTTCACAGCCACAGCTCATGGCCAAAAGCAAATCCCAGCACCCCATTTTCAGAGCATTTCTGATGTCCAGAGCTTCCTACCATTTCCTAAGCCTTTGCCCATGGGATTTGCCAAGGCTGACAGGCTTGTGCACCTTGTTCTTGTGTATGTGCACAACAGCTCCTGGAGAGCCCCTGGGTTACTTAAAAGGGAAAAATTCGGAACTCTGAAACTCAGCTTTTCCTGTCTTGGACCTTTAAGATTAAGTCCAACCACCAACCTAACACCACTGTAAACATTAAACTGTGTCTCACGTCTCAGAATCACACAGAATGGTGGGGGCTGGAAGGGATCCCTGGAGATCATCCAGTCCAACCCCCCTGATAACACAGGTCCCCCTGCATCGGATTGCAGGGATCCCAAATTCCAGGTGGGTTTTGAAAGTCTCCAGAGAAGAAGACTCCACAACCTCTCTGAGCAACCTGTTCCAGGGCACCAGCACACTCACACCAAAAAAGATTCTCCGTAAGTTCAAGTCACACCTCCTGGGCTCTGGTTGGTGCCCATTGCCCCTTGTCCTGTCAGTGGGCACCACTGACAAGAGCCCAGCCCTGTCCTCATGACCTCCACCTTTCAAGTCATTCTATGATCAAGGCCCTTCAGAAGAACACTGCAAGAGGTCTCATGCTCAGACACATCTCCAGAATGCAGTGGGTCAAAATCCAGCCTGCCCTTTTTCTGGGCTCACAATTCAAACCCCTGACTCTACATCCTCACCCCACAGAAAGCTCAAAGCAGAAGTTCCATGAAAGAAGAGTCACCTGCTTCAACTGCACAGCATCACAGCCCAGATTTTCATGAGATGCATCTCCAAAGCCTTTAAAGTGTCTGAGATCAGGCACCCAGAAAGAAAGACAAGGCAGAACTCAAGCACATGGGCAACAGGCTTGTTCTCAGCTCCTGGCTGCAGAGTTATTTTGCCTCTGGCAAATACTTTGTGCTACAGGAGAAATGGCTTTTCTTGCCTGGCACCCGTGCACACACACACCCCAAGTTGCCCGTGCAGTGATGTTAACAGCAGAGGAAAGTTGCTTCCTGACCTTTCCAGTGATCAATTTACAGCCTGAAGCATGAGATTGGTTTCATTTTCCTGTGCATGTGTAACACCCACTCCCAGGGCACTGCAGACAACGCAGAACTTGCTGCACACTGGAGTGGGTGCACATGGTCAGCTCTGCTTGGAGTGGTGGCCTCCTTCCAGACATCTCCATGTGGGAAGTGGAATGCTCCCTCAGAACAGCCATCGGTGCCCACACTCTGGTGGTGAAGGTCATGGCTCTGATCTCCCCACGACCATGTCTCTGTGCATTTATAAAGCTGTTACAGAGCTCTGTGTTCAGCTACAGAGCCTGACCCTCTGCTGAGAGCAAAGCACATTCCTGCAATTTCTGTGAGAGATCCCAAGGTAACACTTGATAAGATGAGAGGAAATGGCCTCAAATTGCACAAGGGGAGGTTTAGATTGGAAATTAGGAACAATTTCTTTGCTGCAAGAGTGGTCAGGCTGCCCAGGGAGGTGGTGGAGTCCCCATCCCTTGAGGTGTTCATGAAATGTGTGGCCATGGTACTTGGGAGCATGGTTTAGTGGCCATGGAGGTGTTCAGTTGATGGCTTGACTTGATGCTCTTGGAGGTCTTTTCCAACTTTAATGATTTGATGATTTCAGCTCCTGATCTTCCACTGCAGATACAGACCTGGCTTTGGGCTACCTTCCCTTGAGGGGAACTGCAGGAGTCTGCAGATTGGGAACACTTCAAGACCAGGTCCCCCCTGGCTCAAGCCAATGATTAATAAGCACTCAGTATTCCCAAGAGCTGTCTCTGCCCCACCAGAGTGGTCCTTCTCCCCCTGGGTTGTGTGTGCTTGTTTTGAATATCATTAAGGCAAGGCTTGTGGGAGGCTCTGCTTTAAGGCCAGACTAATGAGCTTGTGTGAGGGCTCCAAATGTTCCCCAGTGCAGCAGCCACGATCTGCACTCTTCACTCTGGATTCCAATGTTCTTTCCTGACTTGTACAGATGACAGGGACAGATCCAATGCCCTGCTTAAGCAGGCACTGCAAAAGCCAAGAGGTGAGGCTCTTGCAGGAGTCTGTGAGAGTTAAAGCTGGACATGAACCCCAAACTTAACCAACTTTGGATGGCTTCTCAGGGAGGAAATCCAACCCAGTGCCTCCGTGAGAGGTGTGCAAGGTGTTTTATGCATACACAGTGCATGTTTTACAGACTCCAGCAGCAGGCACACACACCATCCCCCCCCTTGCAGAGTATCAATTTTAAAGTGGCTGTTGGCTTATTGATGGCAAACATTCAGGGTTTGATGCTTTAAATACCAAGGTGTCATCCCAAATGCACCATCACAATGTGCTCTCTACCGAGAAAGGTCTCTTGGCAGTTCCCAGCTTCAGGATTTCCTGCCCCTGTCCCTGGTGCACTGACAGGCTGATGTGTGCAGTGAGTTGCAGATTTGTTCCTTCTCTAGTTCTACCACAGTCATAATTTCTGGAGAAAAGTTTTAGAGTGCATGCAACATTTGCTGGATGTTTTCTTCATTTATTTAATCCAGATGTTTGCATTTTAAATAATTGAAAAGCTGCTGTGGTAAATAGACATGAAGGGAGGCTAATGGGAGTAGCACTGTCATCAGGGAGAGCTTGAAAGATGAGACATCAGACACAGAGTCAGTCCCTCCAGTGTCAGGACAGGTTATGGGATGGAGGCATGTGGCTTGTTGGAGAGCATCACACATCAGCCTAAGAGCATCTGTGGCAGTTCAGGAGGCTGCTGAGCAAGGCTGGCACAGGACTGGCAGTGACAGGTCTGCCATGAGCTTTCCTGTTACAGAAGTTTCTCTTTCTTCATGTAGTTGGATTTAGTAACACATCAAAAACCTGAAAAAAAATGTTTTGCTGAGGACCTAGAAATGTTGCATCTCTTTCTGGAAGACCAGCATTTGCTGGAGAGACCAGCTCCAAGACTTCCACATCTTAATACAGAGGCTAAAGAGATTACCATGGCTCTGAGGCTCTTGGGGTTTACATCTACTAAGCACACTTGTAAGGAATCATCAAACTGATAAATGCCAAGGCAGAAACTCTGATCTCTACCAGGATACTTGGAGATTTTCAGAAGATTAATCAGTTGCTCTAAGAACAGATCCTTCTCTATTCCCCTTTCCCTCTCTGCCTTTGAAAAATAATAAAATTAGACAACAGGTTCAGGGTTTTCTGCAATAATTCAGCAAATGCCAATATGATTTTCTGTTGCTCGATTAGACTACCAGGAGGACAGCTCAGGAAAACTTTCACTCTGGTTCTTAAAGTGAGGCATTAGGAACAATTTCATCTGCCTTATGTAATTACCTTGTACTGACCTATTAGCAATGAAAATATTAGTGGGAAAGTGTCTTTTACCCACAGCAGAGAGATTCTTGCTCATAAAAAGCAGCCTGCTCCCTTTTTCACTTGTTGAGTAATCTCTTCTGAGCACCTGAGCAGAAGCAATAGTGCAGCTCCTTTGCTTGGCAATGTTTTCGCTTGAGCTTAGAACATGACAAAACTCTGAGACCAAAGTGAAACTGCTTTTTTAAAGGGCTCCTCCCCCACTATTGGCTGCCATGGTTGGGGTTGGCTCACCCTGGCTGTGAGTGCTGCTGTAAGGGGCTGGACTGGCAAACTCCCTGTTGGGTGCAAACTTTGGGCTGAATGCTGCAGACTCTGCCTGTCGCAGTGTGAATCTGCCCATTAATTAGCATCCCCAGTGGTAATTACTCCTAGTTTTGTAATAGCTGTTTATGAGAACAAGCAAACACTACCACTGCAGCTCCACAGCAAGCAGATTTACTCCAAGTTAGCAGAGAGACATAAATCACTTCAAATTGCTACTGTAATACACATGGACAAAAGAATAAAATTTGTCACCAACCTAATATTGCCATCAATGTTGTGTCTGGCTACATTCCTTCCAATTTAAAAACAGTTCAATACTCCTTTTACCTTCAAGTAGCAGCACTTAATAAACAGTGATGGATGCTTTTTATTCCCTTTCCCCCCTTCCTCCTGTTCTAGGCTTTCCTATGTCTTTGGAGGGGCTTGTTTAGCTTGGGGGAGATGTAGATCCCCGATCCTTCTTGCATTGACATGCATCCCTCAAGGAATGACGACCATATTTAATTCATAACCCCCCCTTGGCTACACAAACATACAACTTCCCATCAATTAGGCAACACAGAGATGCTGTTAAAAATCAATGAGCTTATTATTAAATATATTTTCTTTTCATGTAACAATAACAATTATGGCTGCTCCATTGTTAGAGCAGGAATCTCAGCTGGGCAAGCAGCTCTAAAGAAATGGAGCTGATTGCTTTCTGATCAGCTGGGTTAACATCAGAGAGCATCAGCACTACCTTGTCATTGCCTTACTGCTTGACGCAGGTGCTGAGGGATAAAGGTGATAAAGAGTGACCAAATGGATGCTGCTTGAATAAAAATCCTCTAGTAGGAGTGGAAGGCAGCAGTCACTGAGCAGCTGCCTGATTTTCATAGCTGTGAACAGAGATTCACGGAAGGACAAGGCACTGAGCATCCATCACACACTAGTCCAGCCAGGCTCCTATTTGTGTTCTCACTGCAGTGTGTTTAGCAGAAATTATTTGGATATTTTGACACATGCCACTACTGAGGGAGCTCCCTGCCTACAACAGAGATGTAAAGTCTGTGCCAGCTCATGCACAGGTTAAAAAAAAACCTCCACACACACAGAGACAGAAAAACCCTCAGTGCACAGATTTTGGCAAGTACATCATATGCTGTCTGGCCACAGCTGATCTGAAGCGAGTCCCCTGTAATTATGGGAGAAGGTGGAACAGGTTTTCTGCTAATTGGAAAATTCTGCAAATGGCACCACTGAAGTGAATTGACAGTCATTAGAATATTAGCAAAATGAGGAAGCTGATTAGGAAAAAGCTCAGATGTGGACTTGTGGTTTTTTTAAATAGTGCCTGAATCTACCAACAAATTGGTAATAAAAGCTGAACTTCATAATAACATCTGGCACGTGACCTGGCTGCAGAGCCAGCTGTGCATCTCTGCAGACAGACAGACACACTGCAACACACACACGTGTGCATGGATGAAGTACACACACACAGACAAGTGTGTGCATGGATGAAGTCCACAAACACACACACGTGTGTATGGATGAAGTCTGCCACCCATGTCACTCCTGCGGCCCTGCTCACATCAAGATAAGCATTTGATCACTTTTTAGAGAATGCATCTTTTCCCCAACTATTTACACACAGGAGGGAGCAGAGCTGCCTTTCAGAACACCATCAAGAGGAATGTTCTAATGGAACCAAATCCTCTTTATGCTTCAAACAACTCTTGCTGGATATTTGTTTACATCCTTAAAGCTTCAAGTGATTTGTTCCTAGAGAAACTTGGGTTGTTATTGTAAATTTGTTCCTGATTGACTGCTCTTGAGAATTCTGGTATCAACTTCTCTTTGTGTTTCAGCTTCTACTGCACAGGAAGCACAAAGTGAGATTTGGCCATGACTTTGGCCATCCATCAACACCTTGCTGTTTGTATTTGTTATTTTTCAGCTACTAGGAGCAGGGGAAAAGTAGACATGAGGGGGAAAATAAGACATTCTGATTAGAGACACTCCTACAAATACCATCAAATCCACCTCTCCTTAACTTCATTATGAGTCTCTCATTTCTTTTCCTACAATCCTCTGTTTAGTCTCAAAATAATCTCAGAGGGCCTGCTCCTAATGCACTGACTTTATTGGGAGCTCTAACTCTCATAATGCTAACAACTTGTTTTGACACAGAATGATCTCCCCCTGCTCACTGAGGTCTCGACTTCCCTACCAGCTTTGCTGGTACAGATAGATGTTTGGTTGGCCACTGCCTTTGTGGGAAGGGAAATGTTGCTTTTTTGGTACTTTTTTTTCTTTTTACAGAAGCTTAGATATTTGTTCCCATTCTCAGAATAACACAGAAAAAATGCTAATATAATTGAGCCAAAGATTCCAAAAAGAAATTCCTCCAAAAGCCTGTAAAATGTATTTTGAAATCAGATATAAGCAATTAGCAATGTGTTTTAAGTGACCCAATGGAACGATAGAACAAACACACATCTGACTGCAAAAATCTATTGAGAGTCCTATCAGGCTTCACTCATGGTTTCAATCAGACCTTTCCTCCTAGCAGCCAGCACAGAGATATTCATTAACCTAACCGGCTGCAGACTGTGCATGTTGGCTCTCAGTTTGGGGTTGCTTTGTTCACCACCCCACTGACACCATCAACCTGCTAACAACTCCAGCCTATGTGATAGCATCTCACTAAGAACCAAAACAACCACATCCCAATCCCTGTGCCCAGAGCTGCCTAACCTTGTACTGATTTTAAGCACAGCATTTCCAGGCTTAGGGAACTCCTCCATCCTGCAGCACTCCTTCGTCTTCTGCACACTTTTCCCACGTGTTAGTTCATTCCTTAGATGGTGTCTCTTTTAGCTCTTCACTGTTTGGAGGGCATGTTCTTATACCTGCATCTTATCCAAGAACAGAAATATTTGTACCTGACATTCAATCTTTCTTACAAGAACACAGACAGATCCTGAACAAAGACTGAGGGCTTCTAGGCTGGACCTTCAGTTAATTCAGAGAAGTCTGCTTGTGGGCACAGGAGGACTTCAGCTGCTTCTGCACTGCCAGGCATGATGGCTTTACCCAGCAATCTCAACAGAATAGTATTAGCTGTTAAAATTCTGCAGGACTGGTGTAGCATGTTTTTTTCTGTCTCTTTTTGGTTGATACAAGGAGCAGACAGCCTACTGTTTGCATTTCAAGTATCTGCGTTTATTTTCACATAGTTATTTAAACAAATCAGGGACTCAGAACAATGCCAGATCCAGTCTCTTCCTAGTGCTCCCTAGGTGACAAGAATACACAGCAATTCCCAGTCCTCCTGCTATTTTGGCCATTTCAACATCTAATATCCTGCCCCAAAGCCAATTCAAATCAATGGACTGCCTCTCATCAGCTGCTCTGGATTTTGGAGCAGAACTTTTTGTGCCAAAATTCAGCTCAATATTTTCTACAGGAGCAGAGCTGCATGTGCACGGAGGTGGCTGCAAAACCCACCCAGAGTCGCAAGCAGGACAGAAGTAGAGAAGACTCCTTTTAAAAGAAATACTGAGGAATAATGGATGACAAAGGACCATGGCTGGGTGTGTTCCTTTGCTTCCTCTTGCTGGAGATGCTGAATGACCTGTTCCAGTTTTCAGCCCCCTCAGAAGAAATTCTCCCTAGGTTCAAGAGATATGAAGATCTTCAAGATGTTTGCTGTCAGCCCTAGACGTTTGTGGCTCTGACAGCTTTTATAGGAGTACCTAGACTCTGGTACCCACACATCAGGTTTCTCTCTCCCACCCTTCCAGGGTTTTTCAAGTTTTTGCTTCATTTTCCATTTTTGCAGTGCTCTATTTCCTAGTTTTCATTCATCCTGACAATCCAGCTCTACGAAAACAAAAGGGGGGGGAGGGTGTAAGGAAAGGGAAATTTAAAGGAAAGAAAAATAAAAATCCTACCCAGGCAATTTGTGCCAAATATGGCTAAAGGTGGTTGGGGAGAGGGGGAGGGGGAAAAAAATAAAATCAAGTTGCTTTCAATCAAGTGTCACACCTTTAAATAGTGGTTAAATCTTTGCATTATGCAGCTCATCCCTTTTACAACATGGGGTTCCCGTAGAGAATTCCCTGTTTACACTGGGAATTCCTCCAGGAGAGCATCAATAAAGCTGAACAGATGTCAGGGTGGAATGCCAGCGGCAGTGGCTGTTGTCGGGGTGGTGGGGAGAGAGGCAGGAAACAATAAGAGGCGGCATCTGCTGCACAAAGCCCTTGCGTGTGGGTCAGGGTTTGCCAGTGTGTTGAGATTCCACCCTCTCCTTTGTCTGGGCACATTGCCTCTCTTGTTCCTGGATGACAGGGGTTGATGCATGTCACCCAGCCCTATCAGAAAGGCTATTTGTTTGGCTCCTGCATATGCACCAGTGTTTGTGACCTCCTCTGCCTGGAATACATTGAGCAGCCCTGGAAGAAGGAGGATGGGGGAATCTAGAATGAGGAGGATAAAATCACAATGAAAAACCCAACCTCACAGGTCTTCCCCAATAAACAATTTCCTGCTGCACTTCGTGTCCAAAGTGAGGATGGAGATGCCCTCTTTTAATTAAAAGCATGGTGGAGAAACCCAACAACCAGGAAAAGCCAGCTAGGGTTTGAAGCTTCTGAGGAATGCACAAGAACACTTCAATGCAATTTTGTTTTGTAATGAATGTCTAAAAACGTTACCAGCTTGTAAAGAAAAAGAAAACCCAGCTAAGCCTCAGGGCTGCCTGACAATATTCAGCTGCATAACCCAACCCTGGCAGCAGTATGGACTTGTGAAACTCGGTGCCAAAGCTCAGAGAGGATCTGAACCTCGCAGAGACTTTGTACTCAGAACTTATGATGGTTTGTATGATCCAAAACACAGAGAATAAAATAAGAGTGTCACAGCAAAAGATGCTTGGGAAATCAGGAGAGCTCTCGCTAGTGCTAAGGAAACATGAGGTGCTGTATGGCAGAGAAGCAGTTTGCACACTGGGGTCCCTTTGTCCCCAGCTGGTTCATTCTGTGTATCTCAAAGGCCAGACCAGAGTTCTGACCAAGACTCTGCATTTGCTCCTCAGGAATAATAAAACAATAAAGACAATTCAAGTAACTTTTCTCATTTATGAAGAAGTTGTTATGGCACCATCCTTCCTCAGCATTAATAGTTAAAAGATTTCTTTTAAAGCAACCTCAAGACCAAAACAACGTTTACTGCTCTGATTGCCTTTAAACCAGCAATGATCCTTGAAAGAATAAAACACAATTCACAAGCAAAAGCTGATTTGATTTAATGTGCACAGTAAAGTCTCCACTGAAAAGTAACACCTGGGTGGTAATATTTGGGTTTCATTTGAAATGCTCAGGCTAGGAGCTGCAAATGAAGTCCACAGGCCAGCTCCTGAGCTGCCAGGACTCCATCACTACCAGGAAGCTCTGCCACAGAAGGTCCAGAGCAGGAGTGCTGCACTGAGACACTGCAACAGGGAAGAGCACAGCACAAATGTTGGAGAGGAAGTGAAATGGTTTGAGCTGAGATTTTTCACATTGTCTTTTGTCTCCTACTAATATCTGAGATGTGGAAGGAAGATTTTGTAGAACACAGGCTCTCGAGTTACAGGGCAGCAAAGCCAATCTCTCATCCGAAGGGATTTGGAGACACATTACAGGCAGGCACTCTGCAACTGTGCAGAGCCCAACCTTTGAACTTGCTTCGCTCCAAATTTCTTCCTTACTTCAGAAGTCAGGAGCAGACATGCACACATGCAGAGTGTAGGGTTTCTCTCTAAGTGCTTGCAAACCAAAAAAGCAATCCCACTTTTTCATCTTTATGCTCTTCAGAAGTTGTGTTTGGGGTGAGGTTTTCTTTCCCCATTTGACAATTAGAAATTATTTTTGGCTGCTATTTAGCTAGCAAAGGTTAATTGGTCTTGCTGCCATAAAATACTGAATTCTGATCACTTGATTAATGAGGTGTCAGGAGCCACAAGTAACCAGCACTTTTTTGAAGGAAGAAACAGTGAAATAAAATGTCCTTTGAAAGATGTAGCAGTGGTCCCACTGCCTGCTGCAGGAGAAGCAGGTTTAGCTTTCAGCATGGTTAGGCAAATAGAGAATTAAAAAAATAAAGAATTGCCACTTCTCGTGAATTAAGCTTAGACAGGGAACCCCCAGAAACGTTTGGTAGCATGCAGCCCCTTTAATCTCTGAGAAGATGAAATGGTGGGGCCAGGTCTGGCAGGCACAAAGGGGAGGTGGGAGCTGGAGCAGCCACATATGTGGTGCCCACTGCCAAGACTCTCTTCCTGCTTCCTTCAGTCCTACTTCTGTCACGTCAATAATAGCACAGAACACCTACGTTTGGATGAATCCTCAGCTAAAAATTCTTTCTTTGGGGAATTTAAATAGGCTCCATGCAATTTTAAGGAACATAAGTTTCATGTATATTTGGCTTATGTCGGCAATGAACAAATAGATGGCAAATAGCATTCTGCTCCCACTTGACTCCACTCAGGAGCAGGCTGGGCTGGCTCTGCTTGAAGCAGAGATGCACTTTGTCACAATAAACCACTGTATATGGTGTTTATATATATGTCCTTCAGGCATGTCACAACAGTTTGGCATTGCAAGCTGCTCTAGCAGTGTGTACATTAAAGAGCCATGTAGTTACATTAAACAGTGGGGAGTTCACACTTCACAACCACTCAGTGTTTTAAAACAGATGTGGGCTGTCTGCTGTCAGACTGCAATTGAAAGACTTAGGAGGATCTTGGTGGGAATTTAAACTCCAGATGATTGAACGCTCTCCAGCCTCTTTCCACTGGAGCTCCCCCTGTCCTGGAACCCTGATTCTGAAGGAGGGTATAAATAAGTAAATAACCAGGGCTGCAACTTTAGCAGCACTGAGAGCAGAGTGGGAAGCGGGGGAGAAGGCAACTCGGAATTCGGAGGACTTTGTGGCTCAGAATATTTTTGAGTGGGGTGGGCTGGAAAGAGTACCCAGGGATTTACTGACAGGAGAATTTTTGACAGTTGATGGACAGATGAATTCCGTCATGGAAGCGTTAGTCGAAAGCGGCAAGGCCAGATGGAAACTCACAGCTTGTCTTTAATATTAATTTTCTCCTCCCCCCCCCCCCCCCCTTTTTTTTTTTCTTTTGCAGGAGATCAGAATTCCCTAATTCCCTAAAATATTTCAATGCATCTTGAGGTATTATTTTTCCAATGCCTTTACCCACCTACTCTTAATAAGAAGTGCTCCTTTGTGTTAATGTTATTTTTTTCTCTTTCCTCTCTACTTATTCCCCTGCCCCCTCCCAAGAGTCAAACAAAATCAAGGAGAAAGAAAAAAAAAAAAATCAGTAGAGCTACACAGCTGTTAAAAAGCCTTTCTAGGTTAAAATACACAGAGATGGGCAATAGCTTAACCTTGCAGGATGCTTTAAGCATGCAGATGAATCTGGTGCATTTAGTGAGCTCTAGCTAAACAGAGAGAACCAAATAACCCCTGAAAGGAACAATCAGGAAGCAAGCCCTATTGATATCATCTATTTTTTAACAGAGGAAAAAAGCCACAGAAGTGGCTGTGCAATTCTAGGTCACCTTACAGAGAAGATTTTTCAGCAGTTGTGCAGAAAAAAATTCTCTTTTGATTAAAAAAAAAAAAAAAGAAAAAGAAAAAATGATACAACAGAGAATCAAGTATCGGGCAACAAAACAGTCACACATTTCCAGCTTTTCCTTCCAGATTTGTTCACAAGCCTGGCTGTCAGAATGTCTCTCTTAAAATCAAATTCAACTCCCAACATCCCACAGTGGCCCTTCAAAAAACGAGAAAAAAGAATCTTATAACAGCTTCATTTGCCTAATATATACTTGTGAAAGTGATGTAAAGAGACAAGGGTGGTTATACTGAAAAAATTTATGCCACCATCCTCCTTTTCAGAAGTCCTGTATTCATCTGGGGATAAACCATATGGTTCTCTCATAATTCATCAGACGGGATCCTATGGATACTTCGTAGAATTCCAAGAGGGAAGCTATAAATATTTTTTCAAGCGACTCCAGTGAATTAACTCCCATAGATGCAGAATCAAAAGATGCATATGGATGTTTCAAAAGACATGCAGAGAGAATATCGAGAAAAGTCCCTGGGCCCCTTATAAATGCTCCTGACAAGGGGACTCTCACTCTGGCTCTACAGTCTCAGGAAGCAGATTCAGAGGTACCCTCTGCTAACAGCCCTGCTCCAACCTAGCTGCACATTAACAGCCTTGAGGATGATTCTTCCACACTGACATTAGAACATATGCACATCTTGTCTATTTGTTTTCTTCTCAGTCCTGGCTAGCTGCAAACATTTGCAGTGGAAGATGGTTGATGCTCAGTGTGATGCCCTTTTGTAATTGCAGTAAGTAACATTTGGCCAAACTGCTAAAATCAGGGGTTTGGTGGAACTGTCGTTTGGGGGAAGAACAAAATGCTAGGTTCCTGCTGCAGGCATGCTCATTGCCGGAGATCTCTGAAGCACTACTCAAACTGAGGGAATTGTTTGCACAGAACTTCAACTCCAGAAGAGGTTGCCCGCAACCAGAGTTGCAATTTGCACATCGCAGTACAAAGCTTGGGAAACGCGCAAGGATCATGCTCAGATGGTGCAAGGAGCAATTACCCAGATGTAATGCAGGCAGCATGCCTGGGCAAAGAATCCTTGGACACACAACCCACGCTTGTTCCATCAGCACCCTGCGTCATTGCCCTTGGCTGGACTGAGACCACTCCTCACAATGTTCACTTGCTGCTTCCACACAGCCTGACTCTGCCTTTCCCACAACAGATTCTGAATCCTGGAGCTGCAAACCTGCATGAACTTGTGTCACGAATTGGAGTTTAAGGGAGCAAAATAAGCTAGAAAAGCGAACACAGCAATCTGAACTGGATCTGAACCAAGGAGCAGCTCAGTCTGCAACATTGCATCCCCACGCCCATGCCTGTGAATCTGGAAATGAGACCAAACTTCATGGCTCAGACACCTCCTTACTCACAGCTGCAGTTCTCATGGTTTCAGCACAAAACCAGCAACATTACTCCCCACCCCCTGCCCCATCTACTCAGGAAGGTTTGTTAGCAAATCTGGTCCTATTTTGGAGTCTGGAAACGTCCCATCTTCCTTCTCAGGTCACCACTCTATCAATCTTCCCAGTTCATACAAATAGTAAAAGCTAAAGACTTTTTGCATGTACCTTAATGTGAGGGTTGAGAGTTTTGACCTTATTCCATTGTTAATAGACTGCACCTGCCAAGGATCTCAATTAGAGATGAGGCCCACTGTGTTCCCACATGTTCCTGTGGGCAGCAGTCTCACAGACATATTTAAAGCAAGAAACTGGGTTACAATCGGAGAACCACAGAACCATTGAGGTTGGAAAAGCCCCCTGGAAGCATCAAGTCCAACTGTAAGCCCAACAACACCAGGCCCCATATAAAGCTGCTTACTGTTAAATATCAACAGTTGTTCAGCCCAGCCTGTGATAGGAGATTCTTCCACATGCAAACCTCTGATCTACCTGTCAGGTGTTACCCATCCCTACCTCCTTCTGCAAGGCTCTGTGTGGCCAAGGCAGAAACGTTTGCTGGAGAAGTACAACTTGTTTGGCTACATGCAAACAGTTCATGGCTGAGATGCAGTAGGATGAGCTTCAAAGGCATTCCACATGCTGCTTGCAGTGCTTCTTGCTGCACATCCTGTAGTTCTCCCAAAGCCACTGTGCTGCTATGAGGCATTCCCAGTCCTGCCATGCATCTTCAGTGCAGGATGAAAGGCAGTTAGAAGACAAGTCAGTGTGACGCAGTTTGTCCTCTTACACCACCACAGTGTAACTTTGTCCATCACTCTCTTTTAAAAACCAAACCAAAACTAACCCAAACTCAAAATAACAACGTCCCAGGCTGCCAGCTCCAAGGTTTTAGAGTGACCTTTCCTGCCCTAGTAAGAGGAGCTGAAGGTTGGTGCAATTCTCTTTCACTCCCTCCACTAAGGGAAGAAGGTGAGGAGTCCAAGGCTCCAACGTGCTGATAGTCCTGTCCATATGCAGCTCTCACCACTGCGCATCTGTTTGGCATTTGCAGGGGGTTTGTACTGGTAGTTTTACAGCTGTTTAGGCATGTAAGTAGCATCTATACTTAAAAGACTCCATAAAGGGAAGGGTGGGGGGAGAGGAGAAGAGATACGAAGCAGAATGGAGAAACAGAAAGAGGAAGGTGGCCAGATGCTGCTTTAAAAGCAGAGATAACAACCCTTTTAATGGCCAGGATTTGCATCCCTTAAAGACACATCTGATTTTGCAGGTTTATTTCCAACACAGGAACAGGCAAATGATCCCAGCTAGTGCTTGGGACACTTCATGATTTCACAAAGGGGTTTAACAGAGCTCAGCTGGGGAATCTGGCACTGACATCTTCTTTCACTAGCATTTGTGCAGCACCTTTGTCAGTTGGCCAGGTTTGCTGTGTCCAGACTAGAGGTGGGAGCCAAGTTACAAGTCCTTTCTAGGCACCTCCACACAGGCAAAGACCTCATACACCAGTGAGTGTGGTTCTGTGCAGCTGCCTTGGCTGAGCTGCCAGTGCAGTGAAAGAGTTTTCCTGGACAGGCTCTTAAAGAAGCCAACAGGGCACAGCGCAGATTGAGTTACAAGATGAGGCTCTAGCCCCATGAATCCATAAACCACAGCACAGTCTGGGCAAGCACAGCTCAAGGAGTGCCATTCATCTTAGCTGCTGTTCTGAGAGTTGTGGTCTAGTCCAGCACTGCACTTCATTTATTAACATCAGCTGTGAAGAGGGCACCAAATGCCAACTTTCCTACTTAGTAAAGGACACAAAAGCCAGGGGTCAGCAGAGAATCAGACCCTTCTAACATACCTCTTTAAATACTCAAGTTAAAGACACCAGATACCAATTAAAAATAATTAATTGCAGGACCTCTAGGGTGAAGGCAGTGACACTGCTAGGAGGACCCTGCTTAATCCCTGGTCTGGTTATTCCCTAAGATACAGGTCTGTCAGCACAGTTCTGAAGTAGCATGCTCCAGTGACTGAAGTCCTAGCCTAGATTTAGAAGGCTCTGCTCTGGCTTTGCTAGAGGCTATGTGATTATTTGGCAAGTCACTCAGACCGTATTTTTTACTTCATGTGCTCAAATCAATAGGAGACAAATAACTAAATGCCTTCCAAGATGCTGTGTTTGGGTTTACCAAGGGCACAGCAGCACCACAGGAGTGTCAGGACTTCCCTCTGCCACAAGGGCAGTTTGAAGGCAGCTCCATAGAGAAATGCTGGGAAGCAGCATTAACGTGGGCCACAGAAGGACTTTAGGGAGAGAATACAGCAGCATTACTCATCAGATGAGCTGCGGAAATGGAGACCAAACTGCAGTCATCCTGCCCAACTGCAGGGGGAAACGGCTTCATACTCACAACAATTCAAGCAAATAAGCCTCCTTTGCAATCAGGAGGAACAGATCCACTGTCGACTGCCACAATGTGGTCTTGTCTAAATAATGAACAATAAACCTGGATGGTGTAGTCCTGTACCTAGCCAGGCACAAACACTGCCCTGGAGGGAGGCAGCAAGGAGCAAAGACAACTGAAGAAAGGGTGAGAACCAGAGCAAATGTAAACAGGACTTCCACAGTCCAGGCTCTTTACACAGAGTCTAGGAGCATAAACCCAGCAGTCCCTGCAATGACATCACCTCCTCTTTCTGCGGAGATGCTGCCAGATGATAAAGGAGCAGATCCTCAGCCCCACCTCACACCTAGATGTTGACTGCTGTGTGGTCCCAAGGAGTGTGGGGCCAAGCACACCAGGGCCAGGACAAGCTGTATGCAAACACAGGCTGCTATAGGGTGCAGCAACCCAGACCAAGCCTACAGATGCTGCCCTCTACAGACATAAACTGTGGCAAAACCTCATTAAACAGGAGTGCACCTACTGGCATTATTTCCCTCCCTTTTTTTTTTTTTTTTTTTTTTCTTTTCTTTATTCCTCTTGCCCCCTGCCACCTCCCACCCCCCTTCCACTTTCTACATCTGTACTTTATTCAATGAACACATCTGCATTCTTTCTTTCTGTTTTTGGCCAGAAACTCTATCCAACCTTTATCACTGACACCTCTCTGCAGTTTCAAATTCCAGTCTTGTGCCAAATCCCCATTTCCTGCTGCTTAATTTCCATTCATTTACTCTTGTTTTTGCTTCTTCTGCCATTCCCAGCATGGACCAGCTCCAACCCAGCTTCTTCTAATTTTTTAAGGAAGGCTCCCTATTGAGTGCTATTGGAACTCAATCCCCTGCTCCAAGCCAATGGCTGGCTATTGTTTATACTACCTAACAACAGTTGCCAATATTACTGCTTTTTTCCTTTTCTTTATTTCACTCTCTAAGTGTATATCCTAAGACCCAAGAGAACTCCTCTCCACATATGGTGACCCATTAGGTCTGGTTTTATTATTACTTCTGCAGAATCTGAAGTAGCCTCTTTATATGTATTCAAAAAAAAAAAAAATCAAGAGGCCTGTGGTGTCTTGTTTACACAGGTCTGTTGATCTGGCTCTGTTCCTACCTGTGGAATAAACTGGTATTCTGTCAGTGCTCTTTAAAGAAATATCACCCTCTTTAGTGGTTCAATAAAAGATGTTTCATGCAGGTGAAAGCCCAAAGCTGAGCTGCAGCAGAATTTAAGCCCTCACTACAACTGCCCAGAGTTAGGGACTTGCCAAGCTCTGCATTCCACAGAACTGCTCTGGTGTGTTTGCAAACATCTCTCCCCTTGTCATACGTACAGAAAACACTGCGAAGAACCAGTGTTCCTCACCAGGTCTCAATGCCTCCAGACACTCTGAGCAGATGTTGTCTACCAATAGATCACCAGAGGACTAAGGAGCTAAGGAAAAAAGCAGCCCTAAAGTAACCCTGGGGTTACACCTGAAATGATTTTCCCTCAATTGCGGACTGAAAGGGCTGCATCTCTCCTTTGTGACTACTGGGTCTGGTGCCTTTCTTCCACGCTTACTGGCTCGTCTTCTAGATCAGCTTCTCCTTAACACCTCCCTTCCTCTAGGTCAGATTATTCCACTAATCCCTACACAGTATCTTGGACTCCTACTTCAAAGTGTTCTGCTGGAAAAGCTCAGGAACTTCTCCAGCTCTCCCTGAGCATTCCTTCGCAGCCTTGCAGGTGATGACCATTTCATAAACAGTTTTGTTCAAGGAATTTTTTTTTAAACCTTCAATAAATATTCCTGGCATCAGTGTTT
This sequence comes from Indicator indicator, assembly GCF_027791375.1. Lineage (NCBI taxonomy): Eukaryota > Metazoa > Chordata > Aves > Piciformes > Indicatoridae > Indicator > Indicator indicator. Next base: position 4,724,732 of record NC_072047.1, read on the forward strand.
GTAGCACCCAGGTCATGAAAGAATTTTAAAGCAACCTGCTTCTCCCTGCTTTTGGGCCTGTTACTACACTTTCTAGAAGAGCCATGGTCTAACATACTGCACCTCCCAGTTCTTTCATGTCCTCTACCCAAAGGCAATAATCAGCCCCCAAGTCCCTGCCTATAACAGAGTCAAAATCCAGTTATGAAGAAAAAGTGAAGTTTCAACTTCTAGACAGGGAGAACACCAGCCTGACAGGTAAGGGGCAAGGTGAAGATTTGGAAAAACTGTTTTCTAGCTGCAGCTCTGAATGAGAGACTCAGATCAAGGTCCATGAAAGGCTCCCACTGACATCAGTGGTCTTTGGACTGCATCTTCTGCAAACAGCTGCTAAGTGGCATATTGAGGAATCAAACAGAGCATGGCCTCACTAAAGCAGTGCTCAGCGGCCAACAAAGTGGAAATGATGCCTCGAGATCTCATCACCCTCCAGCCCTGGCTATCTGAAGAATGTCACATTAGAAAAAGCATTGAAAAGCAAAGGCATGAATGGAGAATGTGATGAGGTCCCAGGCTTTGTGGGTTTAGCTTAAACCCTTCCTTCTGCTGCAGATGAGGGAGTCCAGCTTTCTGTTTTGGAGAGGTAACACAGCCAGTGGAGTGCATTCTTACGCCACACCAAGACACAGGCAGCTGTCACAAGCTCAGATCCCAACACAGACAATGCAGCTTTGCTATGAATGAGCTTTATCTTCTCAAGGCTTGTCTTGACCTGCTAACATGTGAACATCCAAACCAAACTTTCTCTTCACTCAGCATCTATTCTGCCATTTGAAATCCACGCATCTGTCTCCCATTTATTTTTATGAAGATATTCTTCTCAGTTTAGAACATTCCACTAACATGAGGGATCTCCTCCAAATCCACGCTTCATATTTCTTCACGTGTGCATCGTTTGTTACACAGCAGGGTCTGATTCTGACCAAGCCCCACCCCAGAGCAGAAGCCTTTCCCTGGTGCAGAGCACGCAGCCTCTTGGGAGATGCAGGGTGCAAACACAAATATTCTTTTATTGCCCTCTTTCACTAACTGCCAACGTTTTAATGGCACAGCAAGCAGATAGAGCTAATGGCTGCTGTCAAACTCCTAACGGCAGCCAGGCAGTGATAACAGAAGTGTGGACACACACCCATGTGGCTGGAGCTGCAGTGATCTACTGGCGATCAAGATCACATGGAAATTGGTGTCTGCTACAACAAGCAGCAACCTTGCAACAACACAAAAGGGGTTTTAGTCTGAACCAGGGCATTTTGGCAGCTTTTCCTCATCACAGTATCCTACCTGACCCAGAAGTGGGGATCACAAAGGTGATACAGGTTTGTAGTTCTAACCTTTGTACGGCCCAAATGGATTAAAAAAGATTCAAATGTCACCATGGTTATTAATAGCATTTCAACAAACACAGAAACAGAAGCTTTAAAGTGCAACCCAAAAAGTAGAGACATGGGTAGGCTAAGGACATGAACATTGTTACATTTTCCTAGTGGGCAGAGACTTCAAAAGGGGGAAAAAAAAAAAACAAAAACAAAAACAAAAAAAAAAAAAAAACCAAAAAAACAACCAAAAAAACCCAGACATTTTATTATCACTTTTTCTAAGTTAAGGCCTTTGATTTCAAGACAAATTTCTGTTTTGAAACTCAAAACCAAACAAAATTCTTATCTAAATCTACTTGAAATGTCCCATTTATGGTATTCCATTTTGTTGAAAATGCTTCATTTTGGATCTCTCCAGTATTGCAACTGATAAACTGTCAGTTACCAGCACGGCTGTGTGCAAAGCACTCAAGCTCTGCTCAATGTAACACAGCAAAATCCCCAAACTTTGCTGTCAGATAGCAAACAGCCTGTGAAAGACACAACTCAGGAAAATCTCTAGCAGATTTAATAAACAAGTCAGATCTTCCACACCCTTCCGCTGAGGACCTTTACCAGCAAGCCAGACGTCACCTGTAGGCCCTGCTCAGATGACACACGAGGACCAGCACAGCAGGTATCAAGATTCTGGCAAAGGCTCTGCAAGTTTAATGCAAGCCAGCTCCAGAGGCTGTCATCATTGGCTGTGGAGCTCTGCAGTTACAAATGTGAGATTACTCACTGGGAGACAGAGAGCTGATACCTCTTGAACTCACATACAGGCTGAAGGACTGCTCTCTGTCCTCAGCACAGAGCTGCTTCTCAAGAGCCAGCTGACTGCTTCCTTCCTCAGTTTCTCCACTGAAAAAAAATACAACTACTATGAAGCTATCTATGGAGTAATGCTGTCGTAACTGGAGTGGGGTTTGGGGAGCAAGCTCTAATCCTCATGCTGCCACTGCCCCGCTGTGAAATCCTGAGGAAGTTGTTTCACATGGCTCTGTGATTTCTGGGCTCAGCACCCTCTGTTTATACAAATCTGTTTTGAATGCAAGTTTTCTTTGGCAGCCACTGTCTTCTGCTGACGGTGAGCAGTACCTAACACAGACAGACACGAGCCCAGCTTGGTCTCCAAGCACTAACCTAACACAAACAAGTTCTGCAAATTTTGATGGAAAATTTGTGAATTGCTGTGGATCCTAAGGAGGAAGAAGAAGCAATCCAAACCTGAAGTGTAACAGCATTAATAGCCCCATACTTTGCTGATGACTCGTATGTCAGCACCAATTCCATTGTGTAAGACCTCTCTAACTTATGACATCATTTAAAAAGCATTTTTGTGTTTTCACCCCTCCCAGATCCTACAGCAGGATCCTGCTACTCTCTTGGTAAATCTTGCTAAGGATAAACCCCAGGATATCAGGGCAAGGCACACATCCCCCCCTGCATTTCAGCCTGGCCTAGAGCTCCAAAAGGAAGCAGCTTCCAGCTCGCTACAGCGCACAACCATGACACAGGATATTTTTCCAGCTCACTGATATTTCATAAATACCATTTGTTGTCATGTGGTTAAATTAAAAACTCAGGATATCAAACAGTATGTTAATGTCAAGTATGCTTGAATAAATACTAAAGGGTTCAGCTGACTGAAATGTGTGGACTCCTAGCTAATTAAGAAAGAAGCAGGTGGGAAAAAACCCTAATTTAAGCAATTTTTTTTTTAATAATTAATAATGTTTACTTGTAGTTCCCCTTATAATAAGGCTCCAGTTTAACCTCCAGAGAATTCATAGCTGTAATCCAGCATTTTAAAAATAATAATTGAACACGGCATGTTTAAAAGGAGATCAGTTTCAAGACCTGGATAATCTGCCTGGCATATATCGAGAGAGGATTTTGACTCTAAATAACGATGAAGCTTTGTATCAATTGGATCAGTCACCAAATCATTGCAGCAAACATGCAAACCAAGCCAGCCCAGTGTCCATCATGCTAATGCCTGTAGGGATTACAGGAGTAACAAGGAGCAAACCCTTGGTGTGATTGCTGCAAAAGCCATCCACTTAGCAAACAAACTCAGCAGGGCAGGTAATTTGGAGACTGAGTTTTCTGGTGGGTCTGAAACTTCTCAGAGGAGCAGTGTCTCTGTGACAGTGCAGTCCAGTTTTATACAGGCAGAAAAGCAAAAACCAACATTAGGATTTTTATTTGAACTGTTTTGGCATCAGACACACAGCCAATCAACTAATCCAAGAGTATTTAATGCAGAATTTCTTTCCAAGAAGGCAAATGGAAGTAAAGGAGGAGAAAATGGCTACAGATGTAAAAACAGACCTGGAATATTTCATTGACATGACATATCTACTGCATTTAATTAAAAGAAGAATGTATGGGAACAATGCATCCTACTCAATCTGGGTCAGGGGAACAGAATAGGACTGGATTAGATAGGACAACTCTAATCCCCTGGGAGATCCCCATGTTTAATGGGAGCGCCACATGTTTGATATGTAGGGAAGCAAGTGGGTGTTCCTGGACCTGATCCACTATTCATCATAATACCACAGCCTTGTTCGTTCCCAGTGAGGAGCCTTAAAACCATGAAACCATATGTAGAATATTAAAAATCATTTAAAGTTAAAGCAAGCATTATGAAACCATGAACCACAGGCCAGCAGCCCCCTGAGTGCTCCCTGCTCCTGCTGGTGAGGGGAACACACCAAATCACACACACGTGCAAGCACCCCCACATGTGTGTCCAAACACTCCAACACAAGTGTGCAACCACCCCTACATGTGTGCAACCACCCCCATACATGTGCAAGTACCCCCATACATGTGCAAGTACCCCCAGAGTTGCAGATGGGGCCTTGCTAATGCTGGAGCAAGGTCATCATCAATAATTGATGCCACTTTCATACCTACAGCATCAATGCTTTAATTTACAATTAAAGATCAGGACCTCCCTTTCCCTGGTGTTCAAACTTATTTTCTGACATAAATTGTTTCTCAGACACAGTCAATAACTTCACTATATCTCATTGCTGTTGAATTAAGCATAGCTCTGCCCTAACCACATGGAATTTAATTTCCCATAAGAGAAATGTTTGCTTTGGTTTACTTTGTTGGAACCCAATGCACTTATACAGTCTATAAAGATTTACTGTAACATATTTTGCTAAGCAACATTAAAGCCTGTGCTGACAGAACTTGTCTTACATTGCTTCACTTGCATTCAGATCCTTAATGCCTTTGCTATACCCCATTGCACCAGTAAGTCACTGGGACTGGCTTAGGGAGGTTTCAGGAGTACATGAGCTCCAGTAATCCTGGGGCCGAGCTCTGTCACAGGTTTATTCACAGCCAACTGCTCCCTACTGTGCGAGAATTTTTATTGCAGTCCCTGTGGCCATGAGGATGAACGAGCAGAGGAAAAGAGCTTTGCTGCTGCGTTCCTTGTTACACCTTGATCTGGTCTAAACTGATTGGATCCAAGAAGCTAAAGGAATTTTACACTAAAGATAACACCAGACAAAATAGTCCGGGGATGCGACTCAAAAGATCTGAAGACTGTAGCTGGTGTGGATCAGTTCATTCCTCCAGGCCTCTCCTTCCACTGATCACAGAATCACTTCAGCTGCGAAGCCCTTTTCAGATCACCCTGTCCAACCATTCTCAACCAAGGAACAGAGCCATTGCTAGAAGGATGTTTGCTGAGTTGACAGTTGGACTTGATGGCCCTAGAGGTCTTTTCTAACCTGAATAATTCTGTGAGCCGGCCCTGGGACCAATATCACACAAGTACAGCCTGACACAGAACAGAGAGCCCTGCCCTCTGGATGTTCCAGTTCAGTGTTCAAGGGTTCTGTGATGTAAGTGCCGCTGAAGCCCTTGACAGACCAATGCCAACGAGACTCAAATCTGAGTTCTCAGAACCAGGAAATTCCTATCAACAACCAAGAGCTACCCATACACATTAGACAATCCCATTACACAGACCACACTCAGACAGGCTTCTGAATGTCAAGCAACAAGAACTGAAATATTTGCTGTAGCACTGAGCAAGTTTGGGTAGGGAATTCTGTTGGTGCTGGCAGGCACTGTGGAAAGCTTCAGTGGTACCTGTGGTAGCTATTTGGTGACCTGGTCACTCTGAAATTCACTTTCTCAGCTGAAGGACTCTCTCTGAGTACATCAATTTAGTTCACATATTCACTGTGAAACTGACTTTTACACCAAGATCCAAAAAGGACATAAGCAGTGAGAGAAGAAAAAAAAAAAAAGGGGGTGGGGGGGGAAGGAACTAGTTAAAAAAATAAAAGTCCAGATTGTGTTACGCTTGGTGAAATCAGCCCTGTCACCCACTGCGGATGTGAATTCAGCTCACATGTATGTGCACACAAATGTTATGGGGGTGGGAGCTGGCAGCTGAGTGAAGGAGAAAGGAAAAAGTGATATTTAAATATATTTATTAAATCACTGCTGAGAACAGAGGTGGAAAAAGAGAAGCCTGGGAATCTGCAGCTGAGGCTCAGCTGGTGAGAAGACAAAGAGCAGTCCCAGAGTATGCCCTATAGTAAAAAAAAAAAAAACAACACAAAACAAAACAAAAAAAAAAAAAAAAAAAAAAAACAAAAAAAACCAAACAAAAATCCCCCACCCTGGTTTTCACACACACCCCCAAGAAAGAGCAAGACTTGCCCTAGAGAGCCAACACAGGACTCAGTCTGATATCACAACACTGAGGCCAGAGGTGGGTGCATGCCCACCAGTCCTAGATGGAGCTGCTCATGTTCATAAGCTTTTAGAGTAATTCAGGGTTTATGGCAGGGCGTGCTACAGAGAAGGGGACCTGACCAAGGTCAGTGCAGCTGCTCCCTGGGCACTGGGCTGGCAGATTATTGACCCCTCAGTCTCCCATGTCTCCAAGAAGGTCCCAGACTTCACCTGCAGGTGCTCAGGACAAGCCAGGCAGTTCCAACCCTTTCCTCACACAACCTTCTTCCTTCCTGGTGTCAACCAAGAGCCTGAGGAGTGAACCCAAAACTTCGTTCTTTGTCCCACCCAGTCACCTACGCCCACAAGGACTGGCAAGAGCAGATCTGAGCCTCAGGAGGCGCCCTGCAGTCCTTTACCCCAGGCAGCTTTCCTGATGGCTGCTGGCTGCCCGCGATCGGGATGGCATCGCTGCAATACTTCGGCATCGCACCAGGTGGCTTTAGAAATCCGCTCCAGACACCGGAGCCGATCGGACACTGCCTGGTGACTCCTCTCAGCTTTAACTAAACAAATAAATGTTCATGAAAGAAGAGCCCTGGTCCTGGCTACCTGGAGGCCGACAAGGAAGGAAAGGCAAACGCAGTGTTAAAGCCTCTGCCTCCCCAGTTGCATCAAGTCGAGCAGAAACAAGAGTCCTGCAGAAAATGCAAGTTTAATCAAACCCACAGCATTTCACAGACAACAATTAGTGTTAAGGGCAAAATTTCAACATTTCAATTATCTCCTGTAATTTAATTAATTAATGAATTCAATCATACTAACTTTATTACAGGTGGAATGTAAACACAACGCATAACCACGCACAGGACCCAATTTACTACTTGTTCCATGTTTATTGTGTTGCATCACGACACTGAAACTGGGCCAGAAGATTGGGCTGTGCAAGGCACAGCTTCTCAAGATGATGAAATCTCCTGGTTTTTAAACTACTCGCTCCAGTGAAGAATACCCTTGATGAAACTTTTCAGTAAGGGTGTCCTTTGTCCCCAGTGTTTCCAATCTTTGGGCAAGAGGCAGAAAGATTTTGTTCCTTCATTATTTTCCTGTCTTCTTCCCTAGCCTTAATTTTCTAGAAAAAAAATCCAGAACAGGAAACAAAGGAAGCAAAACAAGTTATTTAGGGATTGTAAACAACCAAATTCTAAATGCTGTGTTTTGAAAAATTCTAAAGATCATTTTGAACAACAACCGCCACAACAAAAAATTAAAACATATGCAGTTTGCCTGTATTTGGAAATTTCCCCCATGAAAAGCTCTACATTTCATTTTTCCACCACGCATGCACTCAAATCCAAACACACAAGTCCAAGATTCACAAGTCTGGGTGAAAAAAGCAAATTGGAACATGACTCTCCTTGTTCCCCCCATCTGCCCTGGCCTTCTGGGAACAGGAGCCTCTCAAAGCACCACAGAGGCAGGTGTAGATGTATTTAAAGTAACAGAAAATCAGTTTAATTAAGCTCTCCTCAGACTTGCAAACTGGGTGAGTTGCTTTTCTTTCCCTAATAAAACAGCCCACAACAAACACACAGCTCATGGGTCAGTTCTCCCACAGCTTCACACCTCTAGCAGAAAGGTGCCCAAAGAGGGAACACTTTGGAAGTTCTTCTAAGGTAAACATTGTGGGAGAAATTTTTTTGGCCCGTTTGTGTTTGCGGCTTGAAAAAACCCAAGTCCCCTCATAACAGGCCAGGATCCCAATGTGCCACACATCCTGCAAACTCAGGAGAGAACATAGTCCCCACTGACACAACCCTTCCAGCCAGAACTGACCATTGTTAGTACTGCAGTGGAAAGAACACCATTAATTCCTTAAAAAAAAAAAAAATCATTTGCCATTTCTCTTCAGCATTTAACTGCAGCAATCTTGGATTTTCTCCATTATAAGCTGGGAAATCTGACAGGAAGCTCTCCTCAAATACTTGAGCTAAACTGTACTCATAATGATGATCTCCAAGGGTTTAGAATCACAGAATTGTTTAGGCTTGAGAAGCCCTTTCAGACTGAGTCCAGCCATTAACCCAACACTACCAAGCCTGCTGCTGAACCACATCCCTCAGCACCACATCCACCAGTGATGTATTGGTGGTTGTAAGGCAGGGAGGGAAGGGAGAGCTCCCAAACATCACTCTCATGCACATCATGGATGGACTCCTAATGGAAAAGCTCTAGGAACACCACAGGCAAGACGCAAGCAACACAACAGTGGTTCTGGATATTGATTTATGAACCCTGAACGATACCACAGCAAAGTCCAGAAGAAGTTGCCTACAAGGGAAAGGATTGGAGGCAAATGGTAGCTGCATTTTCAGTCACTCACCAGCACCGATAAGGTGATGTATGCCACACATGCTGAAGGTTCATGAACCACAAATCCCTCAGCTTCCCTTCGTTACTACCCCTGAGCCAGCAGGAGCTCACTGCATACTGGTGAAGGCTGCGGTAATATTTACAGGTTTTTGACTCACTGACTTTAATTATACATCTGGATTTCAGAATTATATTTGCAAAGGCATAAACAGAGACAAGACATTTTCCTTTCCCAACCTCCCCTTTTTCCCTAGGGAAAAAGTGCTAAAAAAAAAAAAAAATAAAAAATCAGCATTTTTCACCTTCTCTTTGTTTCAAGAAACTGAAAACTGTTTGGTCGTCAAATGTGTTTAAGTCAGAACTTCTTCCCTCCCCAATTCTTCATAACATTTTACCTCAACAAACCCCAAAAAAACCTTGAAGCGAAATGTTTCTGAATAAGGTTAAGTGTCTGGCTTAAGCCGACGAACCCCAGGAAACTGGAAGTTAAGGCTGATATTAACAAATTCTGTCTCTTATGGAAAGTAAAAGAGAAAGACAAAATGGTCTTTTGCAAGCAGCAGACCTTACATAGTAAGAATTGCTATGGATCTGGGCTATAGAGAGCGGAGATTGTTTTAACTGTGTTAGTTATGTCTGCTGATGTCTTCAGTTAATTAAGAATTTTTTGGCATGTCTAAATGATTACACCTCATTAAGAACACCATCTTAAGAAAACCAAAAGCCCATCATCCATGTCAAAAGAACTCCAATTAAAAAACTACTTTGGCTCTTCTATAAGAGACTCCTGGATCCACCAATGAAATCAGATCCAGAACTAGGGAATGTTAATAACAGTTCAGGAGAGGCAGTACAAGGCCTGGTGCTGCTATCAGCATCTGTGATGAGATCAAGTTCTCCTTTGCAACAACAAACAATTCGGACTCCTTAAAAATTCAGTCTCAGTTCCCTTTAAAAGTCTGCATCCTTCAAGACGCAGAAACCAAAGCACACGCAATGAAAAATTAATTTATACAAACCAGCCTAAGATGAACTTTTACTCTCAGCTCCTAATTCCACAGCCAGTGTTACACATCACGTTTGAAAATGGGAGAGAATCGAGGTACAGTGCAGTAGGGCAAGGGCAGCAGTGCTCAGAGTGTGAATGGCCATTAGGAAAACAAAATTAACAGAGCCTGAAGAGGCACAGTGTATAAACTTTAAATCAAATATACCCTTCTGTCCTCAGAGCAGGAAGAAAAAAAGTAACTCTTGGCTCACTAACTGAAATCTTAAACTGTTGACTAAGTTTTCTGTGAGCTGTGTGCTCACCATACACATTTCTGGATATTGACAAAAACAATCTGGAAATGCTTATAAATCCTGACTTGCAGCACCAGTGGCGAGCAGCAGGCTGTTATTGTGCACTTCAGGCTGTGCTTTGCTACAGTAACAATGCTTGGGAATTCAGAGGAGCAAGTGTATGATCCATAACCTTCTGTGTGTCCAAATGAAAAAACTGTTGCCAAGGAAACACCCAAATATCAAAATTGAGATATAGCTTAGCCCTTAATGAGTCCAAAAGGAGCTGTAGGAAGTTTACTCAAGTTCAGCAGAGATTTTGGCCAAGAGTGGGGAAGGCATTATTAAAAGAGATCCCAGCTCCTTGGTGGAGGCAGCAGCAGCAGAACAAAATTTTGCAGTGTAACTGTGTTTAAAATCCTCTATTACATTTTTCCTTCCCTAGGGACAGTTGCAAACACCCTAAATGCAACAAAAAATGTGAATGTCACTGAAGGGATGAAAAAGGAAAAGGTGGATATGGGGACAAAAAACAAAGAGAAGGTGAGCTTGTAATGCTAGCACAACGATGCAACCTTTAAAAAAAGGTTTTCCAAGAACTGCATTTTTCTGACATCTTGCACATATTGAGGCCCATGGAGACTTCACATTTTCCACACTCAGCACTTTGAGGGTCAGGGAGGTCAAGGTACCAGCATTCCCTATGGATCGCTGATAGTTCATCCAGAACAATCAAGCTACTGGCTGTGCCTCCCCCCTCATTACCAAGCTGACACCAGGGTAGAGAAATAGCCCCTGCCACTGGGAATGAGAAATCCACAGGCAGAGGATTCATTTGAGAGTCTGCTTCTTGTAGGTTTGAGTGGTTTAATGTTTTTTGGTCATGACTGACTTCCACCACAAAAAGCCCAACAAATAAAAGTCACTGCCAGTCTCTATCCCAGAGTGCTGCTTGGCACCAGAAAGCTGACTGTAGGAAGAATGTTGGAATTTCCTAAAGCCTTCTGTCATCTATAATTAGAAACTCTTGTAAGTACTTTGGACAGGAACTGCCTTTTTTTCTAGATCATTCTGAAAGCACCTAGAACAAAGCTGCCAATGTTTGGAAAATAGCTAAATTACTCTGTGGCTCTAAGGAAAACACCACCAAACCCAGCATAATTATTCCTGTTGAGGCTCTTATTTCTGGCTAAAAGCTTACAGTGTTTGCTTGATAAATTAGGCAGAAAAATTATTTCCTCCAAAAGAAATAATGATTTAAGCAAATAAATGCCAGAGCAATCTTTCCTCCTTTTCTGGTGTGAAATTGTTTGCATACCTGAATACAGAATCCACCCCAGAATCACTGTTTCCATTCCCTCACACGTCTCTGTGCACTCATTCACTATGTGCAGTAATTAAATCCTACATTTTCAATGTTCCAGCCACCCCTGCCTGGAAGAACTTGCAACTTGTTATGCAAAACAAATAGCTAGAGAAGAGGCACCCAACGCAGGTTCACATTGATCTTTCTGATTCCAGTGAACAAACTCCTCACCAGATAAATCACATCATGGTTTCATAAAAATACATTTTTTTTAATAGGATGTGGTTAAAATTGTTAAATTATTCTTGAATATAGTTCCTTAAACCCACATGCAATTTTCCATGTTATTTCCCCACTTCACAGTCAAAATCAGTATAATTTAGCCAATTTGGCAATCTCCCATCACAGACTGCTATTAAACACCACTTGAGTGCTAAGTTCTCACTTCCATAAAGGTTTGCAGCCCCCAGTAGATGCTGGATGGTGATTTGACATCTTTAGAAGCACTCATAACGTTTTGGGCAAGAGACTCAGGAAAATGACATAAAGTGGGAGTTAGCTCCACAAATACACAGCCCAGTTCAGCTCGACAGGCTCTTGTATAGGGACAAGTCCCCACATTTATTATTAGTTATTCTGATAGTTTCCAGTGCTTGAAATGTCAACAGCAACAAAAACACCAAGCCACCAAAGAGCCAGACAGAATTTCATAAGGGGGGGGAAAAAAAAAAAAAAAAAAAAAAAAAAAAAATCAGTTTCACCTGAGAAGTGTCTTTGCTAAAAAATGCGAAGCCTGATTTTTATTCTTACAACTCTACAAACCATGGTTCTAGGAAGAGAGAAGAAAAAGAAAGGAACAAACCCCACTAAATGGTTGTCACATCATCTGCGGCTACTGTAAGTATTTTATGAATGGATATCTTGGAGCAAGGGATCAAGATAAAAATTCTCTATAACTATTTGTCTAACATACCAAGCAAGGATTTGGACTCTGCTGTAAGTCCTTAATGCAAAGAACTTGTTAACATCAGCTTGTTGAGACATTAAGAGGATTTCTTTAGATGCCACCTTTTAAAGTCCAGTATTAAGTCACAGCTTCTAGCAAATTTACCCTGTGGTAAGCAGTTCCAGATGAGTTCTAGTGACAGGCTTCAGTCTCACTGCACATTAAAATCTCATGTTCCCAGGACTGGGTTGCTTTCTGACTGATATCCATTTAGGGAATAGAGAAAAGAGGCAGTTCCAAAGCTGCAGCTGAACAAAATAACCCAGAGCAGTAACTCACTGATAACCCCAATCAGCAGTTGGCACTTTCTGTTTGCTAACCAGAAGGTCACCTGGGAAGATATTAGATTGCAAACAGGGAAAGCTCCTCAGAAGTCCTTGACCAGGAGAGCAGGATTTCAGCCTTGTAACCATCTCCAAAACAAACCACACAAGATATTTGTACACACTGTGTGCAACTTTCTTTCAAGATCTTTCTTGCCAATCCATAAGTGAAGCATTATCAGCACCGAATCCCAGGCACTTACTAGCTGTAAGGAAAGTTCCATAATAACTGTTTCATAGACAGGAAAACTAATGCTTGTAGAACTGAAATGAGTAATCCCAAGCCACTGATGAAGCTTATGACAAAGTACAGAACTGAAAGCAGGCCATTTAGGCACTACACTTTAACTTCAGATGATCACTCTTCTTTCCCTTTTCCACACCTGATAAAATTTTCACCCCCACAAGAACAAAAATTCACCCCTGACAAACAGTGGATTCCACTGCCTTCCTACAATGGATTAACGCAACACACAGGCACTGGTTCAACACTTGAGGAAGTGCTTTCCTGTTTTCCAACCAGCATTTCTAATAACAAAGAGCTCATCAACATGAGATATACAGAACAAAAGGCTGTAGATACTACACAAATCCTGTATCCGTGGCTAGGGACACTGGGGCAGTCTGGCTTGGCTGCAGTCACACACAGCCACTAAACCAAATGGGAGCTAGAGCTGGGTAACATGGATCAGAGCCTGGCACCAAAAAGTGAAAGATCAGCTGCCTTGCATCTGAGTTTGATGAGTGCTTTGCCACCAGCTTTGCTAAGAATATGAAGAGTCTAAGTGCCAGGATTGTTTGCAACTGAATATCATCTCCATTTGGGTGTTGTCAAGGACTCAGCCTCAGAGAGCAGCTCTACACACCCAACCTCAGGGAGCAGCACTCATGAACCATGTGGCTGCTGGGAACCAAGAGGCCCCAAGTCACTCAGAACAGATCAGAGATTCCACTGACATCTGTCTGTGGCATTTGCCTGGCTAATTTGCTTTGCTTGTGGTGAACAAGGTTTCTGTGAAGTGTTTGCTGTCTGCTGTATCTTTCTGCTGATTGGGAGGTTTCTGTAGGTGTTGTGGAAGTGTCTGCTTCTGTAAAGGCTGGTGTTTAGCCCTGTTTGTATTAAGCCTACTTCCATCATGAGGGGAATGTATGTTTTTAATAGCCTGCTGCACTTTGCTTATATTGGATGTTTTATTTAAGAGGTCCTAACAGCCTACTTTTAACACATTTGTGTGAAGACTTTTTATATTCAGCTGGTTTTACTAGGTAGGAAAGTTGTTGTCCTTATTCTCTGCTAATGCTAAAAACTGTTCCCAAGAAGATCTCAATGTAAAGCAGCCCTATTGCAAATATTTGCAAAGTACTGGTAGAAACTCAAGCATGCTTGGCAACACACTGCACAAACACTGTCTGTCCGCAGGGTTTACTACGCAAACTTGTAAGTTAACATAGTAAAGAAGAGAGAAGTAAGACAAAGTCAACCAATACAGCATCAAGACTGCAGGGTGGCTCATCACAGACACTAGCATTAAAGGTTATTTTGATTTAAAACACTGGGAGATCTATTCTGTTTTCCCAAAGGTGTTTAACAAGTTGGGAATGGGAAATAAACACAAGGAAAAGAGTTTGACTGACTTGAGAAAATGCAATGAGGATAAAGATTCTACAGGAAGGAGCTGCTGGAGAGCACAGCATCTAGCAAGCTTGATAACACAGTACCTAGCAGGTGGAATCAAACAGCAGCCAATGTAATCCATTGAGTTTTACACCCTGATGGGAAGCAGAGAAAGTACCTTAATCCCCATTGAACAGATGGGAGAATCTAAGGCAAAGGTCCAGACCTCTTTTTCCACCCCCGTCTTCAAGTCACACAAGAGCCGATCTCCTCTGTTCTCTGATGTCCTTTTCATCTCACTCCTTGGCAATAGCCACCCCTCAGAGCAACACAGATTACTGAGAGCTCTCTTTTCCAGTTTCCTGATCTACCAGTCCAGCAGCAGACCAACACCAAGCACCAGCTGACTTCCCAGGACTGCTCAGGACAGCAAGGCTAAAGATGTGTTTTAAGCATCTCCAGGATTGAAGCTGAAGTCAGGAATCACCTCTGTTTTCACAAATATTGCTTTAGGAGTCAATCAAAAGCAAAAGCACAACACACCACAGATGTTAGATTTATAACTTCCCCCAGCCAAGGTAAAAAGCCCTTGATGGTCTCAGATGGTCTCAGAAATCTCAGCCCCCTCCTGCCATTCGGAGCTGTCTGACTAATCACAGCAATGCCTGCATTGTCTTGCACTCAAGAGGAGTCTCAGCTTCTCATGCTGTGCAAAGTCTTTGGCAGGGGTCTTTGCAACATTTTACATCATCTTAGAGGCTTCACAGCTCAGAGAGAGTCAGTATGACCTTGTTAGAGGAGGAAGCAAGCAGGTAAGGTTTATGGGAACAGATGCAGAGGACAGCACTCAAAATAGGATTTTAGAGCAAGCACAAGACTCTGCCAGAAGGTAGAAAGAGGCAGAGCATGAGTGAGAGCAGAACATTCAGCCACTTCTGCCAGTAGCCTTGCCCTTCTAAAGGCAATCTGACTTCTGCATGTGGAGTGACCCAGAGCTTAGAGCCAAAGCTCCAGTGACTTAAGGAGGATGTGACAGAGGCAGAGTGTGGCCAGCATTAACGCAGCCTCTCTCCAAGAGCAAGAAAGGTGCTGGAGTGCCTGCAGGAGGAAACAATTTCGCCCTGCCTGTTGCTTTCTCATGTGTCAATGGTACTTACTGCGCAGTAGTAAAAGCAGTGCATCAATACTTGGCCTGAAGGCTACAGCCCTGAGCCCAGTGACTTCTCCAGAGCACAGGACACCACCCCCTGCCCCCACCACCACCTTCTCCCCAACCTCCCCACCCCCAAAAAAAAAAAAACAAACTCCCTCTGTGATGAAAACTGTGGTTAAAGTCACACTGGTGGACGTTTCACCTGCAAGAAGGCAGCAGGGGTGAACATTTGTTTGTGTTTATGACACAAAGAAGAAAAATCACAACTTGAGTAACATGCATTCACACATGCTAAGGGAAAGCGGAGCCTCATTTCCTCCTCTGCACTGAAATACTGTCAGGCACTCCCAATCCCAGGAGTGCCACCCCCATGGACCACCAAAATAAAGCAGAACAAAGGAGGTTCATTTGGGCCATATTCAAGGAAAATATCTTCTTTACTGATCATCTGTGTTTTGGGAGAACACCAGCAGAAAAATCTGTGCATTGCTAAGAAGCTGTGAGGTGATCAATGTTCCTTTCTCTATTTCTTGCTTTGTAGGTGAGAAGGGAGCAAGAGAGGAGAAGGAAAATTCAGACAACTTTATCCCAGCAAACACAGAGGGGCTGATCATAACATTGCTAAGAAGAAAAAAATATTAACATTTCACAAGTCCCCATTGTGGCCTCCCTTGCTCCTCCTCCCCCATCAAAAATTCATAAAGGGAATCAGCATTCTTTACAGAATGGGTCCCTGAGGTGCCATAGACCTTGTTGGAGAGAAAGGCTGTAAATATCACATTATACACCTCATGGGAAGGAAGGGCTGAAGATTCAGCTTCAGACCCACTGCACTGTCCCCATGGGAGCTCACTCCAGACTCAAGGTCCAGCATGGTAAGGAAATGGGTCAAGTGCGCTTTCTGAAATCCTCAAACTTTGACACCTTTAATGATGCCCAGAGTCCACCTTCCTGACATTTCACTGCCACTCTGCACCACCAACTTCCAAAGTCCCTTCAAGTGAAAAATAAGTCAAGCAGCATTGAGGAGCTGTCCTAGAGGCTGCTTTGCAGATGTGTCTGGCACACTAAGGAACATGGAGTGCTCAGATGCTCAGCCGTGGGGTGGGTGTAGATACAGACACACACTCGGCACTGCCATCCCAAGCACACAGCTAAGTGTCTGTTAGCTCCCTTGCCTCCAGCCATAGTGGAGGGAATGTAATGCTGAGAAAAATCACCTAATTCCAGCCCCCACTCCTCGCCTGACAATGCTAAAAGCAGAGGTTGCCAACGTGGTACACGTAACAGGCAGCTTGATAACCAAAGAGCACCCCTGGCAAGCAGAAGCTGGTTGTGTAAAACTGAAGGAATAAAGATTCATAACAGATCAAAAAATCTCCCATCCCTCAGCTCAGTTCCCTGTCTTTCGTGCCAATGGTATTTGCAGAACACCAAGTGATTGTGCTGAAAACTTTACTGTGCAGAATCGTGCTGGAGTTTGCCTGCAGCTGGAGAAGAAGAGCTCCTCACTTTGATCAGAGACACATTTTAAGAACACTGTCGTTTATGTAAACTCTTCTTTCCACAGACAATTCATAACTGCCCCGTTTTTCTCTCTTTTGCTTGTAACACTTCCCATGTTGCATTTCAGTGTCATTAAATGCCCTTTTATTGCTCCCTCGTTGTAGGTACCTGAGCATGAACCAGGGCTTCGAGATTTACAGCCTATTTTAAACTCAGATAATGATGTTTAATTTGTTATTGGCTGTGTAAAGGTTAACAAAGAAATAACTCAAACTATTAGCAAAGGAGTAACGTGTTACAACAGGGCAATTAAGAGCTGTATCTGGCACTTCATGAGAAGATTGATCTCTGCTGCAGGAGCTGGCAATCCGCACTCGCGACCCAGAAGGCATGAGGGCAGCACACAGGCTCATCCTTTACAGGCTTCACCCTTCAGTTGGTTTCCATCAAGGTACCTGCACGAGTGACATGCTGATAGATGAGCTCTCACCAACCTGCCTGTGAGCTTCAACAAAAGCTTTGGAGAAGTGTCCTCATGGCCAAGAATGCCAAAGGTATTATGGGGTGCAGTAAGAAGAATGCGGCCATCAGGTCGAGGGAGGTTCTCCTCCCCTTCTACTCTGCTCCGGTCAGTCCACCCTGCAATATTGTGTCCAGTTCTAGGCTTCCCAGTTCAAGAGGGACAGAGAACTATGGGCGAGTCTGACAGAGGATCATGAAGATGCTGAGGGGACAGAAGCATCTCTCTTATGAGGAGAGACTGAGAGACCTGGGGCTGTTCAGTCTAGTGAAGAGCAGCCTAACAAGGGATCTGATCAATGCTCAGTAAGACCTGAAAGGTGGGGGACAAGAGGACAGGGCCAGACTCTTCTCAGTGGTGCCCAGTGGTAAGAAAAGAGGCAAAAGGTACAGAGTAGAACCCAGCACATTTCACTTGATCTTAAGGAGACAATTCTTTGCTGTGAGGTGCTGGAGATTTTCAAAACCCACCTGGACATTGTGATCCTGTGCAAGCTAATCTAAGGGAACCTGAGTTAGCAGGGGGTCTTGGACTGGATGATCTCCACAGGTCACTTCCAACCGTAACCATTCTGCAATTCTGCCCTTAGCTCAGACGGCTCCTTTTCTGAAGCTGGCTCTCAGAGCAGATCTGGCAGCAGCTACCTGCCCATCAGAACCAGCTGAGCTCAGCTCAAATGCACCTTCAGTGGCCACCAAGCTACATCTTTGTCCATAACTGGAGTAAGAGGCAAGGCACATTTCACAGCTTTGCAGTGAAAGAGAGGCACCATCTGAAACTAATGTACTGTAAATAAACACAAATCAAAGCCTTAAGTGAGAAGATTTCAAACTGATTTTATAGCCCTGCAACTGTACCCCACGGCCTGGCTTTTAAAACTTCGCTGCTGTGGACTCCACCGATCAAGTCATGCTGTGGGAGGTGGGCTCCTTTGCTTCCAGTTTGTTGCACTGCTACAGTTGTTCTCCTGCAGAAAAGTTTTTTTCTCAGTCTCGCTCAGGCTGTTGGGCAATTGCCGGAAACAGTTTTTGGGAGAGTTAGGGAGAGGTTGTTGGATGCAGGCCCAGAGGCTTTTGGAAAAAACAAAGCAGAAAATATGCAGAATTCATGGAAGAAAGACAAGCAGATGTAGCTTGAAAAGATGGTTATATTCTTATGTCAACAAATTAGCAGAGGAGCAGCCAAAAAGCCCACACAGAGGTAACACAAGCAAATGTGTCCTCAAGACACTGAAGGGAAAACACAAACCCTCCCTGTAGGGTATACACCAGCACAACACCAAGACCCTGTTCAGCTACGTGCTCAAGAGCGATTCCCATAAACCTTGGATCAGCAGGTCCGAAGTAAAGCCAGGCCTGAAACTGCTGCAGACAAGATATATTCTTGAACAAATCCTTGTACTTAGAAATAATTCCAAACCATCTTCCATGGGGCTGAAAAATATGGATGGGATTGAAAACAAACCCCATGGACTCTGCAGCTTTGGCTTCAGCAACATCAATTTTATTCCTTCAAACACTTACCCAACACTGCAGCCAAGCATGAGTGCAATCAGCCTTCCCAACCACAGCTTGGGAGAGGCATAGACCTCCAGCTGCTCTCACATGGGATGTGAATTCAATAGTCCTAGGACTGCTTCCACCAAGCCCAGGTTCTAACTTTGTGTTCTTTTTAACTCCCCTTTCTTCGTTTGCTCTACCTGCAAGCCCTACCTTCATGTCTTTTCTGACACCTCCATCCAAGTGTTACACTTCTTGGCTCTAAGCATGCACAAACACCACAGGGTGGGGGTGGAGGGGAGCAGACATTCCCCATAGGATTTTAGCATAAGTTCTAAGCAGGCTTATTAAATTCTGTGGAACCTTCCCATCCTACCCTTCCCCCAACTTTTTTTTTTTTTTCTTTTCTTTTTTCCCCTCCTCCTAACTCTTAACACATGTCGCAAAGGCCAGACATAAGTCAGACCAAGCTTCTTAAGCAGTGGGGAAGGGGAGGGAGAAGGTAAGCAGAGCTGAGTATTCCTTTATCAGCTAAAATTGGGGCCATTTGCCAGCCTGCCTATTCCACATGGCAGTGCTACCTCACAGAGCACCAGAGCCTGGCAGCAAGACAGATACAGTCCTTACAAACAGTCCTGCCAAGCACCTCAGCATCAAAGACCCTTCTAGAAAATCTTGCAATGTATGTTTACAGTTATTGATCAGTACCAAACTCACCAAGCAGTGAGCCACATCATTCGTGAAATAAAATCCTCTCCCTCCACATCCCATCCATACAGAACATCCATAAACCTTGATAATTTGACTGCTTACCATTGACTGGCAATGAATGCCAGAGGCTGGCTACAGCCCCAAACACTGCTACTTCTTTGTCTGCAGTCTTTCCATTTCATTGAATATTCTCTTTGCTTAACTTGCAACAAACTATGCCCCTGGTCCATGCCATGTACTGTTGCACATTGCTTTGTGTTACCTATTTATCCATTCCCACTTTTGCAGCACTCCTCCAGAAATGCAGCTCATTGTGCCACCAAAGTCTCATCACAAGTTCCAGGCTAGACAGGATTTTTCATCCCACACTCTTCCATTTCTCACTGTGTTAAACTGCTCCAGCTTCCAAGACCATTTCTAAGTTAAATTTGATTTTGATGTTGCTGCTTTTAAGTCATCAGTCTTTAGTTTCATTAAATTTCTAATCTGGTCCCATCAGTCCCACTGAGGCAAATGGGCAGCTCAAAGGTACATTGATAAGCAAAAGTGATGATTTGAGGATTATAAAGTGCAGTTCAGTTGTCATTAGATATTGCAGCAGTAGGAAAGTCTCCAGGAAATAGAATCATCCAGATGGATTTCCTGCAGAGCCAGCTCAAATATCTCTACACCCTGTTTGCAAGAGCTTCTGGATCCAGGAGTGCTTCCCAAGTCATGTTCCACAGAGAAGACATAGGAGAAGGCTCAGGCCTGCCATGTCCACACAGCCCCACAAGGCAGCCTGTGCAAGGACACTGCCAGCCCTACAACTGCTGGAAATGTGATGCAGAAGTACAAATGGCTCTGCCTGGGACCTGTGCAGATATGCACTGAACACTGCTTCCAGATCAGCCCTGCAAGTTTGCTGAGCTCCGTGCTTGTGGAAGCCACCAGCAGCCCAGGTCAGCTCACTTGGCTGGGGTGAGCCACAGGTAGTGTGGCACTAAAGACAAGCTGCCAAGGTATTGATCACAGCAGAACAGGGCTTCATTATCCAGCAGCAGAAGCTCTATTACCCTAAGGCTGCAGCAGAGAAGGCTGTGTAGGAGCAGCACATAAGATTTTTTTTTTGCTGCTTCTATGATATTGGTGTTAAAATAAAAATATATTGATGAACTACTTTGTCATTGTTAACAGCACTGCTGACAAACTCACAGCAGGCCCACTGAGAGGAAGACAGCAGCATGTCTGCTGAATGCCTCTTGTAGCTCAGACATGTGCTCTGAATTAGGCAAGGTGTGTAAATTATGACAGCCAGAGCTCTTTGGAGAATGCCCAGGTCTGAAGAATTCTGGCGCACTTTTTTTGTTGTTGCTGCATTTCCCTATAGTTGTTCTCTCAAAAGGAACCTTGCTCCTTGGAGAGAGCATTAACAGGCTCCAGGTCCTCAAATGTCATTTGACAGAAATAAAATTGAAATGCTAAAAAGAAACTCCAGTTGCCTTTCCTCCTTGCATTCATTATTTTATTCTCTCTAACTGTAGCTTAACCTCAGAGGAGAAACAACATCCACACTAGGCTGCGGGAGATGGGGGAGGAGTAAAGATGAGAGAGACAACTGGGAAAACATGGTTTCCTTTAGAGAAATCATGCATGAAACTAGCACCCTGGTAACATCTGGGAAGACCTTGCCTGCAACACAGCTGCCAGATGGACCCCAGAAAGCTCCTACCAGGACGGTAGTGATCAGCACTGCAGCATCTTTGTCGCTGAAGGAAATTAGGACACATCGCATTGTATTTGGTCCTTAAAAGAAATAGCACTGAAAGAGACCTTGAAAGGACCTGGTTCATACTGCTGTCTGCTGGCCTGTGCTCAGAAAAGTCTTTGAGAAAAAACAGTGGTCCATACAGAACAGCAGCAGCAAAGGGATCTGCATAAACCAAAATCTAGAGGAAGAATAAGAGCTTTCTGCTGACAGTGCAGAAGAGATAAGAGGAGCAGACAAGCAGGCTAATTGCTGCTTAAAAGTAGATTTTTCTAGTAAACATGCAGGCACTTGCTTTTTTGGCCTGTTTCAGTCCCTGGGCTACAAACATCCTCTGACGAGATGAAGGCATTGGCAGTCTAGAAAAGCAGCACAAACTGAAACACAGCTGTGAAGAGCCCAAACTTCCTATCACAAAGAATTATGTAACCCTCTCAAGATGAGATGATTGACCTTGCCTTTGAGTGTCAGCCTCAGCATCCAGGATCACATTCCAGACACACATTCCAAACACCCAGATCAAAGTCCATATCACAGATTAATTTTAGCACTGTGAGTCTGACTAGTTACACTTTGGAAAGCAAAATCCATTAACTCAATTAAAAAGTTGTAAAGATGGTGGTTCTTAATTAAGAACGATACCCTGGAATTAGCACACAGGCATCAAAATAGTAAGCTGTTAATGAAAACATTAACTGAATAGAATTGTTAATACTACAAAAGATACAAATTAAATTCATTAGAAAATCACTACTAATCAATCCTACTCCTTCATGCCCTGCAATTTTATCTTTAGTTTGGTCTCTGGATCCCCAAATCCTTTTCAGATTCTCCACCCAAAAACTTCTGAACCACTTGTCACACAATGATCTCCTCACTACTTATGCTCCTTCCAGGAAATGTTTTCTCCAAGCAAGATCACGACACTGGATTTCAGCAGGGCCAACTTTGGCCTTTTCAGGCAATTGCTAGGGGAAATCTTAGGGGACAAGGTACTAGAAGGCAGAGAGGCCCAAGACAGTTGGTTAGTATTCAAGGACCTCTTCTGCCAAGCTCAAGATCAGAGCATCCCAAAGGATAGAAAAATCAAGAAAGTGAGCCAGGAGACCTGCATGATTAAGTAGGGAGCTGATAAACAAACTGAGGTGGAAGGAGAGAGTCTACAGATCATAGAAAAAGGGGCTGCCCCTTGGGAGGAGTATAGGACAGTTGTTAGAGGATGTAGGGAGGCAACTAGGAAGGCTCCACCACCACTATTTTTACACCCCTCTCAAAGCCAGAGGCAAGTCCCTCAACCAGCCAAGATATCAGACAGAGGAGCTCAGCCCCAGTAAGGAGGCCCAGCCAGTACTCATGGATGATATTGGAGATCAACCCTATGCCTACCTAGCCAGGCAGGGGGCCACCAGGCCCCCCCGGCCTTTGTTTCCCCATCCCAGTCACCCAGTGTGCACCGTGGGTACTCACCAGTGATGAGAAGAGGATCCTTCAGCCCAGATGGGCTCAGCTTGGGGCTTCTGCTTTTCCTGGAGGGGATTAAAAAGTGGAGTGGGTGTGGAGGGCAAAGTGGCCACACCTGGGGTGGGAGGAGACTCCAACAGAGCCCAGGTGCTCTGGGATTTGAGGGGAAAAAGGGGGAATATTGGACAGAAAAGGGGCAGACTGTGAAACCAGTGTTATTGAGAAAGAATGGATACTACAAGCAACTAAGAAGATTATGCTAATATTTTAATTCAGAAAGACCAGTGCTGGGAAAGGGATGAGTTTTTCTTTCAGATCACATGGAAAATTCATCTTCTGTGAGTGCCCCAGGGGACATGAGGCTAGCAGAAGAGATATATCTGGCATATATCTGAATACAGCTTTGGACTGTGTCAATCCCTGCCAATGGCAATCGAGTCAAACAAGACTTGACATATGCCTCCCAAAGCATAGCTCTCTGCAAAGGCTATGAGCACTCACACTCTGGCTTGTAAAAGGAACAAATTTCCTCTAACATCATGAAGAAAGAAGGGCTGGGGGTGTGTGCCTTCGTGTCATTTTATCAGAGTGCTTTTAAGAGCATCAACACCCACTCAAAATTAGTACAAATGTTTCCTTCATCTTGCTTGAATGAGTTTCCTTCCCTGGAGACTTTCAAAACCCACCTGGATGCATTCCTGTGCAGACTACCCTAAGTGATCCTCCTCTGGCAGGGGGGTTGGACCCAAAGATCTCTTGAGGTCCCCTCCAACCTCTGATATATTGTGATACTGTGATATTGTGACCTCAAAGAGCATTGCAGTGCAACTGTTCCTCTTCTTCTAGGAGTTTATTGGCAGGAAAAACATTGTGGTTTTTTTTTTCTTTCCAACAACTGAAAATACACTTCCAAGTTTCAAGAGTTTCTTGTTAAGAGAGGAAAATTTTGTGTACAAAGTCTAAAAATTAGTAGTTGCAAACCTCAAGCACCAATCACCTTCCACCACTGTCATCTGTTTGAGTGGAAGTTTCCTTCCATCAGCCCAAGGACAGAGATGCATTTTACTGAAGGCTGAGCAATCAAACACCGTCTCCTCTTTCTGTGACCAGGTTCCACACCTTGGCTCTGAGCACACCGTGCCCCTCTTCTGCTTAGCAGAGCAGCCTGTGGGAGGACTGGGTGGCATCGGCCTCAGCACAGCCACTGTCATTTCAATCCCATTCTGCTGCAATATTCAGAAATGTTCTCATTTTTATATAATTAGTGGTTTATTGCAGGAAAAATGAACCAAATGAAACTTTATCAGCTGTTTAATTAATACTCAGTTTGCCAATGCTTTTTTGCCAGATATCTGTGAGTTGGCCTTGTTCATTCAACTGCTGCTGCAGGGAATGAGCTCAAAGTGCCAGCTCACCACTGGTGCCTCCAGTGCAGTGCAGGTTAGTCACATCTTTGCCAGTTAGCCAAGATGCCCCTTGTGGAAGAGCAAAGTGGGACACAAAACTGAGGAGCTACGGCAATAGATGCATGGTGTGAATGATTTCTGGTGTCAGTTCTACAGCGTTCCAGGAGTCACATTGGGTACAAGCCCCCCTGCCCTCAGGATCTAAGAAAGACCAAAGAGGGAGACAGAGGGACAGCAAGAGAAACCATATTTTCTGTTTGGTAAGGAGCAGCCACCACCACCCTGTTCTCCAACCGACATGGCATTGTAGTCAATGTCTTCTGCTGCAGGTAGAGGGAGATGCAATGTTGTTGTCTAGCCAGAGCGCTGTAAACAGGCAGGAGCTGACAAACCCTTGCAGAAAGCAGCGGTGCCTGCCGTTATTGCTCTAATGAGCTGGCTCCGAAATCGGAGCTAACGACAGCTCCCTAGCGGCTGCCGGCCACACCGCGAACCTGGAGGAAACCTCTTTCAGAGTCCATCACTGCAAACCATTGCTGACAGCTTGGGACTGCACGACACACAGATTTATTTCACAGACGGCCACAGACAGGAATTTAGCACCCCAAACTGGCCTCCTGCTTAGCAGAGGAGGTGTTAAAATGCAGCCATGCAGAGCCTGGCTCCCTCCCCACATGTATTTTCTTCCCTGACCCCTCCTTGAACAAAACACAGTAGCAACTAATCAATTTGGTCACCTGCTCCAGGCAGAAAAACACTCACCAGGCTCCCCTTTTCCATCCCATCCCTCTCCATGTCCCCTTAAAAACTACACAGCTGTGCAGCTGCTCCTGGTGCCAACCAAGTTCAGCTGCAGTGCTTCCAAAATTCACAAATATTTTACATGACCTTTCATCTTACAAATTAATTTATTTCCAAACAGCAGCCGACTCCTTTTGTACCTGACAGCTTGCAGTCCCTGAACTCATCCCAAAAGGATTTAAAGGAGGACAACTGGAGTAGTCACACACGCTGCTGATATTACTTAACCTGAAGGATTTCTGCCTTCTTTTAAATTTGGGGTCATCTTTTAAAATTAAAGTGATATTATTATTGTTGTTCTTGTTGTTGTTGTTATTTTATTTTTATTATTATTTTTTATTTTCTCCAAACTTTGTTTTTAAATATTTAAAAGGATTTTCAGAGTTTCACATCATTTCAGTCTAATCGTGCATTGCTAAATCAGGGTTGGGAAAACCAGGTCAAACTGCAGGTTTTCCCACACACCAATATTTTTATGTGTAGACAGAGAAACTTCTTTTGTATTAACACAACTCTAAAAGCTCTGAGAGATCCCCCCCCAAACTAGAGGAACTTGGATAGCTGGCAGCAGAGCTAGCACTGACTGGATATACACATCTTGCCTGCTCACACATCATGCTCCTATTTTTAGGTTTTTAGGAAACAAAGAGCCCTTACTGGTGGCTGTCTTCTTCTTTGGAAGAAGGGAGGGGAACAATTCTGTTTCTATTTCTCCATCAACCTGCTGGCTTTCACACAAAGCACTGCAGAAATTACATTGCCTAGTGAGAGACTTAAAAAACATCATTAATATTATTATTCATTCACTTAATTAATTTCTTTCCTCTCCCTTTCCTACAGACAGCAGACTGAGGAGCTGGCACATCCCTCTGCTAGCAAATCCACCTCCCACTAGAGTTGGACACCTGCCTTCAGGGAAACAAAGCACCAAGTTACAGCAGGGGAAGGTATTAACAAAACACAGCTAGAGATCCCTGAGCAGGCCACACTGGGGAGGGCACTGAGTGACCTTATCGAGGTGGAAGAGACTTAACTTTGAAAAGTCTGATTCCTTTCACAAAATAGCTCCACAGCTCAGAGTAAAAGACAAAGCCACCATGAGTGCATTCTGAACACTACAGGGTACATTTTCTCTTTGGACATTGGCAAAAGATTCCTCAGTCTGACTTCATTCTTTCTCCTGAAAAGAGGTCACTCATGTTATGAGGTAAGACAATTTAGAGCAGAATTCTTAGATTCAAAAGTACCAGGCTAGAAATGGCTTCATTTTCAAAAGTCCTTAAGAGCCAGCAAGTTCTGTAACATCAGCTGCTGCCTTTGGGCTATTTTGTCCATGCCAAACATTAGACTTGGTTTATAATTTCCTTTCTAAACTCATAGGCAATACAAAAGTTCTCAGCCTGAATAGTGACAGGGCAGCTAAAACTCACATTTTTAAGATCTCAGTCCATAAGAAGACCAGCCCCAAAGTTCTCATTTTGCTGGTTCAGAAACAATCCACACGCAGCACCAGTAAGATTCAATCACTGGTGTCACACACACACAAATCCCAACCTTTCCTGATGTCACCAAGAGCAGCTAGAGATGATCTGCTTGCCATGCAATGAGAAGCTGCTCAACTTTCAGCACTCTGAGTGATTTCTGGGGCACATTAAGAACCTCTCTTCCAGCACCCAGGAGCTCTGTGAACCAGACTGCCCGGCAGTGCCAAAGTGTATTTGCATTCCAGGGTGAAATCTATCATGGGGAAAGATGAAATGTAAGATTTCAGTGCAGACAAGGTGATCAGATAATGACATGATCTACACAATGCAGGATATGGTTACCATTTTAAACTGAACTGCTTGTTCACTCTCTCCTCCACCCACCTACCAAGCACATGAGACTCCAGATTTCCACAGGAGATACAGAGGTGAACATCAGGGGCAAAGCTTCACGCTGCTCAGGGTTTAGCTTAGATAAGGGTCCAGCTGAAGGCTATGAGTTTGAAAAACGGGATAGGAAATCTCACAGACTCTTCTTTTTACCAGGGCTTATACAAACCCTCCTCTCCCATTCCTCTCAGCACATTTCCAGCCATGGCTCCGCAGAACCTCATCTATGCTCATCGAAAGAGCTCAGTTGAAGAACCAGGTTTCTGGCCAAGACAAAAGCCTGAAAGTAAGACACACCACAGGTGAGTGTTGGCTTTGCCAACTGCAGAAGGCAGTAAAGTCTTCTGGGCAGATCTCTTCTTCCAGTTGATTTCTTCCAAAGTTCAGTTTCAACCCGCACAAGACTCGTTTTCTTTCCTGCTCTCCTCCTTTGTAGCCCTATGTCTTTCAGTACACTCTCGTGTTTTTATCTGCCAGTACGGCCTGATCCAGTGTTCAAAGTAATAAATGCTGCCTTAATTTTCAAATCTGGCTCTGCTCTCACACTCAGAGAACAAACCAAGACAGTTAGCCAGGGCCGATGTCTTCACCAGCAGAGGGAGCGAATTGCAGCATCTCCGTCCCCTGCTTTGGCTCTAAACCTGGGCGCCAGGTGGACGGCGGCGGGGAGGGGACGGCAGGGGGTGCAGCCCTATTGAAACCTTCTTAGATCTTGGGAATTTAATTTCTTACCAACTGGTCACGAAAATTCATTCCTATGGATCTGATATTGTGAAACGCAGCAGGGGGTAACAATTTAAAAATTACTTAGAGAGGATGGCTAAGACAAAGATCCTGCCCACAGCAATGAGATTTGATGTTCTAAACTTGCCTGATTGCTGCTTAGGTTTTCTTATTCTGGATCTGATCTTTCCCATTAACTAGCCTCATCTCCCCATGTTTCTTACCCATCTCCATCCTCCTTTCCCATTCTACTTCTTCCTTGATGCCCCGGTTTCACAGTTTTCCACACTGTTTTCCTAAGCCTGATCAGTTCCCCATATAAAGCTATCAGTGATTAAAAACAAAGACACAGTGGGGAGAGGTGAAGCTCATTGCAATTATCATTATTCCTTTGAGTAGGGGTAACCCTGTTGTACAGTTGAAAACATTAACGCTGCTTGTGGCTTTGGCTGTACCAGCTCAGCACATGAGATCTCTGTCTCTCCCCAGCTTCTCCAGACTGGGGAATTGGAGTGGGCTGATTCCTCCTTTGGGCCCCCTGTACCCCTCCCTATCAAGGTCTAGAGGGGAAGGGCCACATCCAATGTACATTGGCTGACAATTTTTAACACCAAGAGCCTACAACCCAGACCAGTCACAGAAGAACAGTAAGACCTTCCTTCTGTGGAATTTAAATCGAGAGGTGTTCAGAGTAGCCATTTCACTCCCATAGTCTTTACCAATTAAGCTAAGTGTTCACTATGGTTGGGTTGCCCTCTAATTGGGACTTGTTCCCCCTACCCACAGGTTAACTCCAAAAATTAGTATCAAACATTAAAAGCATTGTTGCAGTTTGCTGGGTGCAATACAAAGCAAGAGCATAATGTCCCCTGGTGAACACCACTGCAAATGGCCACACAGCCTGACCCTTCCCCATAATCCCCTGTAAATGCACCCCAAAAGTCACGAACTACACAATATTAGTTCTTACAGACCGACATATTTCCCTGATCTTTCATGAGCCACATGGGGAAACAATTTTCTCCTGATCTGAATGAAGAAGAAAAACAGTGATCCTAATCAACCGTTTACCCTCCGTGGCTTCCCTAAACAAATCTGGGAAAGAGCTTAAAGGCTTGGGAATATCCTCGACCCTGCTTGATGCACTGTAATAACCCTACCTAATTATACTGATATAAAAACTAATTGGAAAGATAGCAAATGTCAGGGTAAGATGCAAATTGTAGGGTGTTAATTGCTGAACAGGTGCTGGAATAGAATTAAATGAGCATCTTGATTAGGAGATTGGAAAAAACAAATGTGGACCCCGAAATCAAGTTGGCCAAGTGAATTATTTAGCAGCCTCCTTGTACCAGCAAAAGGTCATGTTGATGTGACCTCTGCTTTGTGATGGGTGGGCTGACAAAACAATGGTGAACTCCAGAAGAAAACATGGCTTAGGAGAGAGATAACAGCATACAGCACAGGAAATTTTCAGTGGGCCAAGGGAGGAGTTTTGAGGGTTTATTACTGGTGAGCATCCAGGTGGATAACGTGCAGGAAGCTTCCGCAGGGATCACTGCAGTAACACAGAGCCACAAGTCCTGGAGCAGGAGGCCACACAGCTATACAGCCTGGTGCTCTTCTGACCTTGGAAGCACAGCAACAAGGCTGCTGCGATAAGATTTTTGGGACATAAGTGCTGGTCAGACAAAAATGGACTAAAATCCAGAGTTTGTGTTTGCACAGAACTGAGCAGGATTTTTGGTCCCAGCCAGTTCATCAGTGATGCTGCAACGGTACTAAATGATTTTTCACCCAGACCCTCAGAAAGCCGTCTCATGTTTCAGCCACCACTGAATGACCAGCAAACAGATTAGATCAAATAACATCAATTAGAACCAGCAGTCTCAAAATAAGAGACCCTGTCATTAGCAGTAATTAGTTGGGGCATAGAAGTAGAATAAATTTTCACAAAGAACTTAATCCATCTTCAGTAATCCCTAATTTTAAATCTGAGACTAGTTTTTCTTGGTGAAAAAATAGAATTTGGCAGGAGCATGCTGTGAATAGAGCAAGGTTTTATAAAGAAAATCTTTTCTTTTAAAAGACAGTGACAGAACCTACCAAAATGTTTTGCCATTTAGGAGAAAAGTTTTCACAGAATCACAGAACTGTTTTGGTTGGAAAGCTCTTTAAGCTCATCCAGTCCAACCATTCTCTGACTCTGCCAAGGCTGGGGCTAAGCCATGTCTCTCAGCACCACATCTCTGGGGCTTTGAAACGCCTCAAGGGATGGAGACTCAGCCACCTCCCTGGGCAGCCTGTGCCAGTCCTTGAGAACCCTTTCACTAAGGAAGCTTCTTCCAATGACCAACCTAAGCCTCCTGTGGACTAGAAGCAGCTGCAGAGAGAGACAGACTCAGTAATTTTTCAAGTTCAGATCTATGTGTTAAGGAAGGGGAAGGGCTGCAACTCCAATCAAATTGTCTCTTCAGTGACTTCAGCTTTAACTTTGCTGTCCAAGACCAGTAAACATGTGCAAGGTGTACCTGAAATGCTGTGCCTGGGGAGGGCAGGGAAGAGAAGGTGATGACAGAGACACTCAACATGTGTAGGGCTAAGCTGAGCAAAACCTTAGCAGCCTGTGAAACCCTGCAGGCATTGCACAGGGACATGGCCATGACTGTGCTCCTGGTTCATCAGCTCTGTAGAAGTGGTGTGTCCACAGCCAGCCTGCACTGCTCCTGGCCAGGAAGGGTTAAGGTCACTGCTTCTAAAGAGCAACTGTATTTTAGGCAAGTTATCAGGCTGGGCCACTGTCCTGTTGTAGTGTTTGGCTAAACAGAAAGGAATTGACAAGGATCCTTTCTGAAGGCATCAAGTAAAGCTAGAAAATGAGAGAACCAGATGTGCCTGCAGGAATGCTGGGAAATGCTTGAGATAAAGGAAAGGGGAAAAAAAAAAAAAAAACCACAAACCAAAACACCACCTTTAACCAAAACGTCCCAGAGGAGACTTTTTTGAGGCTCCATGTCAACAAGTGACATGACACAACACTGTATACTTTTTCTCGTCTCTTTAGCAGAGGAATTTTGACTGGCCAGATATTTTGTTAAAATCAAGTAGGATGATTTATAGCAGCAAGAATTCAGCCCTAAAAGTTGTCATTATTTTTTCTTCAAGGACCTGAGCACCCACATTTCTAAGGAGGGAACATGTCACTATCCAAGATTTCACTCATACTCACAATCTGAAGACCCAGTGCAGTTTTTAGTAGCTATAAACAGAAGGATCATTGAAAGAAGAAAAACTTCAGACAGATCCACAAGATAAGTGGCCTGTCTGAAGGAGGCATCTTCATCTTTACTGATCCCCCAAAGCAGCCCTTTTTGCTTTAGATTCCTGTTAATGAGAGTCCCGAGACTCAACTTCAACAACTGCACTTCCGTATAGAAAGTTTGCAGATGTGGAACAAGCCAAAAGCCCAGGTGGGAATCTGAGTGGTTTCATTTTTCTTTTCAGGACTTATTTTTAACAAAATATTTATGCACAGGCTTCTTGATGTTGATGCTAAACAATATCAAGTGCTAATTGCTTTGCTGAATTGGGACCCATTTGCTGAAATAGCTTTTTATCAGCGTTGCATAAGAAAACCTAGCCCCAGCTCTTCAAAAATAATTAAATCCAATTTGTATTGGCACCAACACTCTCGGCTTCAGGTCTAATTTCTTTATGCCATCAGCTAATTTCATCTGCTCACTACATACTGGCTTTCAGCTGCTGTAAACGCCTCTGTAATTACCCTCCCTGTGCCACCTCTTTTCCAGCTCTGGATGATCTTGCTCCAAGGTCTGGCACTCTGCAGAAGATCCTGCATGTGTCTGGCTGAGGCACAGGCACCTTGTGCGGCCACACTGCCACATAGCTCCTGGGGACAGAGCCACCAGAGCAAGGCAATTATTTCTTCCCTTTCTGACACCAGCCTCTTGCACTGAGCTGCAAAGATCAAGGCAAGGACTCAGCAGGAAAATATTTAGTGGAAAACTTTTCCCCTGGAGCACAGGAACAGAGCAAGAGAACACCTACAATAATCAGCTTGGTGGAGCAGCCAGCAGCAACAATGGAAATCATGGGGAGCATGCAGAGCTGCTGGCACATCCTGCAGAGAAAGGTGACAAGGTCTGTGAGGGAAGCATCAGCAATACGATAGAGAGGCAGAGGAGCATCTTCCTAGCAGGCTACAAAGCCTGAATCCTAAAAGCATTTGTGATAGTTGATGATACCATTTTATTTTGCTTGAGATTCGCATTTCCAGTGAGAATACTTACTCTTTTTTTTTTTCTTTAAAGGGATGAAAACATCCGGGAAGCAGAATTTTCTACCTTCATGCCAAAAGCTGAGCAGAAGAAAAAAGGCTCTTTAAGTCCCTTCAGCATGAGAAATGCTATGGTCTGGTGAAATCAGCTTTGCGTCATCTCCTCTCAGGTGTGACAGCACTGGGGAGTTCATGAGAGGGGCAAGCGATTCAAGCCACCACAGGGCAAATCAGCTCCCACTTCAGTCTAGTTTATTTTCTTGAAATAGCCATTTTAGGAAAGATACAAACCCAGCAGGAAAGGCCAACTCATTTTGCCTAATGGGCTCACAGTCACCAAGACTCAAATAAGATGACTGCTTAAAAACAGCTCAGGAGCCACAGTAAAAGATAGGAAATTATTGCTTCCTGTCATGACCAAATATTAAACACAGCACACACCTAATGGCTCTATCACTCCCCCGGGAAGAAGCTTTATGAACAATAAAATCCCAGCAGAC
Source organism: Indicator indicator (assembly GCF_027791375.1). Taxonomy (NCBI): domain Eukaryota; kingdom Metazoa; phylum Chordata; class Aves; order Piciformes; family Indicatoridae; genus Indicator; species Indicator indicator. The sequence continues at coordinate 4,756,944 of NC_072047.1, forward strand.
TTGCACTGTTTGGACTTAGAAGCCTCATTATGGGCTCACTGATCCAATACAATTTACAAGCTCAAAGGACTCCACTTGAAGGGAAAGCCAGCAAGCATGGCATTATAAATGGAATGCCCATGGAGAAATGAGCACTTATTTGTGAAGAGAATCAGCAAAGAAGAGAAGACAGAGAAAGGAAGGAAAAAGAAAGAAGGAGTAAAAAGAAAGATGAGGTGGGTGACAGTAGCATGATAGAGATCCAATCAGAGATTAAGATGGGAACAGACGAGGTACACTTGAGGAGAGGAAATGCTACTCCAGGACCTGCTGACGTGATCCAGCCTGGCACACATCAGACTTGGATTCCACTCTGCACTGTTTCACAAACTGTGTCTCCTTCATGATCTTGGGCAAGAACTTTAAAACATGAGCCCATCTCCAAATGGCTTAAGCAAGTGTCAGACATCCATCCTGTACTTTTGATCTCAGCCTTGTCTTCATTTCACAAGGACTCTGGGTGATGTTCTGAGCAGGACAAATTATTTCATCCTGTATCTGAAAGCAGGAAACACTACACATCAACTGGGAGGCCTTCTTCAGATATGAAGCACTTGCTTCAGAGAGGTTGGAGTCCTGGGATGATTACAGGGTAGAAAATACCTGAGGTCCCATCAAAAACAGATGGTGAAAGAAAGACACAAAGAAGGGATGGACAGAAACAAAAGATTAAAAAGGAAAGCCAGAGGCAGTAACAAAGAAGGTTAGGGCAGATGAAGTGACAAGTCCATAAAACCAAGTCTAGACAGTGGCTGAGGAGTACAAAAGTGATAAGGAAGAGTATTTTAGGCCATAAATACACAGAGGATGCTTTTGGGAGGATGCATTTGCATAATGGGTGCAGATGGGTGCAGGCAACCACAGACCCTTTTTCACGTGGGTGGGTTGCAGAGATCCCACGTCACACAGTGCTGCTCCACATGCTCACAATTTCTTCTGTGCTGTTTGCACAGTGAATTTATCCTCAATTTCTATTCCCAGAGACACTTGGGTTACTATTAAAGAGAGATGGAGAGAATGGCTGGAAAAATAAAGGGAGTCTGCAATAGAAAGGAGCAGAAGCCAGGACTTCCATAGTTCAGCCTCAACTATGAGTCCATTCTTCACTTTTCTAGCACGCTCAGGGAGTTCTTTAAGCTTCTCTTGACTCAACAGCTTGCTGGGAAATCTACTGTCTGTTGACATTAAAAGAGTAAGACAAAGTGACACAAGCTAGCCTGCAGTTCACTCCGTTTACAAGCTTGAATTGATTGTACACATTGAAGATTTCAAGATGGACAGCAAACTAGTAAAGAAATTTTGCCTAAAAAGGGGAAGGGGGGGGAAGAAACAAACAATTTAGGCACCAGAAGAACCACTTGTCAAATGGCTGGGAAGTGCACTTTGAGTTACTGACTCCCCACAAACATCCAGTCTACTAAAAAATTCATAAAGAGACAGATGGCACAACAGCAGCTCTTTGCAGGAGAGCAGGGTTTAGCAGTGAACAAAGGACTTTGACTCCCTAGGACAAGAGAAGAGATCATTGTGGAGTTTGGAGGCTTGGAAGGGGGGATTGGAGCATGTGGGGAGCTGAGAGATGCATCGGTCTGTGGCTCCCAGCTTCACCCCAAAGCAGCAACAGATTCAAGACATTCATTCTACCTTGGCAAGCTTACAAGGAGCATGGAGAGCAGAGCAGAACAAGAGCAATTCAGCTCTGCCATTTAGAGGAAATCTTCCTTGCAGTAGAAACATGAAAAATAAACCCAAAAACTCCTGTTCAAGGATCTGAATCCACTTCCCACAGATGGGCAAGTGTTAACACTTTGTAACAAGGGGGAAACTGAGGTATGGAGTTAAGAGACTTGTTTAAAGTAATAGGGCAACTCAGTGTTGGTGGTAATTTGGTCCAGGCCTCTCCATTCATGCTGTTCCACCTCTAAGCATTGTGAAAACCACAACCCAGTGGTTTTTTGGGACCAGCCTGAAAAGGAGCTGGAAGAGAGTAAAACCTTTTTGATGGCTGAGATTAAGAGAAATGTAAAACAAAACTAACCTGAACCCAAAACAATCCAGGACAGACAGAAGTCTGCACTTACTGCAAGCCAGATCCTTCAAAATGAAAGATAATCTCTGTACCCTCTTGCCTTTTTTAGGGAAAGGGAATTGAAGGGAGGGGAGCAAGGAACACAAGAAGACATAAAGCCCAACCCCATTGTTATGGACATCTCACACAGAGCACTTTAGCACACAGTATGGACGTTATAGGGGCAGTCAGAATGTTTAAACCTGGCCACAGCTGTCTACCCTAAAGTGACTTTTAGTGCTTGTGAAAGGTGCCAGCCCAGGAGACCTCACTGCTCTGCTCATCTGTGCAGCAGCCAGAGAACCAGCGCCAGCAGGGAGGACAGCCCCTGGCCATGCCACCCCATTTTTGCCCTGACAGGATGGACTTCATGCCACAGGCCTGGAACCCAGCCTCCTCTGCTTCCTCACAGAGATGCCACCAAGCCTGACAGCTGTGCTCATGCTTTGGAGCTTTTCCTTAAAAATAATAATGAAAGCCTAAATGCTTACAGCCTGGGCCAGATGCCAGTGCTGCAGCTCACCATCTCCTGAAACCAGTGTGCCAAGCTCAGCTGGTGAAGCCCAGGCAGCCCTGCTGGCCCAGCTGCAGCCCTGGCCCCATGCCTCCACCCACTGGTTACTGCTTGTCTCAACCCACGGCAGCACTTCACACAGCCCAGCAGCTCACTCCAGCCCCATCCATCACTGTCCCAGTAACAACTGCAAGAAAGAAGTAGATAAAAGGTAGATATATAAGTAGATAAAATCTAACAAAACACGACAGGTTCTTACAGCACAGTTAGGAAGAGCTTAGGTTAACAGCAGGAGAAATTGAACCCAGGATTCTTAAAGCATCTGAGCTAAATGGCCTCATTCCATCAGCTCACAGATAGCAGAGGACTTCAGAACCTCCGCACAGTACAACCACAATGACTTGCTCAGGTGGTCCTTTCAGTCCTGTGCTCCAGTGGAGTCAGTTCTGCTCCTGCTGTAGCAGCATGGCAGCCTCTGAGCTGCATCACTGCTGGCAAAACAGGGGCAGCACCCTGAGATCAGATCCTAGTCTGAGTCACACTGGAATTCTGACTCAGAACACTGCAAGAACCCAAAGGTTCTAAAGCATCCTACAGATCTTTGACAGTGGGAGAGGGAAAGTGCTGGTTTCCAGGAGTGAAGGGGAAAATAAATGCAAGGTCCTTAGATCTAAATCTAGGCCCCAGAGCAGAGGTCACAGCAGAAATGTTTTATTCAGCATAAGAACATTTGGAATTTGTTCAAGGAGAAGCAAAAAAACCCAACAACAACATGGCTGACATTTTTTTCCCACTGAACTATTTCTTCCTTTATAAACAGGGATAGAAGTTTCTGTGGTTTGGCAAGCACCAACGAGCTGAGCCTCGCCACAGCAGCAAACAGGAACACCAACACCAGCATCTAGCAGCAGTCTTTGGGAGAACACCAAGCAGGGAAGCAGGAAGAGAAACAAGAAAATGGGGAAAGTCTGCATTGCTAATGGAGTCATGTTCATCTGCAGCAACTGGTCCTGGAACTTGGCTAATTTGATGTGTGCTTAGTTCACTGCAGCACTGCTTGGCAGGTTTTAACTTTAGCTGATATAAATGCTTCATTAGTGTCATGAGGTTTGCAGGGTGCAACTCCAGGGTGGTCAGAAGGGTGAAGTCATGGCACAGACAGACCTGCCAGATGAGCCACTCAGGCAAATAGTCTTCAATAAACCATAAAGCTGCAGCAGCACAGACAGCAGTGTTTTATCTCTTGCTTCTTCGTCAGCCTTAGAGGTACCCTAAGTGGTTAATTTAACTGTGCCCACTCCAGATAGGAGCGTACAGATCATGCTCCATCTTGAACTCTAAACCCCTCAAAATCCAGGCAGCAGTACAGCATTGTAATAATTTCTTTCCTCTGTGGCCTAAACTGATTTAGTGGCTGCCCTTAGAGCCAGGTAAGGCAACTCTGCCTGGCTCAGTGCCTCCTTATAACCCCTGCTGAACTCCAGATCTCACTCGCAGTTTCGAGACACACACACAGGTGAAAGGGAGGTCTAAGTAATCCGGTTGGATCATATCCCTAGTGGATGGAAAATATTCCAGATGCATACAGGAAATGTTTGGTCACAACAAAAATTGTAGAGAATTTAATCTAAAAAAATAAACATCAACAATTTTATCAAGGTAACCTCTGAGGGACCAAAGTGAACCAACTGCTGGGATGGCAGCTAAAGAATCATGAAGCACAGGCAGCCCCAAGTGGCAGCCACTGACAGAGAACCATCCAGAAAGACCCTGAGCCATCCCCAAAGCACAAACAACAATTTGGAGTTGCTTTTGCGGGAAAAAGAGGAATTGTTTCCTACCTGTCAATGATCACGGGGTCGGATGGAGTCTCATTTCTGTTGCCACAACTTTTCTTCTCACAGCAGCGACTAGAGAGAGAAAGAAAAGCAAAATTAGGGAATTTCTAGGACAGCTAACAGCAAAGCAACAGCTAAAAGCCTTGTCTGCAAACCTTCAGGAATCAAGATTTGTCTAGAAGAGAAAGGAAAAGAAGGGAACTGGGTGCCCAGGGCCTGGCTGATTCTAGCTGGATTTGGCACTTGGCTCCCCACAGCCAAAACTGAAGAAGAATGTGCTGTTTGGCAGCTGCCACAATGACATTACAGGTGTGTCAGGGGTCAGGTATGGTTCCAAGTCCATCAAAAGGAGGCATTAGAACTGACTATCAGCAGCCTCTTGATTGATCTTCCAGTAACTGATTTGTTCATTATTAAATATCTAGGAACCTCTGCATTCCATACACCCACAGGAAACTTCAACACTACAGTAGCACAAAATAGGAAAGAGGAGCTTTTTGTACTGAAATGCCTAGTATTCCATTACAAATACCTAAAGTAAGCATTAAAAAAAAAAAAAAAAGCCACACACAAACCCAAAAAAAACTCTTTCCAAAAAGAAGCCATTTCAGATGCAGTTTTCTTCTCCTTAAGTTATAGCAGTGCCAGGAACTTCCCATTTGCACAGTGAACTTGCCCAGCAAAAAGAGCTACAAGCAGCAGATCTATCGAACAGCAGCTCTAACTGTTTCAACATTTCTACACTCGCTTTGCCTGCAACCATCATTGCTGCTGGTTCTTTTAAAATAAAAGGATACACTAAATATTTAAATGTCCCTGTGGCAGACCCTCTAGCTGCTCTAAATTGTCACAGCTCCATTGACTCCAGCACAGCTCTGGTAATTCACACCAGCTAAGAATATCCCATTCGCTCCTCTGCCCACTTAAACTTTGGTTTGAGTGCATCTTTTATGCATTTCACTTCTTATTGATTGTTTATTCTTGTACTATAAAGACAAAATAGGACATATTTTCTAAAGAAAAAAATTAATGACCCCAAAAGAGCTGAAAACGCTCACTCAGAAGAATAAAAGTTGAACCTGTATGGATGATATGTCCAATACAACAATACAAGTGGAAATAAAAACAGGAGCAAACACCTTTCTGGTTTACACAGTGCTATAACAACACACAAGGAACTCAGTTTTTACAGTATTTTGGCAGTGTTTTGGTTTTTACAGCCAGCTGAAGCAGCAGGCACTTCGTCTCCCTGCAAAAACACTAAATGAGGTATTCTTTAGTAGTGCAACTTATGCAGATGGTCCTAAAAAATAATGCTCAAGCAGGACACACCAGCAGCACCTCTACCACATCTCCCCAGTTCTGACATCCATCCAAGAGAGGTGGCCACTTCTTGGCATAGGAAGTGTTTTAAAAGGAGCTATGTGAGACTGGAGTACAAGGTAGTGGGGTTCTGAAATGAGCTTTCTTGGTTTATTTATTATTTATTACCTGAAAGGACATTGTAGAGAGATTGGTGCTGGTCTCTTTTCACAGGTAATTAGTGACTGAACAAGAGAGAATGGCCTCAAGCTACGACTGGGTAGGTTTAGACTGGACATTAGGAAAAAAAATTTCACAGCAAGAGTGGTCAGTGATTGGAATGTGCTGCCCAGAGAGGTGGTTGAGTCACCAACCCTGGATGTGTTTAAAGGTCGTTTGGATGTGGTGCTTGGGATATGGTTTAGGGGTGAACCCTGTAGAGTAGGGTTAATGGTTGGACTTGGTGATCCTGAGGGTCTTTTTTCCAACCTGAATGTTTCTGTGATTTTAGTTTGCCCAATTATCGCAGTCAGGAACAGGTCTCCAAATATTTTACAAATATCAACATGCCTTTAGAGATGCTTATTTGATTAAAACACAAATATCAAGGCCTAAGACTTCTATTTTCTATGCCTTTTCTTATTATACTTCCCCCTCTAACAAGATCTACATTGGGAAATTATTTCCATGGTTTACATCCTAAACTGCCCTGAAAAAAACTAAACTCGAACATAAATCCATAAGACTAGAAAAGACACCACCAGATCTACAGAGTGAACCTTCAGAAGGCTCATGTCAAAAGCAAGCTCACATCCTTTCCCTACTCACAGTTGACTAAAATGCTTTTAAAATTCAGCCCTCAACTTCCCTCCTCACAAAAAAAAAAAAAAAATCTGTTTCTAATTTCAAACTCACATAAGCTCGCAGCATGGTGGCCTTTGTTTTGTTTTCTTCTCCCCAACTCCTCCCTGCAATTGCATAACAAAAGTGTCTAAATTCACACCATCTGGCCGATAAAGACACAGGCCCAGTGGCTGCCTGGCCCAGCTGATTAGAGTCCCCGTCTAGCCTGAGCCTTGTGGCGAAAGTCACAGCTGTGGGGCTCGCCTGCACTCAATGCAGCTCTGTTATTAGCCAGCTGTAGGCCCTGAGACTACTTCTGTTCAAATTATAATACCTTTTAACCCTCTGAGCATTGAGGGCATAGGGGGCTGCTGGCAGCAGCATAACAACTAGTTTCTTCTTAGTCGATAATTTGAAGAAAAAGAGGAAGAAAAGTTATTCCAGGAAAGGAGGCTCTTTACCTTGATTTCTAACCATTGAGGGGAAGGACTCTGCACATAAGACAAGACTCCATGATCTGAAAGCTCTTTTCCAACCAAGAGGATTCTATGACTATGATCCATCTAAGAGGAGCAGTTCCCATTAGGCCATAAGAACCCAAACTAAAAAAAAATAATAAAATTCAGATCTGCAAATAAATAAATAGAGCCTCTCACTGAAAGCTCTAATTATTGAGAGTTTAACTTTCAATTGGTGTGACAGATTGCTGCAGCCCTATCAATATTTAGACAACTTTCCTGCTAAGCACGCATCTGTCACTGCCGGAGCAGGAGCTGCGGAGTTTCAGACGCAGCAGGAATATCTGACTGTGCAATTAGGTACAGAAAAATACCCCCCCAAAAAGCCTACCTTCAGCTAGCAGGGAGTGGGCAAGGAGAAGCAGAAAGACAGGCAGCCCTTTCTTTTTAAAAGCAGTAGGCATCAATTTGGACAGCAGAGTGGGTACAGCGCATTAAATTTTTATCTACTGTTACTAATGCAAACTAAACTAGGGGCTTTAAAAATTGATGCTGCCACTTAAGCAGCACACAATGAAGAAGATTTGATTATTGTACTTAAAAGAAATAAAATAAAATGTCAAGTTTAACTAGAGCTGGATCTACTCCCTTGGCGTTATTCACAGTGATCTCTGTAATGCCTCTTCAGATCACACGCAGCATCTCTTCAGAGATGCTTTAGGAAAACACATTTCAAATCCAATGCCTTGATTAGCTTACAGAACACTTTTGAGTCCCTTCCCTAATCTGTGTTTTACATGGAAAGTCCATCCCCGAGTTGTAATTCTTCCTTGGCTAATCTGTTAAGCAGGAGAGTTCGGGGTAATGGGAATCACGGTTTGTATTTGTAAAACACTATCTTAAGTGAAGCACAGAACACGGCTGTAGGCATCAGCAGAGCCCAGGTATACAACAGCTGAACAGAGCCCTTGGCACTACAAAGGCAAGGGGAGGAAAGCAGGAAAAAGCCAAATTAATCTGATCTTAAAGAAGTATGTCTCAATGGGGAGGTGCAGGTGGACCACTGAAATATTTTACCTGCTGAAACAGAGCTGCAGTTTAGGCAGGAAGAGCAGAGCAAGATGAAGTATGTGAACTCCTATCTTATTATCACAAGCAGGAGTCAATTGCAGAGCAATTCAAAGATTTTTCTTCTCTAACATTCACCTAGTTACAGTGAAGCCCTCCAACAGGATGGATAGCAGATATATTTAATGCAAAGTCAAGTTCTAGATGTGCCAGAAAGTAACACATCTACCCTCAATCTTCACTACTACATCCACAGTTCCTGGTAACGCGGCCGTATTTCTCTCGCACAGTGGAGGCTGTGACTGTGCACAGGGTGAGTGCTGCTGGGAGTAACACTGCTGGTATTCCTCGTGAGCCAGAGCAGAGCACAGCAGAGCAGCACTCACATTCATCTGTTTCCTGGTATTCTTTAAAAGGAATACAGCTGACAAAATTGCTAAGTGCTGAAACAGAGACTTTCCCCTGACAAGAAGCTGCTCTTATCATTAGATCCATTTAAAAGGCTACTTTGAAATAAAGACATCAAGTAGCAAAGTGTAACATTAAACTAAGTAACATTTAGTCCAACAGCTTAACCTCTTCCCACAAATACAATAAATCACAAACTGTTTAATAAAGGTCTGCCTTTCATTTTATGAAAGTACATTTATGCCTGGGTTTGCCTTTCATTTTATGAAAGTACATTTGATGCACAATTCAACACATTTTAATCTAAGAACATTGGCTGTTTGCATTGCTATGTGTATTGGGAAAAAATAATTACACAAGAACAGGAAAAGTAATAAGTTACCATGGAAGCATGAGGTATATATATGAAGTAGATATAACTTCAGACTTATACAAATGATATTTAAAAGAGCCTCAACTCGTTTGACTCTCTAATTTCTAACCTGACATACTAAAGTAGTGAATGTTATAAAATTAAAAGGTGGAAGTCACCTAAATCTTGCTTACACAGTACAGAAAAGATGGATTGGTATTTTGGTTTGAGGGATTCCAGTTGGGGTAAAGCTAAGCAAAATTAACATTAAGGATAATAATTTAATTCAGAACACTAAAATGTTTTGCTGTACATGATGAATGCCTTTTGATTTCCAAGTAAAAATTTGCCAGTTCAACTGTTCAAACTGTGAATGAGAATTTTGCAAGAAATAAGGGTATGAAAAGTCTTGATTTAAACAAGATATACACAGGCCTAGTTTAAACCAAGACAGCAGAACTCAGTCTGTGGACCTGGGGTTGTTAAATCTCTTGCAGGGAAAAAGATAAGAAAAGAAAAAAAAAAAACAACCACAGAACACACACACACACACCTCCCCCCCACACTCAAATCTATATTGAGCCCAAATCAAATGTTTTCCACAAGTAAAAAGGAAGTTCTTTCCACATAAAGAATCTCTCTGACTCCACAACAAAACAAGCAACCCCAGATCAAACTCTTCCTACCTAGGACTTCACTGGAAAGGTCCTTTAAGCATCCATGGACACAAACCTCAATGATATGCTGTTATAAAATCCTCTTACCTGCACATGACTTCATGGGTAAGCAAAACTCGGCACATTTCAGGGTTTTTGTTCTGTCCTTCATAAGTTATGGGCTACAAAAATAAAGGCAAAAGCAGCAGAGTCAGGAAGTACCTTATTTGTCACAATAATCAGATCTGAGGCAAAGGCTTTTTACCATTGCTCACAAATAAATACCTTCCCTCAAAGCCTTTACAAGCAGGGAAAGCAGCTTCTACAGAAAGGTTGTTAAAAATCTACAATCTGTAGAGGAGGCAAAAAGAGACTTACAGCATCACTTTTCAACTGCTGTCAAAAATAACATGTGCATGCAGAAAAAAATGAGCCAGAAATAAAGAGATGCAGGGCAGTGCTAAGAAAAGCAGAGGCTGGGGTGGGACAGAGTAAGCAGGGTACACATCAGCTCTGCTCACCTGCTTGGTGACTGAATCAATGAGCCTCACATACAGATCCTGTTCAGTCCTGACACCTAGAGCAAGAGAGAAGAGAGATCAATAATGTGTGACAGGCACCTTCCCCAAACATCAGAACAAAACCATCTCATTCCATCCAGTGCCAGATTAAACATCCTCAGAAAGACCATTTCATTTTGCCTCAAGAGTCTTTCCCAAGTCCATCCAGACCGGGGAAAGTTCAGAGCCCATAGCTACACTGAAGGAGCATCAAGGGAAGGAATTTCTGGGTTTTAGAAATCAGTGACAGCAACCCCACAGCCTTGCCCACCTGCAGAAGGTGACTGGGGACGGCACTCACCATTGCTGTACAGTAGCTGCAGTTTGTAATGCGTGCCGTTGTTCGTCTTTTCATTGCCTTGCTCCTGAAAGAGAGGATTTAAATAAATAAACAAATAAATGAATCCAAAACTTAAACTTCGCACAATTAAAATGCAAAAACTGATAATCATGATGGAAGTGACAATGCAGTTCATTAAAATTCTGAGAGGTGAAACCACTGATTGGGGTATATTAACCTTCTGAATGACCCAGGACAAGCTACAAAACGCTGCTGACATCTTTTCCTGCAGGAGTTCAGGAGCTTCTTTTCCTCCCTTATGTACTATTATCCTCTCGACTTTCCCAAAGCGATACACTGAGATAAATTTGTACATTTCAAGTCAGTTAATATAAAGCAGATTGATAGTGGGGAAGCTCCCTGGGTTCTTTTTTAATGTGTTCATTACTCTGCAATTCTGTTGAGTCGTTATTGATATTTATTTCCTGAAGGTTGTTATAGGGATGGTTCTTGTGTGAGGTTTTTTTATTGCCATTTCCTAGAAGATAATTATTTATGAGCCTGCTTCTTAATTAAAAAAATCTTGCCCGTGACTAAGAAAACCATTATAAAAACATTGTGAAGTGGTTAACACATGGATTTCAAATCCAAAAGCAAATGGTTTTTTAAGTCCTGCACTGACTTTGGAGTCTTAGGACATACCTAAGACATACCTAATCGAGCTCAACAGATATTATGAGGGATTACAGGTCAGATTCCACTTCTGTTGGGGAACTAATAAAACGTGGCAGATCTGGTAGGTAGCAAAAAGTAAAAATTAAAAAATAATAAAGGCACTTTTGTCCCCTTTGATTTTTTTTTCATGTTATTTTTACTGGATGCATACACTCCCCGTTGTGTTCCCGGTACAGCAGAGGTTTGCAAGCCTTTTCAAATGCGGCAGCACAGAGGTTAACAGCTCTGCCACAGCACCTGAACCCCTGACCACGAGCTAGTTGTATTTTGTTAGGGGCAACAGTTATTAAAAGTTATAAGGTCAACGGGGGAGAAGAAAAAGATCAAATCTGGAGAGGAAAAGAGGAAGGAAGATAACAAGCCTTACTTTATCATTTTCTACAAAGTCCACAAAAGCTGTCCTCTCTATTTCCACGGGCTGCCCCTGTCTGTCGTAGAGAGCCAGAACAAAGTGAAAGAAATTGGATTTCCTCAAGTTGGAGGGTGGCTGCTTTTCAAAGTGAGCTCTGGACAAAGCTACTCCGCTGTGGAGGAAATAGACAGGATAGGGTGGGGGGAGAGACAAAGACATTACCAGGTTGTGCAGCAATAACAGCAAAACTACAGCAAAGGCACAGAGAAAGCCGAGGAGCCCCTGTCCTTCTGGTGCTGGTGCCACAGAGGTTACAAATAACTTCTTGCCAGCACCGGCTCCAACCTGGGCGTTTCCTGGCCGCCACGAGACGGGCTGGAGCGGCGGCGGAGCCGGCGCGGGAAGGAAGGGGCCATGACCATGGTGGAAGCTGTCATTACAGGGGTGGGAGCTGTCACTGGAACGCCTGAAGCTGTCACTGGAAAGCTGAGGTCGGCCTGGTGCCGCTTTGTGTGCCGCTGTGCTGCGAACACAGAGCCCGAACGCCGGGATCGTTATTGATAAACGCAGGAAGTGTTTCACTCCCTCCTCTACCTGCTCTCTTGCCCGTCACACTGATTCTGGAGTGCAACATGCGGCGGGAGAAGCAGAGCTAACACTGCAGAGAGTCTGGAAGTGCTTTCTGTACACTCCAGCGTCATTCAGTTTTCCTGCAGGAGAAGACAAACGACCTCAGAACATTCCCTGTGAGCTTGAGGCACCTGCATTTTGGGCAAGACAACTGAGGACAACGAGTTCCTCAGCAGCCAAGTTTGTCCATGTAGTTTGTAGTTACTGATCTATTTGAACCGCTGCCTGGGTCTTCAGTTTCTGATTTAAATGGGGGGGAGGAAGGGGGAGAGTAAACTCGGGTTAATCAGCCTTCAGACAAATCTTATCCCTGGCTGCAGAAAGTTCAGCGACGTTTCCCACATAATCCTCTGCTTGGAGAGATGGAAACGCTTTTCCTTACCCACGCTATCCCTAACTGCAGCTACCTTGGAAAGTGACACTCGTTGCAACTCCCTCTCCCTAATCCCCTCTCCCTAATGCCTACCTACTGCAGAGGATAGGTGCACATGGGCACCTCTCTATTATTCAACAAACAGATTAAGTCTATCTGCCAGACAAGTTTGGAGTCAGAACAGCTTCCTTTTCATCCTCCAAAGTAGCTTCACTTGCAGCGACAAAAGTATTTGACTCTTTGAGAGAACTAGAGATGTTTCCCCGAGTTTGGCACAGCCAAAGAGGTGCGGTGTGAACTCACCACACCCGCCACAACTGCACCTACTCGGGGGCTTCCTCTCATGCACGTAAGGACTGGGATCTCTTGGTTTGTTTTACAGATCTCTGAATTAAACCCAGCGGTGCCACCACTAGCGTGACGTGACTGCATCGCTCCCACAAATTGCAGGTTTCTTAGAAGCTGATTCCTTTTACTTCCACTTTTTCCAGGAATAAACATCTGCCCCCTCCACCTGGTATTTATTAAACCATCTATTGACGTTCGTAAAACTGATAACTCCTCCCATAGCACTCGGAAAACCACGCTCAGGCCGTGTGTGCGTGCATAGATGGACTATTTCTATGTTACGTCTGAAGTCCCATCTGCTGTTAGATGCTCTTCACCTTGCCTCTATACTAAATAAAACCCAACTTAATTCCAGGACAAATTTAGCTTTTCTCGACGCTACTTTTTTTAATATTATTTATTTTTATTATCTTTACTACTTCTTTTTTAAAGTATCCAGAGAGTGAAGAGAAAAATATTTTACTTAAAAGGAGTTTTTAAAATCGTCTTGCCCCTTATGGGAAAAGACTGGAATAACAGTGTCCTGCTGACTTGGCTGGGAAGAGAAAGCAAAGACGCAGAGCGGGAGCTGACTCCCTCGAACAAGTTCAGAGCGATCAGCTAAGCCCCTAGCTCAGGGTGCGGAACGGCGTTCCGGCTCAGCAGATATCCCGGGAGGTTCAGGCAGGTGCTACCCGCAAGCGAGCAGGAGGCTGCAGGCTCCGTGAACTCCGCTTCTTGCCCAGCTTCCTGCTGCGCTAACCATCAGCCTTGGACTCGCGGATCAGGATTTCACCACTGCCCACGGTAGCTGCGTGGCCGCTTTATTCAGTAAACAAGATAGGCCGGGAGGAGGGAGCGGGGAAACGATTTACAGGGAAGTGAATTCTGACTTCGTCTGCTCGTTCTCGACTGTCTGCCCCAGAGACGGGCAGGAGCAGCCTGTACCCTAGATATAACCAGTCCTCCCCTCCACACATCTCCCTTCTGCAGGAGAAGAAATGGTCTGAGATCTCTGACAGCTGATCCCTGCACTGGGCTTTAGGACTCGGTATTCAGAGGGTTTCGATCTTCGCCCCAGTCCTAGGTGTGCTACCTTGAATTGGCACTGACTAGAGGAGACCGGGAGGGGGACAGAAAAGAAGAAAATAAATGTTATATAAAATGCAAATAACAGCGAGTAAAGAGTAGACTTGATTAAAGATAATTTTTAGAAGGCGGGGGGAAACTTGGGGAGAAATAGTGATGGTTACCTTTGTGCTGCTACGTTTGCATCCACAACCCCAACGTTTCTGACCCAGGACCTGACGGAATCCATTTCAGAACCTAGAGATTTATCTTTCAGAATTGGTCCTCTTCCTAAAGTATCTTGAATCCCAAACATTTAAAAAGTCTATTCCAACTACCAACAGTTTCCTTTTGGGAGATAAGGAAGGAGAAAAGGCGATTAAAAAAAAAAAAAACAAAAAACAAAAACCGCAGTCTTTGTAATTGACACACACAATTCCCAGAAAAACGGAGTTCAGCTTTAAAACCAACTTCTTCTGCTTTTAAATGCTACGGGAGTTTAATGCCTTCAAATAAGGGGGGGAGGGGGAAGTTTCTCCTCTCGTAGAGTAAAAGTTACGCTGCTTCAGTCTTCCTTGGTGTCATCATCCTTCAAAGGCAGGAGAGGAAACCGCATCCAGGAAAGGATCGCTGTTACCAAGGATCACCTGTTTCTCAACAGACAGAAAGAGCAGGATTGATTGATGCCTAATCCAGGGTAGGGAAAAAAAAAAAAAGAAGAAGAAGAAGGAAAAAAATGAAGCTGGCCGGGAGCTGCGGGACGCAGGAGACAGAGAGAAGCTGGAGCTGGAGTCGCGCCGCACGCCCGGGCCGCGCTCCGGCCCCGCACCATGAATGGGTCGCGGGCGGGAGCGGCGGAGGCGGTGCCCACGCCCATATGAGGCGCTTCATTTGCATGGCCGTCTCTGATTGGCTGTCCGCGGGCGTTCCGCAGCGTTCCGCGCTCCCGGCGCTGCCGGTTCTCATTCACCGTGGGACGGGACAGGCCCCAGGACCTCGGGCAACGGGATACCTCACTTGCACCCAATGTCACAGCCTGCCAGCCCCGCACCCAGCGGCTCTGCCGCCTCACATCTGCATTGCGCCAGAAGCAGGAACCTCTGTATATCCGGACCGTCCTGGCAGACCTCCTACCGTGCACATCTCCGAGACACACGGGTCAAAAGCCGCAGAGATGTGGTGCTGAGGCACATGGTTCAGCACCGGACTGGGTAGAGTAGGAGAATGGTTGGGCTCGATGACCTTAAGGGTCTTTTCCGGCCTAAACGGTTCATTGACTCTGTAACAAAGCGAGCACTGGTCTGCCTGCAGGCGGGGTGTGTGAATCCAAATTGCTCCGGGGGAACGAACCGGGTCGCGGAGCTCGCGGGGGTTCCGTGTGCCCAGACTGCCTGCCCCAGCCAGAAGGAGGGGAGAGAGATTGCAGCCACCAGAGCCTGAAGCTCTCGCTGTGGACGAGCTGTCAGGACCAAGCCTTGAAACTTTTTGTAACACCCCACAGAGGCAAAATTCCCCGTGAAAGGAGCCGGCGCTGTCCCCGCTCACTTCGCGGTGCACCAGGCGCTACTTGCGCCTGCTTTTAGTGTCGATTTTTTTTTTTCAAACCACTCTGCCTTGGAGATATTTTCCTCCCGGCCCTTTTGTATTCTGATCTGTGTATAGATTTGCCTCTGAAATCTATATAGCACCAACGCGAAAACAGATTTCAGGACAATGAATGCAAATCTGTGCTCAGAGACCATCTGCCAGATGAGGGAATCCGATGTTCGGTAGTTAAAGAGACAGCGCAAAGATTTCCTTCACTCATTATGTGCAGCTCCTCTCTTTAACTTGTTTTATGATTTTTTTTTTTAAACGGGATAGAACTATAACTTCCATTTCAGAATAAACTCAAATCCTTCCATCCCCATTCATCTGCGTTTCAAAAAGAACCTTTCTAGCCAACGCCAGATTATTTTTATGAAGTTTCAGACAGTTCTCTCCCCCCAAAAAACAGCAAATTAAAACCTTCCCATGAAACTTTCAGGGAAATGTATTCTTAATTCAGGCACGACTGAGGGCAGAGTCGGGACTCCAAATTATTCTGTCTACTTAAGTGACAGACATGGCACAGGATGAACTAATACACCTCAGACGATCTTTGTTCAAGGATATTTGCCATGCTAACCCACCTCCCAGGCTGATAAATATGCAGCAAATGATTTCGCCAGGTTAGCAAAGCCGAGGCTGGCGTTATTTGCACGGTAAAGAAAAGCAACAACAGTTTGAAGGCGTTACAGAGGGGAGGCCAAGCTTTCAGAGATGATCTTTTCATCTTTGAGATGCAGTTTCTCAGCATAAATAAAACTGATCCAATCAAAGAGGCTAAGATAATTTAAAAAAAAAAAAAAAAACGGGGGGAGTGAGAAAACAAGAGCATGCGGTGTAAGTGTACAGGCGATGGGAAGATAGTCTAGAGATTTTGTTTGTTGACTGTTTCACAGTTGGCGCGGGTACATTTCCTCGAGTAAAAGCCCCCTCTTTGTCCCGAGATCGTTTTGGCAATGTCACTCCGACCGTTTCTGCATTTACTCTTAAACCTGAGATAGAGACGGAAGGGGAGGGGGCGGAATTCCCACTCTATCTAACCTTGGCCGATGCATTCGTAAGAAGAAAAATGTTCCCTAATAACTGGAGTCGTTCGCTCTCTGGGATAAAGCCGAGCCTTTCCCCGGAACGCGTTCAAGGTCGCCCCGCTCGGGTCCAACCCAGATGCTCATTCGGTCTCAGCCCGGTCGCTTAAAGAACCCCCCCGGTGCGTGCCCGGCGGGACAGGGCCAGCTTTGGAAACAATGGAGACTCGTGTGCCGACGCCCTCGGGAGCCCACCGCTTCTCGGGATTCACGGCGGGTCAGAGGGCAGCGCCGCAGGTCACGGGAGATGCGCTCTTCTACCCCCAGCTGCGGAAGCATCGAGAAGCGCTGAGCTGCGAGCGGCACGGCCCTCGACTGAAGAAGCACTTTCGGGGGCAGAACTCTTTCCCCGCCAAACTAAGTTTCCCTGCTTTGCGGCGTATCTTAAGTGACATAACGGAAGGGGCTGGAAGGGACCTCCGGAGATCATCCAGACCAAGCACAGGAGTTGGAAACGCTTCTGACATGAGAAATTCCTGATCCAGGTTCCCTGTTTCATGCCGACAGTATAAACACCGTCTGGGAAAAGCCCACCTCTCAAACGCTTCCGATGTAAATTCACCCAGTAAAAGCAGCGTTCATACTGGTGCAATAGCCGCTTAATGGGGATTTACCCTTTAGAGATTAGTGCGGTCTACGGAAGCCAGTTCCGCCGCAGGTAACGGGCACCGTGTAGCTCCGGGAAGGATGAGGGCGTGAGCTCGGCAAAAATCCGCCTCAAGAGCCGAGGAGGAAGCCTCGGTGACGGGAATGATCCCTTTAGCAGAGGCTGTTCCACAGCATGTTTTCCCCCGGTTCCGAATACGAAGCAGAGACCCGAACAAATGCACAGCAAGATTCCGGGAAAGGCTTTCTCGGAGGCGCGTGGCGCCGAGGGAAACGGCTCCAAGTCGACAGGGAGCGGTGCGGAGCCTCGGGCGGCTGCCGCTCACGGACCGAGCGAGCGGGGCCCGGAAGGGACTCGGGCCGCGCATTCCTGGGGCCGGGGCTCGCTCGGGGCCGGGGCCGGGGCTGGCTCCGCGTCCCGCCACTGCGAGAGGCGCCCCAACGAGCAGCTCCGTTCCCGCGAACGGCTAGAAGCTCCTGGCCGCCCGAGGCTGAAAAGGGGAAAAAACCAAAATCCGGCTGCTGAGGGCGAGCGCTGCTCGTCCCCGTTTGGAGGAGAGCGATCCTCCCCCCTGCTGCCACACGCCAGGGTGACAAGGACAGGGAAGCCCATGTAGGTGTTCAGCGGCGTCGGAGGTAACTTTCACGGCTTGATACATCTCAGGAGCTCCCAGCAGGACAAAGTATAAATATTGCAGATAATACTTAAGCCCTTTAAAAGCACAACTTTAAACCGTTCCCGTTTCCTCATGCGCTTAAGGCAAATACGCCAATGAGAAAAGTTACACCTGAAGACGGCACTTGAGGAAACATTTCATTTTTGTTCCTAACCATGGTGAGAACTCACCTTCCTTGAGGTGTCTCAAGGGAAGAGTCATAGGTGAAAATCATCACTGTCAGGATGGAGAATAATTGACCTTCCCCCTTTACCCAGTGATCTCACCCAGAAGTTCATTTTTCTGGTAGCCTTGTACTAGAAATAGAAGTGTCTGCTATAAACGTTCCGTGAAGCTGTTAGCAGCCCGAAGTTTTAAATCGTTCACAACGCAAGCAAACACAAGTACACAGACATCACATTCCTGCAATAAACGATATTTGACAAACAAACGAGTCCTCGAAAACAACTTCCAAGAGCCAAACACAAGCATCAACAAAATATTGACTGTCACGGGCCACCCTTCAGTAGAAACGTGACTGCAAGAAACTGGCACAGGCTTTGCCCTGAGCTGGCATGGAGACCTGTGCAGAGAGCAGAGCTGGATGGGAAGTTTACTCCGACTGATACAAGCCTACTCCTGGTTTACCAGACCTTTGATTTAAATTAATAAGAACACAGTTTGAGGAGAAACAAACAAAAGCCCCCAAAACCTTCTGAAGGGGTTTTTAATGCGAGAGGTTTAAAGCAGCTCAGGTCCACACGACTCAGTCCTGAAAGCAAATCGAGCTCTTGACTCTGAGTGGAAAGCACCAAGGACTTCAGCACTGAAGTCCCTTTGGTTGTATTTATTGAAGCCCAGGTTTATATAATCTCAAAAAGAACTCCCCCATTTGACAAGGTGAACCCCCATGTATGAAACACCGTCTCCCTCCGCGCACACCCTCACCCCCGCCGTGCCAAGAGCGGTAACCAGGAACGCGGCTCAGAGCCCTGACATCAGGAGCTGTACCTGGTCTCTCCCTTTCTCTCCCCCTTCCCTCTCGCATCATGAAGGCACCATTTTCTGCAGCCCCTCTGCAGCACCTACCAAATAGGCAAGCTTCACAGATTCAGCTGATCACGTTTATAAACAGGGAATAAAGGAATGCTTTCAAGCTTACAAATGCTTAAGTAAACATTTAATAACTTCTTCTCCACCTCTTCTTGCCCAAAAGAGGAGAAATATTGTATCCATCAGATCTTCATTTGACTCTCCTATTCATTCCAGTAAGTAGGTGCTTTTTTCTTTCCACCAGAACAGAAAAGCACATCTGCTAAGGTTTTATACCCAAGTTTTTGTTTTGTTTTTGTTTTTTTTTAAGGATACTTTTCCTGCCTTTTGCCTAGCATGCTTTTTGGAACACATTAGCAAATAATATTTTACTATCAGAAGTGTATGTTCCTTTTTATTTTATAATGCAGATTTGAGAAGTCTTAAGTGCTCAGGTTTGTTTTTCTAACTACATGGAGATTTGAAGCAACAAGCACATGCAGGGAAAAGGCTTTAAGTGGGTGTATATTTGTGCTGGGATCTTCTCTCTCATTTTGCAGTTTATGGACAGCAATCAAGGCCAGATTTTCAATATGGCTTTGTATATAAAGTATCTAAAATATTCAACAGGAAGAGGAGAAGTTCAGGTGATTGTGACTTTTCTAGTTCCACACACTGGTGAGCCAGCTCCAGCTATTACACAGTGTCTCCAGCAGCAACTGGATAAGTGCATAGTGAAGAACAGAATTAAATTCATTAGCATATGAAGCAAATAAAACGTGGTCCCCAGCATTACAAACATTCTTATATTGGCACTTAACCTATATTAGTCACCCAAGTGGTCTTACAAGAATTACTTGACAATATACATGTGCTTAACCTCCTGCTTAAACATCTGTACAGTGAGGTTCCAAGTTTTATTTCCAGACTCAGCTCAACAGAGCTCTGTCTCAAACAGGTGTCTGACTTTAATTACAGGAATACTCAGTCTTGAGTGATGCCACAGGGAGACTTTGCCTGCTTCAAAGTCAGCAAACCTTAAGAAACTTGCTAGATAAAAAACCCTTGATTTTTGAAGTGTTTAAAAATTTAAGTGCAAACACCTGTAAATTTCTTCAGTTTGTGCAGCACAGCCTTACACTGAAACGTGGATGCTTGGCTTACAGTGATAGAAAATTACTTTGATGTAAACTGGCATTGTAGTGGGAGTGTGTGAGTTGTGTTTAATTCCATATTTACCATTTTTTGCAGATATGTTGCTGTTGGAGGATATTTTCAGCCTTGAGTTACAGAATTAGTGCAAAACAATCCTGAAAGTGGCACTGAGCTTTGCAATTAAAAAAAAAAAAAAAGCAGGTGATGTTATTAGGGGCTGCATTTGAAGGCTTCTTCCAAGAGGAACTGGCTTTAATCTTTTTACTTAATATGGAACTCACTTGTCAGGTTCTAAATCCCTGACTGGAGTTTATTGTTACAACCACAATACAAATTATTAAGATCAGGAAAATACCTCATGGGGGGGGGGGTCAATAATCAAAACATCTGCCTCCTGCAAAGTTTCCTGTGCCTTCTTTAAAGCATCTGGTGCTGGAAGCTAAGATACCACACACAAGAAGCCCAATCTAATCTGACTCTTCCTACATTCTTTCCACAAGGCACAAAGAGGTAGTTAAAAGCTCAGTATATCACAATTAGAGCTTTACAGCCTTGGAGAGGCAACTTGGTTCTCCTCTGAAGTATATTAAATAACCTGAAGAGATGGGGGGGAGGGGGTATTTATTTGATGGAACAGAACTATTAACACACCTGACTTCACAGAGCCAACTGGACTTCTGCCTTAGAGGATAGCATTTCAAAAGCTATCGAGCCACACAGGCAGATTCTGATCCTGCAAGCATTTGCACTTGTGTTACAAGCAGTGAAGCTGATGGTACTCAACACCAACTGCTCTCCACAGGTCTTTCCAGGCTTAGGGTCCTGTAACCAGTACAATTCTGAGCATCTACAAGCTTGAGGGTTCAAATCAGTCTAATTTAAGAACCAAGTTAAGGGCATCAGTGAGAACGAGCTGGTACCAGACAAGTACAGAAGTCAGGTTAGACTCAGGCTGGTGAAGAGTTGTTAAACAAAAAGGCACCTTTATGACACCCATCCAGAGCCTGGCTCTGTGCTGGGTAGATTTGCCCAGGGCAAACTTCATGATGACAAACCACAAGGTATTTGAAATCATAGCAAGAGCTACAGTAAGCCATGATACCAGCTCAGATCTGTCTGTTTCTCTTGTAGATGGAAGAATTGCCACCTTAGCTGTAATTCCTCAGAAGACGCTTCTGTTTAGGATGATCCTTTCACCGCAGGCAGCACCAGCTTTAGAGATTCATTGTGTACCAGTTGACTAACATGGGGCAGGGGATGAAAGGAAGTAAAGAAAACCAGCTCTCAATATGCAGCCTCCCTTTTAGCTACTTGCCAAAGACAAAAAGTAAGCCTTTGCTTATTCTGAGTCCATGAGACATCAAACACAATAAAACAGATGAGCAGGTTCAGAGGGTTTCAGAATACCACCCTGAGCAGACAGCTTTGTGGTCCACAGGCATTCTTTGGCTTTAGGGAAGGAAAACACCCTCTGTTGTTTTCCAGACCATGTGTTCAGAGCATCTGAAGTCTAGAATATGTTGAAGCATATGGCAGATAATTTCCTTTCTTCCATTCATAATCTGCAGCAAGATCAGCCCTAGTATGAAAAAGCTCCAGCTTTCATTTGAACACATTTGCACAGCCATGTTTTTTCTAGCCAGCCTATCAGGCATCATCTCAACACAAGTGAGTATCAGAAAAGTAGTAAGTTACCATTGCTGTGCATGGACTCAGCCATTTGCAAATACAAGCCATGCATTTTCTTTTTTTTTAAATCAGGCAGAGTAATCATCAGACAACATAACCAATTAGGCAATTGTATAAGCTAATAAGCCACCTCAACAAACACTTCTCATTTCACAACTCTGAATCAGAAGTGCAAGAATCAAAGTTTCTTCAGAGATTAGTCCAGCTTGGAACAGTGCTTTTTGAAGGACTGGCCCAGTTAATTTTTTCACGTTTCTTCCTAAGTTTTCATTTCTTGATTAATTTTTTGCTTCTACTTTTCTTGACCACTGCAAGCTAGTTTCCATAAAAGAAACCCTACAAAGCGGGAGCTTTGGTGTGCTTTGTGTTGTGTCTTTCCTCCTTTTCAATAAAACTACCCAGGCAAGTCTCCCAGCACCTGCACTAGGCAAATGCTGCTGTATCATACCTGCTCAGTGAGCAGGGAATTGAGAGCACTTGGAAGTCAAATTGCAGCAGGTCACCTGCAGAGAGGGGATTTGTCCTCAGGAGCTCCTGGATTCTGGGACAATGTTATCCATGAATATGTGAAAATATTTCCCCAAGGCTCCATTATTGGCATATTTGCCACATATCCTGCAAAATAGCATTTAAGAAGTAAGCTAAGACACAAACATCTGTTTTAAGAAACAGGCTGCAGGCTGGGAACAAGACAACCTTTGCACCAAATATTGGTTAAATGAGCCATGTACATGCTCTGGCACCGACAGGATTATCTAGAAACCCAAATCACCACACTTGCACACTCTTTACACAGACACATCTACACTGATCACATTGAAAGTTGCATGTCTTTAGCTTGACTCCAGAGGTAAAACTGCAGATATTGGTAAACTATTAAAAGATTCACTCCACAGTTGGAAAGGTTCCACTTCCACAGTTTTTGTGAAATGGGGAATATAGTTTACAAGCCTTAACAGCTGGCAGAACCCATTTTACTCCTAGCCTTATTATTTTGTAAGACAGACACTAAATAGCTGATCATCTGTTATATTTTAACACCTGCACTGATTTGCTGTCCCCCAGTATCTTAGGTGCACTTACTGTTCATGAGTATAAGCAAAAGAGAAGCAGGGAACTGGGTGAGCTGCCTAAGTTCTGCCATTAGTTTCAGCAGTACTGAAGCTGCCCTTGGCCATCTGCTCACTGACTTCACCACACACCAGCCTTATACCTGTCAGAGCAGAATCCCAAGCATAAGACCTAATTTCAAGGTCAAGGAATAGGGCTCAGCACCAACTCAATCGAGGCTGCCCACTGATGCACATCTCCATTGAGCTTCTGTTGCTCAACTCATTTGTACAAGCTAATTAACAACAATTAAATGAAATGTTTTGGGGCTGTACCTCTTAATTTTGCAAAGATTACAAAAGTACTTTAAATACTGCAGAAGAGACAGGATGCTGTTGAGTCAGGCACTGTGTGCACATGTCATGCCTGAAGAGGCTGCACAGTAAACCAGAGCAGGTGGAATGGAATAATTCTAACTTACCACTCAGAAACAGAGCTCCACAAAATTTAAGATACTTGCCTGAGATCACACAGGAAATCAGGAACTGAACCTACTCTTAACTCCCAAATCCACATTCAGTGCTTTTGAAGGACAGGTAAACGCCATTCAAAGTGCCCAATAACTCGGGCTGGGGAGAGCAGGAGAGGAAGAGAAAAAAGTCACTCCCATCAAGATGTGTATTTTATGTTCCTGATTAATTATGCAACAGATTAAAATACTCAAGGTGATTTTCTTTCCCCAAACAAAGCTGCACAAGACGCACACCCATTGAAGTCCCAGTACCGAGAGGATAGTTTAGCTGGGCAATGCCACCACCTTGTGGCCCACTGCTAGAACTGCCGCATCCAGGAGGGAATAAACCCAGAACTGTCTTGCTCTTCTCTTCTGAGAGAACTTTGCTTAGACTTCAACTCATGGACAACCTCAACAGCTCTGGTATGCACTGATGAATTTAATGAGGGATGATCATTTAGTAGTTGCTATTACAAAGCTGATACCCGTTCCCAAGATGAGGAAAGCTACAGTCACTGACTGAACACACCTCCTGCTCATGTAACCCCAAAAAAATGCCTTCTCAGGACTGCTGTTCTGACAGAGATGTCTCTTCTGTCTCCTGACCCACACTGTACTCCAACAAACTTTCCCATCTAAACTTTTCTTTTTCCTTATAGCACCTTAAGGCCAGACTGATTCCTATAAAGTCCTGCTACTCTCTGCTTTTGAGTAGTGTAAATATACGCTTTGCTTCTGACGTCGATCAAAACTAAGTTTCATAGAGTCTGGTCCATAAGAAGCCTTCCTCTCTGCCCCTCCAAACACAAATGGCAGCATAGACTTGAAGTTTGCTATGCAGAGAAGCAAGAGAAAGCACAATGCCCCACCATCCTGAGCAGTTCTGCAGGAAGGGGAATTGCCTGCTGGATTAGGCCCAGCTTTCAGTGCCTGTGTCGGTGTGAGCTGAAATTCCCCCCCCCCACCAACAATAACCAGGCTAGCTCAGTCTGGAAGCAAATGAAGAGCTGTATTTACAAGCAGAGTCTAAAATCTACAGTGAAATGCAATGAATATGTACAAATATACAAAATTCACAACATTCACAAATATATACAATCAACAGAAAAGCACAACCGATCTCCCTTTGCTTCCCCCCAAGGGGACCCTCCCAAAGGGGCCTCTCTCTCTCCCAGGAGCTTCCCCCCAGACCCCCCTGGACAGAGAAGCAGAGTTAGTTAGAGCAGAAAGTTGTTAACTTAGCTGCCAAGGTCAGTACGTGTTATCTTCAGCCAGAAGAGAAGAAGAAACAGCAGCCAGACAGCCCAGCAACTGCCCCCACTGCAGAACGCAGAATGTGCAGAATGCCTACTTTGTTTTGGGTAATAGTTCTTAAACATTTCTATCTATCCAATGGAAGTGTTTAGAACAATCGTTATTTTGCTTTCTTACACCCAATAGTGACTTATTTACATTCTTTCACTTTCTCTGTTCTGAACTTTGCAAGGAAAAATTAAAAAGACAGTTTCAAACCACCACAGTCCACCCCTTCTAAACAATTCCATTGGCTGCTACTATCATTTATCTAATCTAAAATAATATCTACAACAATAGGTGAATAAAGACCATAGTCCATTCCGGCTATTTCAGATGTAGATGATTCAAAAGAGTCAAATCACAGGAAAAACAGCAAACAGCTTGTTTCCTCGCAGATGGAGTGAAGGAAGGAACAGGGACTCTCAGGTGACTCAGGGCTCTCAGGGTTCATGCACCGTGGATCTCATGAACTCTCCTCTTGGGCGCAATGCTGTATCTGCGCAACACTGAATTTAACCTCTCTCAGCCAAAGTTAGATTTCTTTGTGGAATACACTGAATTTCACCATTTTCTTGCATCACCCAATAGGTGTGACCAGGACCTTCAGCAGAAACCACCCCTCGGACAGGTTTGGCCTCTCCTGAAGGAGAAAATACCCAAACAGTTTTGCCTAACAGATTCTTTTCTCTGATAACAGGAACTCTATCACCTTCCTCATTTTGCAACAAATCTGATTGGGCAGGTCCAGCTCGATTCACTGAACCTCTACTATTCACTAACCAGGTTGCTTGTGCTAAATGTTTCTCCCAGTTTTTCAAAGATCCACCCCCCATGGCTTTGAGAGTGGTTTTCAGCAAACCGTTGTAGCGTTCGATCTTCCCTGCAGCTGGTGCATAGTAGGGAATGTGGAATATCCACTCAATGCCGTGCTCTTTGGCCCAGTTTTTCACAAGATTGTTCTTGAAATGAGTTCCGTTGTCCAACTCAATCCTCTCTGGAGTTCCGTGTCTCCACAGGATTTGTCTTTCCAGACCAAGAATGGTGTTACGTGCAGTTGCATGAGGAACTGGATAAGTTTCCAGCCATCCAGTGCTTGCCTCTACCATAGTCAGCACATACTGCTTACCAGATCGAGAACGAGGTAGAGTGATGTAGTCAATCTGCCAGGCTTCACCATACTTGTACTTGGACCATCGGTCACCGTACCACAAGGGCTTGATCCGCTTTGCCTGCTTAATAGCAGCACAAATGTCACAGTCATGGATGACTTGTGTGATAGCATCCACGGAAATGTCAATGGATCTGTCACGAGCCCATCGGTAGGTTGCATCTCTGCCTTGATGTCCTGACGAGTCATGGGCCCACCGAGCTAAGAACAGCTCACCTCGGTGTTTCCAGTCAAGATCAGGATCAGGATCAGAGTTTGTGTTCACTTGGGAAACTCTTGCAGCTAGATCTGCCTGATGGTTGTGTTGTTGTTCTTCAGTAGCTTTGCTCTTAGGAATGTGAGCATCGATGTGTCTCACTTTCACTGGGATTCTCTCAATGCGAGCAGCAATGTCTTGCCACAGATCTGCAGCCCAGATTGGCTTTCCTTTCCTCTGCCAGCCATTCTTTTTCCAGTTTTTCAGCCAACCCCACAAGGCATTGGCTACCATCCACGAGTCAGTGTAGAGATAAAGCTATCTCTCACGTTCAGCTACGTTAAGAGCTAGCTGGACAGCTTTTACCTCTGCAAATTGACTGGATTCTCCTTCTCCATCTCTCGCTTCTGCAACTCTGCGCATTGGGCTCCACACTGCAGACTTCCACCTTCGCTTGTTCCCAACCAGACGACAGGAACCGTCTGTGAACAAAGCATATCTCTTTTCATCATCAGACAGATCACTGTAAGAGGAGCTTCCTCAGCACGAGTTACTCTCTCCTCTGGAGGTTTTGCACAGCTTGTGCCTTCTGGCCAGTTTGTGATCACCTCCACCAAACCAGGCCTTTCGAGATTTCCCATTCGAGCTCTCTGTGTTATCAGAGCCATCCAGTTAGACCAGGTAGCATCTGTTGCATGATGTGGTGAAGAACCTTTGCCTTTGAACATCCAATTCAGAACTGGCAATCTAGGAGCTAGAAGAAGTTGTGACTCAGTTCCGATCACTTCAGAAGCAGCTTTCACTCCTTCATAAGCAGCTAAAATCTCTTTCTCTATTGGAGTGTAGTTTGCCTCTGAGCCTCTGTAGCCACGACCCCAGAAACCAAGAGGACGTCCTCGTGTCTCCCCTGGAGCTCTTTGCCATAAGCACCAGGTTGGACCATTGTCACTCACGGCTGTGTACAGAATGTTCTTGATGTCTGGACCAGTTCGGACAGGTCCCAGAACCATGGCTTGGACTACCTCTCGCTTGATCTGGTCAAAGGCTGCTTGTTGCTCAGGACCCCATTGGAAACTGTTTCTCTTTCGAGTCACATCATATAGAGGTTTCACAATCTGACTGTATCCAGGAATGTGCAGTCTCCAAAATCCCACTATGCCTAAGAAACGCAGAGTTTCTTTCTTGTTGATGGGATTTGCCATGGTGGAGACTCTGTTTATCACATCCATTGGGATGTGACGGCGACCATCTTGCCACCGCACTCCCAGAAACTGGATTTCTCTGGCAGGTCCTTTCACCTTGTCTCGCTTGATAGCAAAACCAGCTTGCAAGAGAATGTCAATGATTTTGTTACCTTTCTCGAAGACTTCTTCAGCAGTCTCACCCCAGACGATGATGTCATCGATGAACTGAATGTGTTCTGGAGCTCCACCTTTCTCCAAAGCATCATGGATCACTGCATGGCAGACGGTTGAACTGTGAAACCACCCCTGGGGCAAACGATTGAATGTGTACTGAATGCCTCTCCAGGTGAAAGCAAACTGAGGCCTGCATTCCTCTGCTATGGGAATAGAGAAGAAAGCATTAGCAATGTCTATGGTAGCATACCATTTGGCCTGCTTGGATTCCAGCTCATATTAGAGTTCCATCATGTCTGGTACAGCTGCACTCATGGGTGGAGTTACTTCATTCAAGGCACGGAAATCAACTGTCAGACGCCACTCTCCATTCTGCTTTCGCACAGGCCAGATTGGACTGTTGAAAGGTGAGTGAGTTTTGCTGATGACCTTCTGACTCTCCAACTGACGAATCAAGTTTTGAATGGGCACCAAAGAGTCACGGTTGGTTCTGTATTGTCTGTGATGCACAGTTTGAGAAGCAACCGGCAGCTTTACATCCTCTATCTCATGTTGTCCCACAACTGCAGATTCATCTGAAAGCTCAGGTCTAATGGACAACTTCAATTTTCCTCCATCAATTTCTACAGTTGCTATTCCAAAAGCCCATTTGTAACCCTTAGGGTCTTTAAAACGCCCTTCTCTCAGAAAATCAATTCCCAAAATACAAGGTGCATTAGGTCCTGTTACAATAGTATGTTTCTTCCACTGCTTCCCAGTTAAACTTATATCAACCTCTATCTTAAACAACTCTTAAGATCCACCAGTGACTCCCTGAATAGTTATAGATTCTCCCCCTTGGTAATTTGATGGTATTATGGTGCACTGAGCTCCTGTGTCAACCAAGGCCCTGTACTTCTGAAATTTTGAAGTGCCAGGCCACTGGATGTACACATCCCAATAGATTCTGTTATCTCCATTATCCCTTACCTCCCCCTGGCGGAAGGCAGGGCACCCCTAGTTGTGGGGATTACATCCACATGTACAGCTGGCACAACGTCCAGCACCAGAATTAGGATCACTGTTGGAGCTATCAGAGTTGTTCTGGGAAACTGAGGAAGCGACAGCTACCCTCCTGGTATTGCTACCTCGGGATCTGCCCCTCTGCAGCTCCCGTAACCTCTTGAAAAGATCAGAAGTTGGTTGACCATCCCATCTGTTCATGTTCTCACCAAACTGATCACGCAGAGTTATCCAGATACTGCCACGTGATTGCCTCTGCTGTCTGTTTTGGTTTGACCTATTCTGGAATGGCCTCCTTGGAGCACGTCTGTTCCTAACAGCTGAAACTTGTATCCATCTGGAGGAAGAGGAATCAGAATCATCCCCCTTCATCAAGTTGGATATGGAGGTTTTAAGTTCCTCCTTCAGCTCTTTCATGCAATTCTTTATCTCTCCAGACAGAGTTTCAATGGCTGAAACCAAAGAAGTACGTGCAAGACTATCCTCCAACTGCCTCATTTGGTCAGTGAAATGGCCAACAGTGGGAGGTGCTCCACCATAATTTCTTGCCACAATCCTGCTTGCCAGAATAGTAGCATAATTAGGAGGAGCAAGCTTAATGAGCTTTTTGGCAAGGCCTGTTCCAACAGGAATTTCATCAGGATTCAGAGTCTTATGATCTCCATACATTACTTCTCTCACAGCAAACTCTCTCAGACGCTTGATTCCCTCAGCTATTGTGGTCCAAGGCTTAGGGTTCCATGGTAAATCATCTCTGCTGGGGTACCTCAGCGAGACTGCCAGTAGGAGGCGTGCCCACAGAGAAACTTTACCAATGCACTTGCCTAGATGCCTGTCTATGCCTGTATCCTTTGAGAGCATCCCCAACTGAGAGGCCGACTTGTCGCCTACCACCAATGCTGGGGCTCCCATATCAAAACACCTGGCTAGCCAAGACAGGACTGGCTCATTATCTCCTCTGATGTAATCCTTCCTCACATGTCTAATTTCCTGTCTGGGTGCATTAGCTGACTGTATGTCATCCTCATCATCATCACCATCATCATCATCCTGAGGTTGCTGTCCCCATAATCCTGTTGTAATCCTCCGTTGAATTTCTTTGAGTTCAGAGGCTCTGCCAGCAGTTGCTAATCTACCAGGGTCTACATCCTGACCTACATCTCCATCATCCATGTGGGGTCTCAAGAGGTCTACCAGAGTTTTAAGGCTAACCCTCTCTTCCTCATCAGAAGGATCTTTCTTAACAGAGGGACCCTGAGTAGAAGGACCCTCATCTCCATCTGCACCATCTCCTGCAGCATCTGCATCTCCTCCTGCAGCTCCTTTACTCTTTCTGCTTACAGTGGCCACCAAATTTACTGGATTGGTTTTCACATTCACAGCAGAGTTGGAAGAGCAAGTAGCCTTATGTCTTTCTTGACACAGTGCTATCAGTAGCCATATGATTATTCCAAGAAGCAACAAAATTAAGATTAAGGCTAGCACAAGATATCTAGGGTACCACTGGTTCCAAGGACCCTCTGTAGTTGTAAGAGGAGTAACAAACTCAAATGTGTCTGCTAGCAGATCCATAGTTGAGTTACCATAGCTTCTTAGCCCAATAAGACCACAACAGAATTCACCAACATTCAGTAACTTGTTCTTAACCCAAAGAAATGACTTATATGCCACATATCTCACAATCTTGTCTATCATGCAGGAAACAGCCCATCTGTAAACAATCACACTGATAATAGATGAAATAGAATGACTCAGAATCCAAAACAGCTTCATTTTGCTTCCTAATCTGAGCAGAAATAAATCACAAGCAATCGAGCCCCACGTTGGGCGCCAAAAATAAAAAGTGTGTCGGTGTGAGCTGAAATTCCCCCCCCCACCAACAATAACCAGGCTAGCCCAGTCTGGAAGCAAATGAAAAGCTGTATTTACAAGCAGAGTCTAAAATCTACAATGAAATGCAATGAATATGTACAAATATACAAAATTCACAACATTCACAAATATATACAATCAACAGAAAAAGCACAACCGATCTCCCTTTGCTTCCCCCCAAGGGGACCCTCCCAAAGGGGCCTCTCTCTCTCCCAGGAGCTTCCCCCCAGACCCCCCTGGACAGAGAAGCGAGTTAGTTAGAGCAGAAAGTTGTTAACTTAGCTGCCAAGGTCAGTACGTGTTATCTTCAGCCAGAAGAGAAGAAGAAACAGCAGCCAGACAGCCCAGCAACTGCCCCCACTGCCGAACGCAGAATGTGCAGAATGCCTACTTTGTTTTGGGTAATAGTTCTTAAACATTTCTATCTATCCAATGGAAGTGTTTAGAACAATTGTTATTTTGCTTTCTTACACCCAATAGTGACTTATTTACATTCTTTCACTTCCTCTGTTCTGAACTTTGCAAGGAAAAATTAAAAAGACAGTTTCAAACCATCACAGTGCCACACAGATCACATCAACAGCAAACTGGAGCAAAAAAAAAAAAAAAGGGAGGATCAACAATTCCAGGCTTTGCTAATGAGGCATCTCACAATCTGAAGCAAGTTCACCTCCTTTCCCTTGCCTTCTAAATCAGGGTTATCACACCTCTGCAGTGTGATTGAAGATCCTCAGGTGACAGCCAAAAAAAAAAGTTAGATATAAAAATCATCAGGTTTGGCCACGTGACTATTTATTATAAAATTCAGTTTTACTCTGTCTGAAACTGCCATAAAGAAACAAAAATTCTTTGGATATCTGCTACTGATATAATCAAGACATCCTGTGTGATGCAAACCTAGGCTGCTTTCCAGGATGCTCACAAACATTTACAGCAGTCTTCCCTGCAGTCACCAACACAGAACTGGTTCAGGGTGACATCAGAGCCAAGAGCATAGTTTCCAAGGAATGGACATTGACAGCCTGCAGTATCCTCCTCAGAGGCAGAGTTATGTCCTCCGTCTGGACTGCAGCTCTTTGATGCAACACATGCTGCTTTGCTCAGTTTAGACTTGTTTCACCAGGTAAATTTGCATTTCCATTCCTCAGTTTAGCTTACACATGCCAAGTAGTCACAGACCTGAGAGAGCTTTATGTTGTAGTCAAACTCATTTCAAAAACATCAAGATACTGCCTTTCCTCTTTTACCTTTCTGCTTCTTTCAGGTCTATGTGGAGCAGCTTCAGAACTCTGCCAGTGAAATAACAAAGGCTATACTCTGTGGGGAACATTTTTATTGCAGAATCAGCCATTTTACAACTGTTCTTATTTTCTTCAAAGCAGATAAAGACAAACTAGGATTTCAGGACTGGAAATATCTACTTTGGGAGTGATTAAGAACAGTTATGGAGTTATTCTTCTCACTCAGATAAGCTCTAGGGTCCAATTTCTATAAGCGTTTGAGCACCCTGTTCCCTTGAGCTCCTTTTGAAAGTTTTAGCTCATGAAGTCTTTCCCCCAGATCTCAACAGTATTTGCTACCTTCACACACTACACGAAAATTTCTTAATCACAAATGCT
This sequence comes from Indicator indicator, assembly GCF_027791375.1. Classification (NCBI taxonomy): domain Eukaryota; kingdom Metazoa; phylum Chordata; class Aves; order Piciformes; family Indicatoridae; genus Indicator; species Indicator indicator. The sequence goes on from NC_072047.1 coordinate 4,788,700, forward strand.
ACAGCTTCTTTATAACATTCATAGTACACCTAACACTAGTTATGTACTTATGAGGAAAAGAACAACCGAAACCAGAGAACCAGAACACTGGTGAGAACACTAGAATACATCTGAAAAAAATCCTCCTTCTGCAGGCCTTGGTGCCTCACTGTCAAACAAAAATACTGTCTTAAGGAGCAATTTCCGGAACCAATTTCAATTTCAAAACTAATTCATTTGAAAGGAAGAGAATTTGACCCATCTCATGTCTAGATTAACAAAGATCCAGTAAAATAGAAAGGAGTTTTATCAGCAGATCAGAGGTGTATGCTCACAGCCTGTTTGCACAGCTGTGGAGCAGCGAGCCAGGATGCCGGGGCAGGGCTGGGGAGGTTTCCATAGGTGGCAGCATGACTGCAGAGTTCCAGGAGGAATCCAGTGGAGCATCCACGGGAGCAACTTTCCAGGAATTACTTCTCTGCAGTGCTGCCACCCAGGCAGTGGCGCTCTGTAGAGCTGCTCTTACCAGGCACCATTCATCAAGCTTTCCTGCTTTTTGGGCACAGCGTTTTCTCTTTCGTCACTGAAGAGGTGAGAAAAGCTCCGATACTGATGCAATTACAGTATCAGAAAATGCACTTTAAGCTGGTACAGTTCAGTTCTCGTTGTGAGACCTGAACTGGTTGTACTGGTATTCACACATCTTCAGTGGAGAGGAGAAGGAGAACTAGCAGAGTTCCTCTCCAAGACAGGCACATGTCCTGCTGCAATCCACACAGCAGTAGCAGGCAGCTCTGTACGCTGATTTTACTCAGCTGCCCAGGCCTCTGCTTCATCAGCTTCAGGATTCCTGCATACCCTCTGCATCTTGTTTTGAGGATAGTGGTAAAAATGTCCCAAAGGAAGCTGCCTGTTATCTCACACCTGCCTCACATAGCTATGCTTTTGCTTCCCTCTCCTGGCTGACTTCAGCCTAGAAAACGAGGAGAAAATTGCAAAACCCTAATGTTTGTAGAGAAGGCTGAAGAGAAGACATTCCCTTTTTTACAAGCCTTGCTGGCCCATCATTTGGCACCCAAGACAGGATAGAAATTATCCAGACCGTGGGAACTCCCAGCTCAATCTTCCTTGCCATCCTGATACAGCTAACACTGTGCACACCACTTGTTAACCTCAGGTATATCAAGGACAAATACCCCAAGTTGCTCTGAAGAAGCATTCCTGGTAGCATTAACTGGAGTGTCACAAATCTTTGTGAACATATAAATGGGAGAGAGCTGACCAAGCCTGCCCAGGATTCATTTTTGGCAAGGAGCCATAACAAACTCCCAAGGAGAAAGAGTGGTTGGGTTTTGTTTGGTTTTTTTGACTGAAGTTTTCATTTGAAGCATTCTGAGAATTCTGTTAAGTCTCTACCTAAAAAAAAAAAAAAAACAAACCAAACAAAATCACAGCTTAACAAAAACCATTGACTGTAAACCTCACCAATTCTCATTTTGACAATGAATGTTAAAGTCAGTTATAACTTCTCCAGACTTACCCCCTCTTTCACAGCATCTTAACATCAGCCATATTCCCACAAATAAAAATAAATAAGAGGACATTTGCATTTTTCATGTAGCTATTTCTTTAAAAAAATAATAGATAATTTCTTGGTTTTGTGTTCATGATTCTCCACCTTCCTTCCAGTAAAGCCTCCTCCCCAGTCTCCTCCTCACTTCAACTACCACACTGAAATTCCCCTTTAAAAGCTGGCCTCAAACAAATTGCCATTCCTACTCCACCACATTTTCCCAGTCTTCTCTAGCTACTCTCCATGAACCATGGGAAGCTCTTCTACCATGACCCATTAATACTACAAAGGGCAGCTAATGTCTGTCACATTGATTAGATCAGTGCTCTGAGGGAAGCAAAATTCAGGGGGTGATGATGAATTAAATTTTGTTTTCTTCAATTGAAAAACAAAATGAGCACCCAATTAATTGTTCTATCCAGTCCAGACACCGAACTTAATTAACTATTTAATTAAATGATGAATTAATGCTGTTAGCAAAACGTGATATGGGGCACGCCATCCAGTCTTCATCTTCTTTTCCTCCCCTCCTCCCTCAAGTTTTACCTCCACAGCAAAGCAGAAGTCATTGACTAAAGAGTTGTGTCCAAAAATAACCAAGCAAGTGTCCACACTGCTTGGATCTGCCTAGCATCGTGTCCTCACACCTGGCACAGCTCTTGAAATTCTACACCTCCTCAGAGGGGAATTAAAACCCAAGATCTTGTCTGCTTGTGTACATTTTTAGGCACAAGGACTTTGTTTTCCTCCATGTTAAGCGTTTCTAAAAAGCCTAGGATACCTGCATAGCTCTGCAACTCTTCATAGAGTTATCACAGTGGTTCTTGGTCATATTCCACAAAGGGTTATTATTCCCTGCCTTGAATTTCCCAGATAGTTTTAGAGGATGTTTTCATTTTTGTTTTCTTTTACAATTATTCTGGCATCACACAAAATCCTATCCAGAGTGTATTTTACACAGGCATCCAAAGGAACTTCAGGTCTCCCTTAGTAAATAACAATTACAGAGTTATTTGTGCAGCAAAACAATGTTAGATACAGTGGGATAACCCAAATGCATGAGCCTAGTGAAGAAACTATTATTGTTCCCGCTTTTAGGCAAAAGGGAAGGAAGAGATGAGATTATTTGCTTAGCTCATGCAACAAATGTGAAACAGAACAGAGGAAAAAAATACACATCCCTTAAGTTCCTTGTCAGTCTTTAATTAAAACCTTACCCTTGATTTTAAAAAAAAAAAAAAACATAGGATGGGTTCCTTTTTGATAGGTGCTGGAAGCTTTTTCACTGAACAGTTTTGAAAATCTACCCCAAAAAGGGCTGAATCTCAGTGCTGTGTGGAGCAGCTGCTACCATTGACACAACTTGTAAAGTGAAAGGAGCAGTTCCGGTGTAAAAAGCATCATAAAACCTTTGGGAATGCAGATCACTAGGGAGCAAAGCTTGTCTCCAAGAGCAGCTAACTTTTTTTACCTTCACATTCAACTTGGGGATGATTTTTGACAAGATGCAACTGGAAAAGTTTGCCTGGACTATTTTGTTTTGTGGATGTGTATCAAGATGAGGAATGGCAGCAATATTTAACAGTGCATGTAGTTGTGGCCTTTTCAGGAGTCCTAGAAACATCAGACACTGGGAAAACAAAGGTTTGTTGACTTATTACTGCTGTCAACAGAACTCCTAGGCAGGTTGGAATGTGCCTCCTGGAGATCTTGATTTGAGTTGTCTCATGGCCAAAACCACATCTCTAAGTGCAGGGAGGAACACTGGATAAACATCACTCTGGTTCATGCACATTCATGGCTGTCAGGGTGGGCCCTGTGGATGGCGTTTTCCCATTTACTGGATTTTACTTCCCCAACCTTCCCCTCAAGATCAATGTCTCGCCAGTTATGGAAGATTCTGGTGGTGCACCCAGAATGAATCCATTTCAGAATTGACTCATGGGACAGGGCTTTCCTGGTAAACAAAGCACCCATTACAGGCACAACAGAATAAAGTATTCCACAGGAGTCTGATTTTATTTAGAGCACTGCATCACATCATCCACACTGTGAGGATGGCAAACACAACACTGAAATCAGTAGCTTCCTACGACATGGGAGGGAAAGAGTGGTCAGGTCTGTGGATCTGCAAATTTGTCTACACTGGATGAAACCAGGCTACTTGCAACAGTTCTGCTGATGCTGGCACTGCACAAAGGAATCAGAGGAAACAGCAAGCAGAGAAAGAATCTATTTCAAGCTGCTGCAGAAAACACCTCTGTAAATGAACACTGCAGCTTCATTTTCTGGACTGGCTGCTCTTACTTCTTGTGGCAGACCCCAAGTCCAGTTACCTCATACTCATTACTGTTCTAAAAGGACAATAGAGATATAGTGGTTTAAGCAAACAATTGCTTCTTTATGCAGTGTTCCATCTAACACAAGGGAGGGAACACCCAGCAAAAACATGGGGCCTACAAGAAAGCTAGGAAAAGACTTTTTACAAGGACTTGTAGTGATAGGACAAGAGGGAATGGACTGAAGACTGAGAAGGGGAGATCTAGAAGATATTAAGAAGACATTCTTTACAGTGAGGGTGGGGAGGCACTGGAACAGGTTGCCCAGGGAGGCTGTGGCTGCCCCCTCCCTGGAGGTGTTCAGGGCCAGGCTGGATGAGCAGCCTGGGCTGGTGGGAGGTGTTTCTGCCCATGGCAGGGGGTTGGAACCAGTTGTTCACATGGATACAGAATCCATAGTAAAAACAACAGAATCTCTGCCCTGACTCCAGGCAGAGCTGTCACACCTCCAGTCTCTGTGCTGCTCCAGTACTCCCAGCACCAATCTCTGCTGGTCCCAGGACCCTTCACATCAGACACAGCTGAGCAGCTTGCCAGACAGCTGCATCCGCTGTGTGGGCTCTTGGGGTGGAAGGGACTGCCACACTACTCAACAGCCAGAGCATGAAGCTCCTAACGAGGGCATGACACACAGAATCCTCCTCAGGAAGCTCATACAGGTTCACTCGCAGGTGTGCTCCCTTCAATCCAAAGGGAGAGTGTTAAGGAGTCTGTGCAGCAGGGCTAAGTGCAGCCAGTGTGTGTTGGGCACAATAGAGCAGGCTCCGTGACCAAAAACCACACCAGACAATGCCAGCTGCATTTCCTTATACCTCTGGTAAGGCATCTGCTTTACATTGGTACAAGTGAGAAAAATAAAGCCTCTAGTTGTGCCTTGGTAGCATGGGTCCCCGAAGGACCCTGGCCCCAAGAGCAAGGTAAGGATATAGTCCCACACAAGTAAACCAGTTTTCAAACATGTGCCATGACTTTTTCTTAAAGCATGTTATAAATGTTTTAACTGAAAGCCTACTCCTAGGAGCCAGTGAAGTGCTGCTATTCTCTGCTTATTTCCAATTTTTTAAGAAGCAGGAACAGAAAATATTTGCTGGAGGTCTCCAAGGGAATCAACAACACAGCAAGGATTAGAACTAAGGATTTCCTGTCCAATCTGCAAACCACACCTCTCTCCTGTTTACAAAGTGAATTTACTCCCTAGCAGAAAAGCCACATGAATGGAACAATTCATTCTGCTGTTTCAGCCTCCCTTCCTTCCCCTCTCAGTTCATCCCTGGCATTACCTGCAGAGCCTTACCAACCTGTCATCAGGATATGACAAAGCAAAGCAAGCAAGGAATGTTTCAGAACAGTTTCAGCTGCAAATACCTGAGTAATGCTTGTTGAACTAAAGTTTGAAACATTTAAATACCCTAAAAATACCCTGCATTTGTTAATGAGAAATGAAACCAGAGATAACTGAAGTCATACACTAAGGAGTAAGTTAATGAATGTCTAAAGTCAACTACCTGCACATGTCATTTCTGCACACATGACTCAAGCAATACTAGTGTTACTACTCAGAGTAAGTTACTACTAATATTTCCACATATGGTATGAACCAAGACATTTCTTGCCATCAGCTTTCCTTTTTGTTTTAAAAGTCACATTTTCATACTTCCCTCAGGAATCAAAAGCTAAAATCAGCTTGAACAATTTCTTACATTTTTCTGTGATTCCAGCCTGGTTTTCACATGGAAGCTACTGGAGGCTCTTTGCAGGTCTTTGCTTTAGTTCCTCCTCTTCCTGCAATCTGTTGCATGAAGGTGAAGAGTGAGGCTCCTTTCACTTGAGGGTCACCCAGGGCTTCCTAGAGGTGCAGCATGTTATCAGTTCAGTCTGTGCATAAAGTGGTGGTTTTCCCTCCCAGATAACCTCTTGTTACAGCTGTTGGTGGTGTTAACATGTTTCCTCTATTGATCTCAAGGATTCAAAGAGACTAGGGAGCATTAATTGTGTCTTTCTACAGACTAATAGCAGAAGGAATTCTTAATAGTTTTTAAAGTGTTTTTTGAGTATCTAGGTCTTTGTCGCTGATACAAAGAAGCTGTGTTTTCAAGCTGAAGAATGTGGTGAAAACTGGGGCTGGAAAAGACTGAGGCATCTCTTACCTTTACGCAGAGAGCAGCTCTACTTAGACTATTCCCAGTAGATGGTTATCTAATCTGCTCTTAAAAGTGCCTGGTGGTGGATGTGCTGTGGATGCTTTCAGAGATGTAGTTCAGCATTTAATTGTTCTGGTTGGAATAAAAACACTTTCTGAGTGCCTTGCCTTATGTTCTCGGTGCTTACTTTAGCTAAACTGTCCTCACTTCATTTCTTCTATGGCTAGCAGGTCTCCAAGTTATGCTCAAACTATTCTGAGGTGGAAGATAGGAAGTGCCAGGTTATTCTGAACTCTATGCTGTGTTAATTGTAGCTACTAAGTTACAGGAGGGGCTAAATCTAGGTCCTGTGAATCTCTTTTCCTATGGCTGCAGCTCCAGTTCCAAAAAGATTGGAAGCTTCACACAACAGTTCTCTTTTTTTATTGAACTCATCCTCCAATAGAACAAACTACAGTTTAGGAAAAGAAAAAAAAAAACCAAACACAAAACCAAGCAAAGAGAGAGATTAAAAAATAAGAACATATTTTTTCTAGGCATCTCAAATTATCCTTGTTTTCTTCATTTTGAACCTCAGAATACTGAGACCCCTCCCAAACAACCCTCCTAGCTGAAAAATACTTGTTTTCTGCTCTCCAAACAGGTGCTTCCCATCTACCTTTAATATCTTTTAATTTTTGTTCCAGAAGCCTTAGTTTCCCCTCTATCCTTGCCTGTATTTTTGCACTTGCTTTAAAATAAAGCTCCTGTCAAAATGCAAATGCATGAATCCTGCACAAGTCATGCTTAAACAATCCATTAAACTAACACTTTGCAAATTGTGATCTCATCTCAATCATTTTAGTTTAGACCTGCTCTAAACAAATCATCTTTGGATCTGGTTTTAAACTTGTCTTGCAAACTACTGCTGTAATGAACACATGGAATGCTTCCCAAGCCTAATTAGCTGTTCTGTTTGCTTTCACCAGGCTAAAGTCAGGAAAAAAGGCCTTAGTAATTTCTGAAAGAAAATGCTGAGGCTTTCCCTGGGAATAGGCTGAGGCTTCCCCTTTGAATAGCAGAACTTGAATCCAATGAACTTTCCACTGCTGAGATGACAATAGCTGCCTGCTTGCCAGAATTTGTGAGTTTGTACTGCCCAGGTTTGCACAGTGATGGGGGGCTGGGGGCACTCCAAGGAGCAGCAGGTAGTGCTGTCACCTTGCCTGGTTTGGGAAATGGCTCTTGAGAAAATTACTGATAGTTACAGAGGAAACTGATACTTGTGAACCATCTTCTTTGGCTTTTATCATTGTTAATATTTCTACTGAACTGCCCCATGACAGAGCAGGAGAGATGATGCTTTTATGCCACTGAGTATTTCCTCAGCAGTGCAGATGCTCAGAGCTGCTAGAATTTTTTTTTTCTTCTTCTTTTGAAGATTAAAACCCAATGACTTTAGAATTGCTCTAGTGAAGTAGGGCACAATGTATGTCTTTGTAGTGTATGAGTTTAGGGTAGTGAGGCAGGAACTGGAACTGGAAATGCTTAAACCTTAGGCTTCACTAAAAATTTCTGGCTACTGGCAGTTAGGGCTTTAGAAGTGGGACCTAGTTAAAGTGACTTTGGGTTGACTAAATTCTGACAGAAAAAGCCAATGAAAGATCTGTGTGCCCACAGAAAACTTGCTGACACGCTGCAAATGGTGCAGAGGGCCTCCCTGCTTGAGCAAAGCTGGTGTTGGTGTGGCATGCAGAGGCTGGATGGGTTGGGACTTGCACCACAGCCAAGTTTGTGGGTTTTTTTGGGAGTTTGCCTGAAACTCACTGCAGAGCCAGCATCTGCCTGCCCCTTTGTTAAGTATGAAATTCCATGTAGCAGTTTTAAGATGTGACTCAGAACTGTTTTGATAATGGCTGTTAATTAAGTGGCTACACAGATAGAAACTATTATATGAAATTAAGACTGGGGAAACACAATGTGAATATTAGCAAACATTTCTAGGAGCAAAAGGTTTTTGGCTGTGAAATCTCCCAAAAAGCAGTGGAAGCTCTTGCTGAGACACTTGCAGATAGAATGAAGAACAGAAAGCTGTAGGGAGTTGCATTGCCCTGATGTCAGCCTGTGTGTGACCTCTGATGGCTCAGCTCTTACTAAATTCCAGTGATAATTTTGGTAATAATTACTCCCTCTGCATCTAACCTGAGGAGTTGTAGTTCATTATAGTCTAGTCTAATGGGTCAAATAATTACAGGGAAGCTAAAGCAGATCCAAGATCAGTTCCCGAAGGAGTTCTCTGGGTTGCTTGCTCAGTGGGTTTGACATTTAATATAAATCTGTTTTTACTGGCTGCCAGTCGCATTTTGCACTTTGGTTTTTAACTTGTTCTCACGTCTGCAGCTCCTGATCTATACTGCTGTGAACTAAGCACTCTGTATGAAGTTCACTGCGCTTTGACAAAACAACCAGAAATGTTTTTCTGTGGTTCCTTGTCCCAGGATGTTCCTCACTTTTCCTGGAGATATTCTTTAGTCCATAGAGTAAGAATTAGTAATTAAAGCGTGACTGCAATAGCTAAATGTTCTTTAAAGCTTTGTGCTGTGAGTGGCTGTGTATATATTTAATGTAATACCATTCTTGGCTGCCCTGAGCACCTGAACAAACGCTTAAACCCCAGTGAAATCCGAGGGGCACTGGGATGTGCTCACAATAGCGATCCACAGCTGCCAAACATGCTCCTGCTCATTTGCACAAACCATTCACACCAGCGTGAATCCTTGTGCTGCCTGAATTAACAAGCAAGTGAACACCCAAGCAAAGACTGTGATTTCCAAGATGTCTTACTAATTATCCTGGCTGTGATTTAATGTTAAATATTTATTATACTTCATTACATTCTGTAGCTCAGTTAGTTCAAAATAAAACCCTGAAATGTTGGTGTTATGATCCATCCTTCTGGCATGATGATATTAAGACACAATCCCTCTTAGAAAAGGTTTAATTATAAGGTATGCACTAAAGCTTCATTAATTTATATTACAGAACTAATTGCAGGTCTGTTTTTTTTTTTTTAATGCAGCAGAAGTTCTTGAAACAATGTTTGTTCTACTATGAGGGCCAAATTCTGCAGTAATTGTACAGAAGGCAATGAATGAACTGGAGTTTAGTTGCACATTTTCCTGCTAAATGGTTGCAGGCCAGTTCTGGCTAGGGTTGGAAAGGATTTTTTAAGGAATCCTTGGGGGGGAGGGGAAGAAATATCACATTTTCATTCCCAGTTGGGTATCAACTAAACACAGCCACAAATCTGTAGAACTGAAGGAATTTGTTCTTCAGCTCTAGGAAAGGTGGAGCTGGGTGTTAAGAGAAGGGCCTTAATGCCGTAGCGATCCAAAGAGAGCCTGTCTTGACTGTGAAGGTTTTCAGACTTGCAGTGTGTTTGGGTTTAGGGTTTTGGATTGCTCTCAAAATGGACTAAGAAAAATACTGGGTTCCAGATATTCCCAAACCTAGGTGAGTTGCAGTTTTTGAGAATGCCCCATGTGTGCTGAGTGCTCTTTCAAACATTGTTTGCAAGATTGATTTTCTATTTTTAATTTGCATATGCAGTCTTTTATCAGGGATGTAGAGGTACATCAGCATGTGTCCAAAGCAGTTGGTGGCAGTTTTCTGGTGTTTACTTTCACATACTTGAGAACCTGTGGGTGTGTTTAAAGGATGTTCAGTTTCCAGTGCTGTGTTTTGTGTGTACCAGACTAGGAATTCCGTGGTCTCTCATTTAAGAAAAGCATCTGCTTGGGTGGCGTGAGCTGGAAATGCAAAATTGGTGTACATGTGATTGCAGGAGACTTGTTTCAAAGCACGTTGCGTTTGTGGCAGTGCTGGGTTTGAAGGATAAACTCATGAATCTCCCAAGGGTAGTCTGGACCAGCAAACTATACCCAGTCTGAGAAGAAAATGTTTGCACAAACATCTGTGAAGGGAAATGGATGACTTTCACAAAATCTTTAATTGTACTGAATCAATTATCCAACTCCTCTATGCTAACTACAGCTGAGATTTTAACTGGGACCCAGCGAGCTAAAAAAGGAGCCTTCGTCCTCTCTTAGCCAGCAGGAGTGGTGCCAAGCTGGGCTCGGCTGGGTCTTTCTATGCAGCTCTTGCTGACTGTCAGTGTGAAAGGTGGATGGAGCCTAAAAATGGCTTGGAGCATGGCCGGGTGTATGCAACGAATGGCAATGAGAACGGCACAGAAGCGCTGGGCTTCTCCGGAGAAATCAGAGACCGAGTCTGCAGACGTTATGGAAAGCATCCAAGAGGACGGAAAACGTGCATCAAACAGGTTTTGTGGCTACAGCTAGGAACTGCTGCGCGAGGAAATGACAAGAGAAGGAAGTGAGCGAGTGGAAGGAAGCAAAAAAACAAACCAAACCAAAAACCAAAAAAAAAAAAAAAAACCCAACCAAACAAACCGCCACCCCCCAAACCCACAGACAAAACAACCAACCAACCAAAAAACCCAAACCCAACAAAAAAAAAAAAAAACACAACTCAAACGACGCCCCGGAAGGAGGGAAATAAAGGGTGAAATATAGAGCGTCCTGCCAGACACGGAGCCCTCGGAGGATGCTTCCCCTGCAGGGCCGAGCCCCGGAAAAGGCCCTCGGCGCCATCGACCCGAACACGGAGAGGAAGCGTCGGCGGGTGCAGCCCCAGGGCGCGGAGCAGCAGCAGCCCGCCATACAGCCTCGCCATACACGGAACCGTGAAGAACCCGCTCTGCGGCCCAGCGCTACGGTGGGTCGTGAGGGACCGTCCACGCCGCCCTCTTCGAGCACCGCCCCGCCCGGCCCCCCCGCCGAGTGACGTCACCCCCAGGTCGGCCGGCGCCATTTTGAAAGTGGAGCGTTCGGGGGGGGCCGGAGCGAGGCGCGGAGTGGGGGCAGCCCCAGAAGCGGAGCCGGCCGCACCCCCGCCGCCATCCGCCGCCATCCGCCCCCCGTCGCCGCCCCTCGTCCGGCACCGGCGGCCCCGCCGCTCTGCGCCGAGACCGCCCGACCCGCTGCGGCCGCTATCGCCAGCCCAACATGGCAGGTAAGGGGAGGCTGCCCCCGCGGGGCACCGGCCCCTGCCGCCGGGCGGGGGGCGCAGGTGAGGCTGCGGCAGCGGCCTGCCGGCCACGGGCACTGGTCAATCATCGTGCCCCGCCTGCCTCAGCTCGCCGGGGTTTTCTCCCCGGCTGGCGGAGCGCCTCGCAACCCGCCGCTGCCTTTCTCGAGCTGTGGGTACCGGCGTGCCGCTGCCTCGCTCGCTGCCCCGGCCCCGCTCTCCCCCGGCTCGCCTGCGCTTTCCCGATTTATCCCCCCCCCCTTTGGGGGAGTCGTGTTGCTCTCCCACCCACCCCTTATTCCTTTTCCTCCCTTCCCAGGGAAGAAAAAAGCCTACCCCAAAAGCAGGCAAGCAGCGAGGCGGAGGGGCTTGGTGGGGGAAGGGGTGTGTTTTGAAGTTGGGTATGCAGGAGCCTTGCAGACTGGGTGGGTCTTTCGCCTCCTTTTCCTGGCTGGCTTTTCCGCCCCACAGACGTTAGGAATCGGGTCCGTGTCCGAGCCGTGCGCTCAGGTGGAGTTGGTGCGGGCTGCACAGAACAGGGCTGCTGTGCGCGGGGAGGTGTCGAGGTGCAGTCATGCTTGTGTCGGGAGTGAACTGCAACCTTCTGCAGGGTGTAGCTTCTATGCATCTGCGAATAAGAATAAAATTAAGTACAGGGTGTAATTAAATAATACAAGTCCGGCTGTGTTTTCTTTCTTATTTCTTCCTGTGCTCGCTCCCCGTTTTGCATTCCGAAGTGCTTTTGGTAGGCTAGAAGTGTGTATGCATAAGACCTCCTCCTTTTTACTTTTCCAAGAGATTTCTTAATTTGGAAATACCTCCGCCCCCTCCTCTGCACGTTAATTGTCTTTTCAGCGCCTGGCATTTGTAGGAGCAAGCGGGCTGGGCTGCACTAGGTTTGTGCTTTGGTTTTTTTCCCCACACCATATGCCCATGCTCCACCCTCCTCTTTTTGTTGTAATCGTGGGGAGGGAAAGTTCCAACTCGGTTCAAGAGAATTGTATGAAAACCAAAATTTTGGTCATAAGTAGAATGAGCAGGGGATTTCTTACAAGCTGTACCCTTCCAAGTGCTTCCATGGTGGCAGCTGCTAAATGGCAAATGAGGCTGGAGAGTGGAAAGGGGATGTGTTGTTGATGTGCTGGGGAATGGTAGGGGGAGGTGTGAGGTAGAGCTCTCCAGGGCAGCCGCAAGCCGTTCCCTCACATAAGTGGGTGCTTGGACTTGCCTTTGCCTCCTTAGGCTGCCTGCTTTGCACGGCTGTAATCCTTCAGGAAAGAAATTAAGGCAAGGAAAAAAAAGGCAGATTGGACCCTGATTGTGTTCCAGCACTTCTCTCAGCATTCTGAGTCACTTCGGGTTTTTTTGCAAAGATTGTTTTGAGGTTTCTGATTTCCTTGTCTTGGACATTTTCCCACCCTTAAGTTAGTGTGGAAGCATGAAGAAGTCCCTTCTCTGTGCCTTATTGCCCCCAGAGCTGTGGCAGGGCTCTGGATTAATGTGTAAATGCCATCTGTTGCTCAGCCTGTTGGAGCTGTGCTTAGGAAAAGTTCCATTTTGACAGTGGCTTTCAAAAGAATTGTAAAAAAAAAGTCCATTTCAGCCTCTTCCTGTATGTGCTCAGCCCTGCAGTGATTTGCTCAGCACGAAATGCAAAAGAAATGGGTGGTGGTTTTTGGTGCGTTTTGGTGGCAGGGTTCAAATGAATCGCTGCCTTCCGCCCGGGCAGTAATGTTCCTGAAGTTTTCTCTGCGATCCGTTTTCTATGGTAGTAGAGCTCGTTCACATCACGTTGTTTGCTTGCTTTTCTGCTCGGATTTGCTGCCCTTTGTTTTTAAGACTCATAAATGTTTTCATTACTTCAGCGAAGAGACTAAAACTGTGGAAAAACTCTTTTTCTTCAGCCTTTAGTGGAGGTCGAGTTGAGTGTAGTGTAAGCGAAGGAGGCCCCTTGGGTTGCGTTGGATGAAGGATTGAAGCTTTCCAAAGCGTGCATCTTAAGTTTGTGTGTGTCTGTAGAGCGTTCTGACTTCTGAAGGAGGAAGAAGGTTCCTATGCAAGAAGATGTTGGCTTTAAACGTGTGGCCCGAGTTAGCTTGATCGATGTGCGCGACTCCAGCGAGCTCTGGGTGACCGGTGGCTGCTGAGCTGAGCGCTGGTGTCCCGCTAATGCCAAAACAATCCCTAAAGGAAAAGGTGGGGAGGGGCGGCCTGGGACTGTGCCTCCCGCTGCTCGGGAAGTGGGCGTGCACCGCGCTGGTTGAGATGTTCTGCTGCTGACTATTGTGTGCTTGCTTCTGCAAGGGGGGGTGGTGTCTCATTTTTTTCGTTGATTGTGTTTGGTTTTTGTTGTTTTTTTTTTTTTTTTTTTTTTAGGAGCTGGAGGAGGCAATGACATTCAGTGGTGTTTTTCTCAGGTGAAAGGCGCTGTGGATGATGATGTAGCAGAAGGTAAGAGCAATATATTTTTAGTTGTGGTGGTTTTTTACTGAATATTTTCTGACTTTTTAGCCACTCCTGAGGCAGGGAGATGTGGATGTGATCTTACCGAAATACCTCAGAGCTGCTGTAAGCAACTGGAGCAAAGCAAATAGACATTGTGTGCATTCGGATACCCAGGTGCAGGGTGGGATGAAACTGATTTGAGTGTACTGTGCTGCACACTTAAGCAGCCTGAATTCAGTCCTTCTTAGAAGTGTTTTGCTGGAATAATTTTCTAGGATTGTGAAGATTTTCCTGTCATTCAGTTTTTGATTTGTTTTTTTTTTTCCTAATCTGCAGAATGGGAATGTGATACTTGCATTTCACAGGGAGGTGTTCTGAGAGTTAATTAATGTTTGTATTCTTTGAAAATCTAAGTGTTAGATAAAGATTAGGTCATTTTCCCAATCTCTACAGCTCCTTTTAACAAGAAGAGGAAGAAATCTGAGTATTTGTGCTTGCTGACTTGGGAAGTAAAAGATGCGTTTGTTTGAAATATTACTAGAAATTGCCTGCAGTGTTCCCAAGGTGGCAGTGCCAAATGTCATGTCACACTAAGATGGCTGCCTCTGGTTGTGACTGGTTGAGAAATGTCCTTCTCATTTTCTTTTACTGGGCTTGGGGATCATAGGAGGAATCCTACTTTGTGCTGCTGCATCGCTATGCTAGAGAGCAGGTTTTCTTCTGTGAGGAGACTCCCACTGACTTCTAACTTTCTTCATCCATGAAGTCCTGTTCGCAGAACAGAGCCTGCAAGATCACAAGTTAAATGTTGCTTTTGCAAGCAGCTGGCCTTGGCAGTTAGGTGATTCCTGGGCATTTTTCTTTTTGTACGTGTCTGGAATTCTCTGAGTTATAAGTGAAATTCATGTTGTGTTTAGAAAAGCCATAACTACAGTTTCCATTGTTTCCATATTCCACCTGTCGCTCAGTAACTTCCAGAGGCCAGTATGTCAGTGTAGACATCAGTGACTTGTTTTTATTTATTAGGTGCAGCATGTGGCAGGCAATGTGCCTTCAGAGATGGGAGAGGGAAAAAGAAAACTGTAACAATTTTTTAAAGTTTCATTTAACGTTCTTGGGGAAATATGTTTCAAAGCTTGAATTCAAAACTACTGTTAAATGTAATTTTTTCTTCCTTGTCAGGCTTTAAATTCTGACTTTAATGAAATATCCAACTAAATCCTTGATGAAGTTTGGATATTGAAGTTGTCTGTATGGCAACTGCTTTCAAATAATTCTGCATTAAAATAGATGTGCTGATATGCACATAATAGAGATGAACTTTCTATATATGTGTGGTCAAGCGGTTTTCACAGGGGTCTGGACATGCAGAAGTCAGGAAATAGGCTGTCCTTGACTTTGTTGGCTGTGCTGAAGCCTTGTGCTTTGTGTTGGGAAAGATAACTCACCAGCTTTGTGCTTCCTTGTGCGAGGACTGCAGCCACGGTTGGGGGACTTTTTTGTAAGTGCATTAAGTGGCTTCACTTGCAGCAGGCCAGGCAGGATGGCTTCCAAAAACTTGTAAGAATGTCCATTTTTGACTTTATGGGAGGTGCAGCTTTCTGATTTGGTGACTCAAAGAGAACTTTCACCCCAGTGTCAGCTGTAGCTGACTTATGATAAGTCATAAGATGAAAATGCCAAAACTTTGATAGAAGTGTGAGACATCCTGAAATTTAAATGCCTAGATCTTGGAGAGAGCTTCCAAGGCTGGTTTTGATACTTGATTGTATAGAATTGTGGAGCTGAAATTCTCACTTCTTCCTGTGTGTTTAGCTCCCACAATTCATGCTGGAGATAGTTAAGAGGCAATTGTTTCAGCTTCCATGCTATCCTTCACGTCTCCTGTGATACTGTTGGAAGGGTTAATAATGTGTCAAGCTGTTGGCTTTTTTCCTTTTCTAGTCGTATTTCTGGCTTGGAGGTTCACTCTTAATGAAACGGAGCCTTGTGTGTGGCTCTTGAAAAAGCTTTGCGTGCTGCTGGTCTTCTTTCAGAATACCCAAGGACAAGTTGACAATGGCTCTAAGTGTAGTCTGGGGACTTTTCTACCTTCCCTGCCTTTCTGCCTGCTTTCTTGTGGCAGGCAACATGCTGAAAGGTGAAGAAAATCATGCTGTCTGAAACTGAGATGGTTGTTTAACCACTGTGGTCTGCAAGCTGACGAGTGTGGGCTCTGACTAGGGTCATGCCCGAGGACAGTGACAGTTTTTGTGTGGTCATACCCAGGGTGTGGATTTTCGTGTTTTGAGAGGCTGTAGAGGCCAAACTTCAAGAGAACTTGTGGAATGCTGAAACTTCACTGAAAACCAAAGTGAGGAATACAAACCTGAAGGAAACGAGAGGTTTCACTTTCTGTTTTCTTCCCCTTGGCAGTGCAGTGTTGCAATGTTTGTGTTGGAAAGCGGGCTTAGGCTGAACTGGGAATTGTTGACCAAGAACGGGACATCATCCAGTTAATTGCACTGATCAGCAGAGTGTGAACCCTGTGGCCTCTCCACAAGGTTGTCCATGAAACAGGGCTGATGGAGGGGGAAAAAAATTGATATCGTAACAGTGGCAGCAACTTGGAAAAGGTCTCCTGAGAAGGCTTGTAAGCATCTTGCAGGTCAGCTCTGACCCTTGTAACCTCTCCTGTAGAACCAGTACTGCTGTGGGTGCTCAGGCTGGCCTGGCTGGCTATTGCAAAGTCAATATTTGGTGGCTTTGGCTGAAACATGAACTCTGACATACAGGCTTTGATTTTCTGGCTTTCTAAGCACTGTGTGATGAATGGATGTGCCTTTCTTGTGGAGCTAGTGAGGGTGGAAGGGAAAGAGGGGGGACAGCTCAAGAAGAGGAGACGGCGGTGAGTCTGTTCCTGGGGCCTGCCTGTGCTGTTCTGCCGTGGCAGAGCTCTTCTGACTTGGAGTACAAATGTGAGGAGCAGAGGAATAGCTTCTCTTCTTTTGCTAAGCTTGGTGTAAGCTGTGACCTCGCTCTCTTGGATCCCAAAGTTAAGCACAGAAA
Source organism: Indicator indicator (assembly GCF_027791375.1). Taxonomy (NCBI): domain Eukaryota; kingdom Metazoa; phylum Chordata; class Aves; order Piciformes; family Indicatoridae; genus Indicator; species Indicator indicator. Next base: position 4,805,313 of record NC_072047.1, read on the forward strand.
TTGGGTTATAAATGGAAATTTGAGTGTCAGCGTCATTATAATTTGGGCCCTTAATTTTAACTGATGGCAAATGTTTGCCTTTTTGTGATTCAGGAGTCCCCTGGGTAAAGGCAAGGGTGTGGTAGCTTGTGCTCTTGTTTCTGAAACAGCTGATTCTCTGCTCAGCAGAAGTCTTCCTCCCCTCTTAATTTTCTGTTTGTCTTACTGGAGCCCAGTCCTGCAATGTCTGTGTTTAACTTGTTTTGTGTATTCTGGAGAATTCAGAGCCAGGACATTGGATTAGCCAGGACTTCTCCAGCGGAACACGGAGTCATTGCCCTTGCTAAGCATCTTGTAGTGCTTGGATTTTTTTTCCTTTTGTGCTGGAACTGTTTCAGTGCAAGTAAGACTTAACTGTCCAGAAGCACTGGAGAGCAGACATGGCTCTGTTTTCATAGGAGAAGCTTCCTTTATGGGAGTGGTCACAGGCAAGGATGACAAGGATTTTCTGCAGCAATTGCTTCATTTTAAGACTTTTACGCCATTCTGTTCTCCAAGAAGTGGCATAATTGCAACTCCAGTTGGAAACAACCAAGAATTGAGTTTAAACTGTCTCTGAAAACTAGAGGCTTGCTTAATGAACTGAGTTTGTACTTTAGAATAAATTGAATCAATTTTGTTTTAATCACTTGGCAGAAGGAAGAGTCAAATTTCTGTATCTAAATTTCTTTCAAGTGTAATCCAAAGATATGGGATGTTTTGCTGTTCTTGAATCTCTTTGGCTTAAATTAAAAATCAGTTGGAAAACGGAGTGAGGTCTGTGTGTCATAAATGCAGAAATTATAGTGGTCAAGACTCCAACAATACAAATTAATGGAACTGAGCTGTCATTGGCAGTCCTGGTGGATTATAGCTCTTGATCAGCTTTAAAACTTCATATCTGATAGATTTAGAGGTGCTGCCTAAAACAATTCTGCTCTGGGTATTTCTACCTTAGAAATTGGTTTCTGTGGTAGCTGTAGCATCATGGAGTGTGTTTTGAAAGAACTAAAGTGAGAACTGCAGCTCTTTGTGGAAGCAGTGCTGAAGTAAGAATGAAGAGCTAGGTGTTCCTAGCTCTACTGTCTGCCTGGGGTTTGTTTGTTTTTCCTTTCTGTTCTCTTCTGGCTTGCCTATTTAGGCTATGGCTACATGTTTAGCAACATTCCTTGCTACTTTGCCAGCAAAGTGTTCATGTAAATGCAGAACGAATGTGTTTGGGAAGCTGATGCAGCTGAAAAATTAAAATTGTGGTTTTGACCAGATTATTTTTCAGCTGAATTGAGCCCTGCTCTGATTCTTAGAGTTCTGTGTGTGCTTGGGCCCGTATAGAGTAGAGAGTGATCAAGTGGCTCAAGGGAATACAAGGACCTACCTCTGGAAGAAGGTTGGTGTCTTAGAAGGCTTTATGTATGGTCAACACAAGTTCCTGATCTCCAGGTGCTCTGCTGCTGCTAGACAGGACTTTAAACCTTTTCTGTTCAAGACCTAGCCTTTGATCAGGTGCTATCTGAAGGCCAGCAGTGGAACACTGACAGTGTTGCTCTGGGGTATTATCTGAAGAGACTGAACTAAAACACTGGCAGAGTGAGATGGTTGAAGGTCTGATGTGGTACACTAATGCTTGCCAGAGGTCCTGCATCACTTCTGTTGGATGTAAAGACTGAAGGTGCTCTAAGTCTGTGCTGATCATGAAAGTAGATGGACCTAGAGTTGTTTGGGTCTTGTTTTTCTTTTTCTGGGTTAGGTTGCAGTCAAATGAGATCCCTGGATGTACATCTGTGTGGAGATACAAACACTATAGGTGTAAAGAAGGGGTGCTGTAGGGAGCAGCATGGATTGGGGTGTAAGGCAGCTGCCCAGCTGCTGTGAGGTAGCAATTGCAGATTTTGTGTGACAGCAGATCTCACAAACACAAATGCCTTGTATCACTGTGCTGTAAATCATCTTTTGGAGCACTTTTTGCAGCTAAAGCAGCACACATGGAGCAGGTTCTCTTCCTTTGGTGTCCACATAAGCAATGCATGGAGATGATATCTGCTCAGCACTGTTCCTAGCTCTATGTTGGTATCAATGCAGTTCAGTTTCTTGGAAGCTGTTGTAGGAAAGAGCACCACTTAAATGAGAGGTGGATTACTGACTGATCACTTCCCTGTAAAGCACTTCAAAAAGAATCTGCCAAATGATCATCTACTCTTGTCAAGTCTTAATGTTCTTAATATGATTTGAAGAATTGATCCCTTGTTTGGAGTTCTGACTTCACCTAAACCAATGGGTTGTCTTGCCTTTGGGTACTGTAGAGTTGGGCCTGCTTTGATTTAGGTGCTGCTGAGGGCTGCATACAATTAAATCTGCTGTGTGCTGTAGCTCCTGTAGTAAAACCATCAGCTGCTGGTGGAATCAAGCTAAAGCTACTGTTCCTTGTTCTTCAGGAAGCACCATGCTTCCACAGCAATGTTATTAGTATGAGATGCTTTTACAACTGCCTGAGGGGTCTTTTTCCTGTTTTCAGTGCTCTATAGCATGCAGTGCCTTAACTGTGCACAGGGTTTGCAGGGTGAAACTGAGGCTTAGCCTTATGAAGAAATGATTGAACTGAGTGAAAGGTCTTGGTAGAGGTGGGCACATGGGTGGTGAATGTGAATGGAGACAACAGTTATCAGACTGCTCTGTAAATACTTGAGAGGCAGCCTCACCAGTGCCCGGTCCAGGGGGACAATTCCTGCCCTGGTCCTGCTGGCCCCACCATTGCTGATCCAGGCCAGGATACTGGTGGCCTTGACCACCTGGGCACACAGCAATACTTGATCTAAACTAGTTGAGAACATTGTCTTTCAGGAAGCAGTGGTAGATCTTGCGATCAAAATAGCCACATCTGGGCAGTGTAGTCTTTTAAACATGAGTGGAAAAGAGGTAACCACAGTTGCTGTGCAGCAGTAGCGGTACCTGACTGAAAGTAATTCTCAGAGGCTTCTGTGCATGACTGTAGTTCAACAGCAGAAACAGAAGTCGCTGTAAGCTTCTAACTTGCCATGCTTTTGTTAAGCACTGGAGGAAAACAGCCATTCTTCACAGAAATGCGTTTTCTTCTTGTCAAGCCACAAGTGAGAGCACCACGAAGAAACCCAGCATATTTAGCTTACATGTTAAATCCTTAGGCAGTCTCATTTTGGAAGAAAATTTGAGGGTCAGGAAATGAGGGTTTTAGAGTTGCATGGTAAGACAGTGAATCCAGGTATGCCTTTTAGGTGGGAATGTTTCTCTTTACATTTTTGATTACAGTTCTTAAATTAGTGACCTGGAAATAATGTGATCTCCAAACACACACAGTTGGCACTCTGGTTTTGAGGACTTGAGAAAAGATAGTTGAGTATATTCAGGAGCAGGTAAGGAAACTGACTCCATACTATGGCTGCTTATTTAAAATGTGGAGTAATTACCAATATATCCTTGCCTGTTAAATGCTAGAAATGCTCCATTTTCCTTTTTCCCACATGACTACAAAAAGTATTGCAGGGACCATTCTTTGATTCTTAAAAGCAGCGATTTCATTTGGCCTTTCTCCTGTGAGTAGGTCAATAGAAAATGCTTCCCAGAAATTGAACTCTGTGTTTATGTATCAATGGAGACTGAAGGACTTGGTCTTTTCAAGTGACTTCAAAGGTTAAATTGGTCCAGCAGAAAAGAGCTGTGTAATGAATAAACCTTAGCTGCAACAGCCATATAATGATTCTCAAAGACACTTTTTGGAGAGCTTCTGGACTTTTTTCAAATGGGATTGCTTAGCAAACCCCTAAGTTCTTGGAGTACTGGATAAGGATTCATTTAAAACAACAGCCCTGGGACTGGCTTTTAACAACTGTCCTGTTCAGCTTGTTTTTCTGTGAACTGTGGGCTTGAAATGGAAGGAGGAATTAGAATTCCTGTTGCATCCTGACTTGCTTCTAGGTTCATTGTCAGTTCAAGTAGCTGCTGCTTCTGAAAGAGTTGCTCCTTCCTCGGACCTTCACAAGCCCCTGCTTTGAGCTGGCAGGGACTTTCACCAGTGCTCACCTGGGAAACCAAATTTAAATGATATGTCTGGGGTTATTTGCTGTCAGATTCGTTTTATACTGAGTTACCAGCTTAGTCAGGAGTAGGCCAGGAGTTGCTTCTCTTGGAGAAATTATAATGATTTTAAGGCAACCTGAGAAACTAAGGCACTGAACAGCTTGCTCAGGCCTTTCTCAGCCCTTTTGTGCTCACAGGTGATAGGTTCTCACTCACAGACTGCCTTTCACAGGCAAAACTGTGCTCCTAGGGAACTAAATTCATGTTTGAGGCCATCTCTTCTAATGGATTATTTTTGGCCCCACGTTGGGCGCCAAAAATAAAAAGTGTGTCGGTGTGAGCTGAAATTCCCCCCCCCACTGACAATAACCAGGCTAGCCCAGTCTGGAAGCAAATGAAGGCTGTATTTACAAGCAGAGTCTAAAATCTACAATGAAATGCAATGAATATGTACAAATATACAAAATTCACAACATTCACAAATATATACAATCAACAGAAAAGCACAACCGATCTCCCTTTGCTTCCCCCCAAGGGGACCCTCCCAAAGGGGCCTCCCTCTCCCAGGAGCTTCCCCCCAGACCCCCCTGGACAGAGAAGCAGAGTTAGTTAAGCAGAAAGTTGTTAACTTAGCTGCCAAGGTCAGTACGTGTTATCTTCAGCCAGAAGAGAAGAAGAAACAGCAGCCAGACAGCCCAGCAACTGCCCCCACTGCCGAACGCAGAATGTGCAGAATGCCTACTTTGTTTTGGGTAATAGTTCTTAAACATTTCTATCTATCCAATGGAAGTGTTTAGAATAATCGTTATTTTGCTTACACCCAATAGTGACTTATTTACATTCTTTCACTTTCTCTGTTCTGAACTTTGCAAGGAAAAATTAAAAAGACAGTTTCAAACCATCACAGATCAGTATGAACAAACAGCAGTTGAAGATGGATCCCACAAACCTCATTACATAGTTGAGCAGTGAGAAAACAGCACTGCTTTAGAGAGGTGATGGCAGCCTTCACCAGCAGCATTAGGGGAATATGAAACTGGCTGCTGGACCAAAATGATAGTTCTGTGTGCTCTTCTGCCTTTTCTCTGGCAGTTCTTACCGTAGTCGCATGGGTTTAGTGGTGGGGGGTTTTGGTTGGGGCTTGTGGTTGGTTGGTGCTGTGGTTGCTTGGTTGTTACTGAATCTTTCATGTTGTTTCCAAGCAGTGTTCAGGGTCTTTCATTTTTCTCCAGACTTTTTTGGAAGTGGTGGGGGCTGGAAACACACAAGTTCTGTCACTGGAGCAGAAAACACAAGCTGTGCTTAGCCCAACAGTGTTGTTACTGACAATATTTAGATACCTCTTAGGAAAGTGCAGTAGCAAGACAGAACATTTAAACCAAACAAAAAAAAAATCCTTCAGATTTTGCACATTAGGTTCTTGGCTCCTTGGAGCTTGTGGATTCTTTTCGTTGGTTTGACCTAAAGAAGCTTGTATTGAACTAGGAAATAACAGACATCCACTTGGTTCTGTAGCTTATCTGCTGCTGCTGCTTCTGAATATCAGGGAAGGATGTTCTAATTTGTCAGCTACAAGTGTGCTACTAGGTCACCACTGTTCAGCTGCTCCATGTTGCTGCACAAGGGCTTAGTCTTCTCTCCTTGCTGGTTGTTCTTCGTTTGAAGAAGCTGTCAGGAGAAAGTAGTGTGCAGCCCTCTTGGTTTGCAAGGTCTTTTATGTATATGTTGAAATAATTGTTCCAGAAGTTACACTGTGGTGTAACCTTCAACTGGAAGTTGTTTGGCACCTGGTTTGAAGTCTTCAGATTTACTTACTCTGAGATGTGGGGGAGAGATTGATAAAGACAATGACTAGAAATGGAGAGAAATGAAAGTAATCATTGAGCTGTTTCAACTGGAAGTTCACTAAGTTATTTCAACCCCTCCATGCTCTGTTTTCCCTGAGATCAGTGTGCCAGTTTCCCAAAATTAAATTCCAAAGCTTCTAAAAGTTACTGCAAGGAAGTTGGAGATCCGTGCAGGACAATAATACAGCTAAACAGTCTGTGTTGTTTTCAGCTGATATATAGCTGTCCCAAAATCCAAAGAAAAGGTCCCAGTCTGTAAATGAAGAAGGTGAGAGATGTAAAATAATACATTTGAAGTATTTTGTGAAAATTGGTGGAGTATCTTAACAATGCAAATTTTTGAGATGTGTTCTAAATATCACCATATGCCTTGCAGAATTGTTAGCTGTAGATGCCATTTTGCATGTAAAGAAGTGAGTGTTGAGAATCTCTGAAAGTCCAGGCCAGGAACTAGGATTGGCCTCTGCTTAATTTATATCTATTTTTTTAAGAAGCTGAGGCATGTGTGCTTGGGCCAGAATAGAAACATGGCAAAATACTTGCCAAGTTTGGGGTGGGGAGGCAAAGGAGGCAACTGGTAAAGGGAAGACTTTTTTTTTTTTTTTTTTTTTTCTTCTGCCCCCCCCAGGTTCCAAGTGCCGCTAAAAATACAGTAAGTACCAAAATGAACTGCTGAAGGAGTGAATGCCCATAGTGAAGCAATCCATAAAGTTTTATTCCACAGTCACTTGAGAGCCAGAGCAGTGCATTAATCCCTGCTGGAAACTTCAGCTGTGCTTATGACCTTCACAAGCGCTCTGTTCCCCAGCAAGCTGCCTGCAGCTACTCTAGTGAGTCTGCCTCTCTTTCTCCTTCCTCAGGGTGGGTGAGAGTCAGTGTTTGCCTTCCTTCTCCTTCCCCAGAAGGAGGCCCTGGAGTGTTTGAGGTGCCATGCTCTGTTGCAGTCTGCACCTGAAGATGAAAAGCCTTAGACATTTTTGTCTTAGCTTTTGCACCTGAAGTAAAATAATAGAAAGAATGAAGCAAAGAATAGAAAGGCTCAAAGAAGCTAAGTCTGAAGCAGCAGAATCGTTTCTAGGAGGTGGTTTTTATAGCTATGACAGCAGTACACGCCCAGCCACAGCATCCTAGTAGCTGATTTTTGAAAGGCACTGCCAAACTGTGATACTCTTCTAAAATACTGCTTCTAATTTTTCACTTGCAATATGGTTTGGAATGGCTTCAGCAAAAAAAAGGGAGAAAAATCAAGATCTTCCAGTGCTCTTAGTCTGTGGCATTCTCAGTGAGGAGAAAGGCATTGCCTGAAGGCTTCTGTTCTCTACATATGCAAAACAATAGCACAGTGTGTTATTTCCAAATATATTATTTGCAAACAGAAAACCAACCACTGGCTTTTCTGTGCTCTGCAGCCCATTGAAATTCTGGCTGTGACTCCAGCAGAGATTTTTCCATAAATAGCTCTGTACTACTTCAGAACACAAACAACCTCTGAAAAGATCTAAAGTGAGATCTTCTGAGGGAATTGTGTAGCCTGTGCTATTGGTGTGTGCTTAGTGCAGAGTCTAGGGTGGGTAACAGGAAGTGTTCTGTAGTCTGTGGGGGCTATCCATAGGAATTTGGTTAGCTCCTAATCCAGATTAGTTTCAGGGACTCAGGAGCCACCTGGCTTGAGCATAGGGAAAGAAAAGACTCAGAAAAATACACACCTGTGAGCAGAAGCAGGTATGCATTAGTGTTGTTAGTCATCACCTGATGGCTTTTGTTTTAGACATTAGGTAGTAAGTTAAGTAAATATGACTTGAAATATAAACAATTTTGAAATATAAACAGTTTTTCTATGAACAGACACCCAAATTAAAGCTTCCTCTTGACTGTTTTTTCTGATTGGATGTTGGGTTACATGAATTAACCCACAGCTGATTTGTAGTGCAGGTTTGTCAGTGCTGTGTAGCTGAACATGCTCTTGAATAAGTAACACAGGGGCAGCTCTTGTGTAGGTGTGTTCAGCTCTAATTGGTGTCAGTGATTCTGAGTAAGGTAATTTTTAGTCTTGAGGGAGAAGCAAGTAAACATTTGTGAACTAGATGAAGAGGCAAGTAAACGCTTCCATGTTTTGCTTCCATCACAGGGCTGATTTTTCTGCTAGTCCTGTTGCTCGTTGCAGAAATCTTCTCTTGAAAGGGAATCAAAGAGCGTGAAAATAACTTCGGCATTTGTGAAATCCATGCTCTTGAGTGGCAGACTCTTCATTGTCCTTCTCAGCCCCTGGTTATTAAGCAAATGTGTTTATCAGCTGTCACAGCAGAATGAGGACGGCATCACAGAGAATGGGGCTGACCGGACCTTGGGAGCTTGTTAGTACATTCTCTAAACCTTTCAGCTGAACCTGTTACTGCTGTTGGGCTTTAAGTGAAAACCCTTCATCTGCAGAGATTCTACAGGCTCAGAAGTGTATATTTGAAAGCTTAGCTACCCATGGGCTGAGTCACTGGAGTCTGGAATGACTTCTTTTACACTGTTGAAGATCACTTCTGGTGAGGGAACACCTAGAATTTGTGTGGGGATTGGGTTGCATGCTGGGCCTGGATGGAAGTGAGCCCCAATGCCCAGACAAGGGAATGCCTCTATGCCGTGAACTGGGTGTCACTTGTTGGGAAGAACAGCTCAGCTGCTGACACTTCTTGCTTTCAGGCCTAGATTGTTTTTTTTTTTTCTTCAAGAATTTTTTTTCATTCCAACTCAGCATATTGAGAGTAGTTCCCTAAGGAAATGGAGGTACAGCTAAAGTAGTAAAGCACTTCTGCTACCAAGGGGCGATTGGTCTGTGCTTGGCAAAGTGCAAACACGCTTATCACAAGTAGAGGAAATGAAGCTTGAGACTTAGGCCAAGGTTTTTAGTGCGTTTTGGGGAATCCCTGTATGACACATGACTTGAATTTCTTGGTGTGTGCCCTGTGAGGATATGGAGCCCTCCTGTGGGCATTGTGTATGACTCTGAGGAGCCTACTGAGTGTGATACCATGACTGAGCTCTAGGAACACAGATTTTTCCAGAGAAGAGGCTTGAGGTGGAGTTCTGGTCTCCTGCATCTTCAGTCTGCCTGTGATTAATAGGATGTTCTTGATCTGTAGCTCAGCAGCAATGTTGTGAGAGAGGTCAGAAGTGACAGTGCTGTTTTCCTCTGAACAGAGGCTAATTTCTCTGTTCCAGCATAAAGTCTGCTCTGGAAAAATCAGTAAACTTGAATTTTCATCCTCAGCAGTGCAAAAATTGAGATGTTTCTTGAAAATTATATATGTAGAACCAGTTTTGCTGCAGCTTTATTAATGATACATTGTAAAGTAAAGCTCTGCAGGCAGAAGACATGTTGGAACAAGTCATGTACCGGAGCACTGAGGCTAGACAAATGGCTGTGTTAGAGCAGAAATAATCAAATCTGATATTTATAAGCCTTTTTGTCTCAAGTCTCGTCATACTGCTAAACGGGTCCCTCGGTTTTAGTCACAGAACATGCAGGCACCTAAGGGGGTCCTGTATAAAGCAGTTTGGACATGAAGTTAGTTCCTGCTGGAGTTAATTTTGTTCCCTTATAATTAGATATGTCTGATCTGTTTGTGATTGTACAAAGGATAAAAATTATGAGTAACTCTCCAAATGAATTCTGCATAGTACCAGTACAACTTAACCCTTTTGTTAGCTCTGGCTGGGGGGACTTCTCAGTAATCAGTGCAGATTTTGCTGGCTGAACAGTCTTTCTGGGGTGGAAATAGAACTGGTGTGGACTGTTGTCATGCTGCTTCATGCAATAAGTTGTTTAAAGGCATAATGTGGGCCTCAAAGGCACAGTCCCTGTGATAGGAAATGCTAGAAACAGGAAAATTCAAAGGGGGAAGCTCTTCTGTCTGGAGTAGTATTTAGCCTGCTCCCTCTCTAGTACAAACTGTAGTAGCAGAGAGCTTGATGTAAAGCTAGGTGTGACATATCCCTAGGAGGAGAGTTGCTGTTCTTTTCCCCTTTCTCCACCTGAAAACCGATTTAAGTTTCACAGGTTGGAAGCTGTCAGCATCCGAGTACTGTGATGTTCAGAAAACTGAGCCCCAGGAGAGCTGTCGCATGGAACAGCAGGCTGGCGTTTCATGATGCTGAAATGTTGGGCCTGCTGTTGGTTACCTTCTTTGGTTATAGGCAGAGCAGTTCTACAGGCAGGAAATCCTGTGGGCAGGCTTGAGGTTGTTTTGGTATTGCAGTGGCTGCAAAGAACAGGCTGAAGGAGAAGCTGTGACCTTTAACTGCTTGTTCCTAGTTGTGAACAAGTGTGGTAGTTGGACAGCCTGTGAGGTTGTTCACCTGCCTGGCTAAGGTCGTTCAAGACTGGCACGGGAGTGGGTCTGGATTTCTGCCACTTGTGCCTCTTGTGTTTGTGATATTAATAAAGTGGTGTCAAATGTCCTGGGAAAGGGTCATGCAGTTTGAAAGAGCTTTGTTTCAGCCAACAATAGACCTGAACCAGTGTGAATAGGACAAGCAAATAGGTACTTCCGGTCATATATTACAGAATACTTGAATTTGGGGAAGCCTGGGTATTAAGAGACTTAAGCCTTTTGTCCTTGGTAAGATGTTCCCTCTGTGTACATGCATGTGTGTGTGTGGCTTTCTGAATTTGCTGGCAGTAGTAGAGGAAGACAGAATCCCATTTGTTAGAGTAGATATTCTTCAGGGGAAAACTCTAAACCTAGGTAATGAAGATCTGGAGAGGAGAATTTTCCTTGTTGCTTTCCTAACCAGGTTTGCTCCTCATGTTAAGGAGACTCCAACTTATGTTTTGCTGGTTCCACTGTTAGGTTTTTTTATATCAACCAGTGGTGGAGCCAATTAACCTTATTAATTAAATAAGCAGTGCCTGGTCAGCCAGGTCAGCAGGAGCTCTTTGGGGTGTTTGCATCTGGACTGCTCCGTTGTAACTGTACTGAGAGTGCTGTTGGCTTGCAGTTCCTTGTGAGCCCAGACATACTGTTGTGGTCAGTTGATTCTTTCACCTAGTGGAAGAAGTTGTTTTCCTATGCCTGTGTTCTGAAAGGAACTGCTGTAATATCTTAAGGTTTAAAAATAGAAAGTGATTAATGAGGGGTGTGAGGGTTAATGGTTTCTATACAGAAACCAAACAGCTTTGCTTGTGTTTATACAGAGAGAACATTCTTCTATCTGCTGTAGTTACGAGTTTATTGAAAGAGGACTTTTCACAGTAATTTTTCAAGCACTTTATTAACTAATTTGGGGTTAAAAACCAAACCAACACAGAACTATGAAACTGTCTGATAGCTGAAATGGTCTCAAGGCATGAGTTTGGGATTGCTTTTAGACAGTGAAGGCTGGCCCTGTAGCTTGTGTGTCTCCTGTAGGTATGGGGACTTCAGTTGCATTATCTCTAGGCTATCTAAGAACCTATTATGAATGCATCTTAAATTCAAAGCCATCCTGATATGTCTGCCCTGTGAAATAGTGGTCTCGAGGTACTGGTTCCTTCTCTTCTCTTGTATCAGTCCTGCTACTCTTAAGGGATTGAATTGATTGGTCAGAAGTGCAGATACATTGCTGTCCTGGTTTGGGTTTGGTGGTTTTGGTTTCGGTTTTTTGCTGTTGTCAGAATATTGCTTTCACGTGTGTTTGTTGCCCTACAGTGCTTTAAATCTTAGCACCTGAAATGCCACGTTTCATCTTGGTGTCAGAGATGTCTCAAGATGTTTTGGGAGAGGAGAGTGACAAATCTCATCTCCCAGACATGGGTAACGTTGTGGAAGTCTCTTAATAGTGGTGTGTGTCCTCTGAGGGCTGTGGTTATCAGATGAGGACTTGGTGGTTATTTATCTCAGACACTGGTGCTTGAAGAAGAGGACATTGAAATGAAGTCAGCAATAAACAACAGAATGCATCCAATCTCCAAAAGCCTTTAATGTTGGTGACGACAGAGCACTACACGTCTGCTTCTCCCTCAGATGCTCCTCCCTGGTGCTGTCTGGCATAGCAGGGATCATTTCCATGCTTCTGGACAGTGAGAGCAACCCTCTGTGCTTGCCAAACTCCACCTAGGGACTGTAGCAAAACCTGCAAGGGAGGAGGCAGCATGCTCTGGAGATGCTGAAGGACTAAAATAACCCAGTGTGTAACTGACCAAGAAGCTGGAGCCCCCCTCTGCCCAGAAAAGGGGAGCACTGATGGTTTGCCTTGGCAAGGAGATTGTTAACCTTGATGAAGATCCAGGAGCGAATTGGTGCACTGTGGAAGATGAGATGCTTCCCCTGCCAGCTCTCAAGCACCATGAAACCTGCCCAGTTCAGCACCAGTACCACGACGTCTGTCTGTGTCTCTGACCAAGGTATGGGAATGCGATGCTCTCAATGGTGAGTTACTGCTTTACAATGTTCTGGTGGTGGCTTTGCTCTCCAGTACTGATCTCTCCCTGCTTTGGGACTAGTCAAGCAGAAATCATTTTTCTGCCTACTTTTTCAGCGTGTTTGGTTTGCCCTTGGAAAGAGAGCAGTCCAGGATTCCAGCATGCTGGATTCTAACAGCTAATAAATTTTCTGTTGTGATTGCTGTTAAGGAATGTAATTTGTTTACAAATCGATCCAAGTACTAGGAAAGATCTTCTGCATGGTGTTGGGCAGGCATCAGAGGGTTTTCAGCACCTGGTCATCCCCAGCCCAACCTGATGGACGTTTTTGGAAGTGTGGGGATATTAGAGCTGAATGTTCCATCACACAGTTGATTGCATAGACAAAGCAGGACTTCATCAGCTTGGAGATCACCAGTAGCAAGCTTGGATGATCTGGAAAGTTAAAGTAGATGCCAAAAGGAAGAAGGTCTGGAACACTTAAAGAGGAGCGGTCAGCTTTCTGCTGCATGAGAGCCTTTTGTAATTGCAGTCTCCAGCACCCCAGCAGAGCTGAGCAAAAGCTTTAGCCCTTCACTTAAGGCTGTTACAGTCTCTTCTAACCAGGCTTTTGACCTTGTACAACTTTTTGGTGACTCCTGCCAAATAAGTGCTGTGATGAATGTATCCACCTGGTTTTAGGTGGATATAGAAGATTTGTGAGATTTTTGGGTTGTGGGGTTTTTTTCTTTCAGTTCTCCTTGCACATCTGTGTCCATATGTAGATCTGCTGATAGTTGCTATAATGTCTTCTCTGAAGAGTTCACAGTGTTAGATCTGTGTTAATCAAATCAGTATTTACTGTGTTCCTCTCGATGCTGAGAGGGGAGTTATCTTGGTTTTCTCCAGCTGATCGTTTCCTTAGGACCTTCTCCTTGCAGAGGATTGCATTGCATTGTATGGAAGAGGAACAATGAGACTGCTTGGGTTGCACTTCCCTCTGCATACTGGGTTTGATTGTGTGTTATCTTTGTGCCCCGCTCACCTGTCAGGGTGCACACTGAACAGTGTGCAGCTGTCAGCCTTACAGAGGGAAGATCAATCACTTCATTTTGATCACAAATTAATGACTAAAGTAGCTGCTACCTTCCAGGGAGAGGGGAAAATAATGTGCGCTCAGATCAAGGGATTCTTATGTGTGATCTGGATCCTGGTTTATCTTCACACAAGCTGACATCATATTTCTGTCCTTAACACAGTTTTCTTGAGAAACTGCAGCTTGTTTGTGCTTCCAGTGATGCCAAGTAATGATGGCAAGGGAAGCTGATGGGGACAGGATGATCTTGTTTCTCCTTTGTTGCATGCCAGGCTGTGCTGTATGTATAGCAAACACAGCTGAGCTGTGCCAGGAGGCTGACTCTGCATCTCTTGCCTCTGAGGACCTTACAGCTGAGTCTGTCTGCGTGCCCAAGCTCTGCATGGGCAACTCTGGGGCAGGCTTTGCCTGCCTGTGGCTGCTAGGAGTATAGCTAGCACAGCACAACTCACCTCTGGCCTTGGCGGCCACCACCCATATCTGGTGCAGCCCCAGGATAACAGCTCATTCTGATACTGAAGTGAATGAGAGGAAAATCCTGCAGGTTTCACTTCTTGAGGTACAATAAGCCTTGTGCTGTCTGTGATAGCTTCTGTGATACGCTGCACAATAGTGTCTGTAGGAACTCACTGAGTCACTTCTCTTCAGCAGTAGCTTTCAGTCTGTAGAGCAAGTACCAGAAACTTTTGCAACTCCAAAGCAGAGGATGAAGAAACCATGCAGTTGAAAATTTTGGAGTTGTTTATTATCATGGCTTCACCAACATAAAAGCTGTAAACTTGCATATGTAAAAATCTGAGGTACTTCCTTCAGCAGAAATCTGGATCTAAGGTGAAATTGCAGCTTGAAGTTGGGGTTCGAAGAATGATTTGGCTTCTGATTCTGCTGCTTTAAAGTGAGGGGTACGTGTGTGACTGAAAAAGTGACTTGGGGTTGTGGCTTGTCCTTTCTGCTGCATAACCAGATCTGTGTGACTGGGCTTTTGTCACTGTGGATTCACTATTTCATTTTAGCACTCTGTATAATGCTTGTGGTGATGCCAACCTTCCTCACCCTCAGGAGATGCTGACTTTGTTAGAGGCTGTTGAATTTGTTTATTAATTTTCAGTAGCTGTTCTTGTTTCCCACCCTTGTGTTTCTTAGACACTGGTGTCTGAACATTGCTAACCAAATGCATTTTGCCTTTGAGCTGATAAATTGGTACAGAGTCCTTAAACAACAACAAAACCACCACCAGCCACAAAACAACCCCCAAAACTGAACAACTACTAAAACAAATGGGAAATGGAGGCTCTGAGATCATCTAGGTAACGATTCCATCAGAAAGCATGGGAGCCTGTCTGTCTGTGGTATCCGCTGTCAAAGCGCAGACTGCAGGTCCATGTCTGTGCTCAGCTGGAGCAGCAGGTGTAGAAGAGGAACACTTCTCAGGAGTGCAAGCCCCTTCGCATTGATGCAGTGACAGCACTGAGGTTGTAACTCTGGCAGGGCCAGTTGGTAACTGTTCTGCAAATGTCCAGCCTTAAAAAAACCTCTTGAAGGCAGCCCCCCTTGAGTTCTGTGACACAAGCTCAAACTGAGGAGTGCCTTTGCATTCTCTCAGCTCCAGCTCTCTGGGCCTGATGGTGACTGTGCAGTATTTGTTTTTCTTCCCCTGCAGCTGATATAATTTCTACAGTAGAATTTAACCACTCTGGAGAGCTGTTAGCGACAGGAGACAAAGGAGGGAGAGTTGTCATCTTTCAACAGGAGCAGGAGGTGAGTGCTAACTACCTAAAGGACATTCCATGTTCTGTCCCTGGTCGTTCTATTTTAAAGACAAGGAGAATGCTTTTATTTGAAAAGTGTACACACAGTTGATGCTTGTGTAATAAGTGATAGAAATTAGATTTAAGAGTGAAGAAATTGGTGAGGACTTTGTGATGTTTTTAGAAATTAAATTCTCTTTACACATTTCTTAACTGCGGTCTAAAGGGGGAGGGGAGTAGGATACCAAAAGACCTTGGAGGGGAAGCTGAAGTTGGTGGTTTTACAATGATCTAAGATGCACTTTTCCATACTGCTATCAGCCAGGCAAAACCATGGTGTCCTAGAAGGAAAGGTATCTTTTCATTTATCCTTGTTCTTGTGGTCTGTGCAGAATTCTGCAAATGTTCTAATGTTAGGAGAGGGCCTCTGCTTCCTCGTGGAAGGTGGGGCAGCAGAGAATGGAGCACTTGGATTTTAGCTACGGCTGTAGTTAGATGGTGATTTGATTAGAGTTTGCTTCGGGGAGAGGATAAACAGCACTTCTGTCACCACACTGCCTAGAAAAGCCATGCAGTTACTGCAGCCAAGTTCGAGTCTAAAAATCCAAAGCCTTCAAAATTCCACAGCTGCCCAGAGCAAATGGCTGTCTGCTAGTAGCAGGATACAGGAGGGCAGGAACTTCTCCGGGTGGATTCCTCTGTGGTCAGTTGGTGCCATCTAGTGGGATCTCCTGGCTGACCAGCCTCTGCTTGGCTTTCTTGGGCCAGAATCTGAAATGGTTCACCTGCTGTGTTCATCCTTGCTGTAATCTTCTGTAGTGTCAGGCACAAACTTCTGTGCCGTTTTGTCATTTGGGTTTTTTTAAACTCTGGTTTGTAGCTTGCATCTTTTAAGGATCCTTTAATGTAGCTTAAAGCCTGTTAGCTATGTAGCTAATCACCCACCCTCAAGTGAGTTGTCTTTGACTACTTCAGTTTTTGATGCAGAACCCATGGTTCATATCCTCTAGATCTAGGTATAGCAGGAGCCACCTGGCTCATTACATAGAGCTGCACACAACTCCACAATGTTGATTCCTCAGTCTAGGCAATGGCAGGTGGGGACTGGATTCCGTAAGGTATCAGTACTTACACCATGTTCACCACTGTCTAGAGCAAGTTTTAGCTGTGGCAACTGTTGAAATATTTCGGGTGCATTCATGTAGCACCTTCTGTCACACTGTGTTCAGAGACCTCTGCAGGAAGGAGAACACTAAAGCACAAAGAACTCTGTACAGAGTTACAGGAGCTGGTGTAACTCACTCACTGCCAAAGCACTGCCACTTCTGGGCTGGAGCCTGGCAGCCCTTCTGCAAGGCCAGGCAAGGGACATTGCTCAAGTGTCATGCTCACAAGGAAGTGAGCACAGTCACTAATTGAAACCAAGAAAGGAACTGGCGTGGGCAGCCTGCAATTGCCTAATGGGCATTTCATGTGAGGTGCTTGCTTGGGCCAACTGTTTGGTTTCCTGGGTTTGAGAGCCTTGGGGTGATCTGATGGCTTCAGTCCTGCTTTTGTCCCAAGGATGGATTGAATTTGTTATCACTTGTTTTTATTATTCTAGTCCTTCAGAATCACAGAATGGTAGTGCTTGGAAGGGACCTCTGGAGATCAAGTCCAAACCCCCCTGCCAAGGTTTCACCTGGGGCAGGTCACACAGGAACGTGTCCAGGCAGGATTTGAAAGTCTCCAGAGAAGGAAACTTTACAGCCTCTCTGGGCAGCCTTCTCCAGGGCTCCAACACCCTCACAGCACAGTCCAGCATCTCCTGAAGCACAGTGAATGTACTTCACAAGTGTGTCCTGGGCAGTGACCCTGCCTAACCTGCTGGGTCTCACTGAAGCTCAGTTCCTCCTGTTCCTGGGGTGGGAGGGCAGTGTCACTCACACCTCTGGGGCAGTGTTCTGCTGCCAGCCTTTATGTATAGGCATTTGGGCCCCTTTTCCCTCCTCCACAGTACACTGTAAAATGTCAGGATTCCTGCGAGTCAGGGTATGAAGCAAGAGAGAATGATGTGAGGAATATGACAAATGTGGGCCAGCAAGGATCGTGTCAAGTATGTTTTAGAGGTGTGAAAGGTTGAAATGAATGGCTGGACATGAGACACGAGAAGGAAGGGGCAAAGTCCCTGGTCAGGAGCATACCACAGGAAAGGCATCTGATGGTGCAACCTCTTGAAATGGGTGGTACAGCAATACCTCAGAAAATGAAGCTTGAATCACATCCGTTAACCCCAGTGGGTGCTATTTCAGAAATGGTTCCATTTTCCTGGCACTGTACCTGTTGCAGGCTTGGTCCATGCAGTGCGTAATTGGTGTTAGGAAGCCACTGCCTAAAACATAGCTTTTAGAAAGAGGAGGGGTTGGAACTGAACGGTCTTTAAGGTTCTTTCCACTCCAGACCATTCTGTGGTTCTGCAGGCTTGTTACAGTAAGGCAAGTTGTGCGCCAAAGGACACGTGGGGCAAATCTGACATAGGCAACAATGTGTGTGGCAGTCCTGAGATGTTCTCATGGTGCTGGGCTTTCTGCCTGTATGTCTGACTGCATCTGTACCTGTGTCTGTATCTGCCTGCAGCCTGAAAGCATTCTGTAAACTGCATACATACCTTGACGATTTAATTCTCTTTTTAGAACAAAACCCAGTCTCACAGTAGGGGAGAATACAATGTTTACAGTACCTTTCAAAGCCATGAACCAGAGTTTGACTACTTGAAAAGTTTAGAAATTGAAGAGAAGATCAACAAAATTAGGTGGTTACCCCAGAAAAATGCTGCTCAGTTTTTATTGTCTACAAATGGTAAGTCCTGCCTGCCCAGCTGCTGTTGCATGGTGAGCTATTGTGACATAGGCTTGCTCTGGAGACTTTGTCTAATCTTTCACTGTCAGAGGGCTGGAAGTAAGTTGGCTTTAAATGCCAGTACCCAGGGCTGTGGCTTCCCTAGAGCTGTGCTGCGGAACTGCACTGCTGCCTGCCCTGCTGAATTCCCCCAGCATGGGCTGTGACATCAGGCAGTCCTGATTTGGCTGCTCTGTAGCAGACGGACTTGGCTAAGCTGTCACTTGGTGCTTCTGATGTGGGTAACTAATGGTGGGAGCTTGAATTAGTCATTCATAACAATCCTGATTCTGATTGAAACTTGCTGTAACTTTTATAAAAGAACAAACTGTGGAGGAGGCCTTTTTAATGCTTTTCCAGCTTGTTTTCTCCAAGCAGTGTGTTTGTCTTTTTTTTTTGGTACATGGAGGTGGTGTTGTCTTGTTCACAGGCTTCATGTTAAAGTGCATCAGTCTTTGCTAGAGCTCTGACTGCAAATTGTGGCTGCTTTATTTCAGATAAAACAATAAAGTTATGGAAAATCAGTGAAAGGGACAAGAGACCAGAGGGTTATAATTTAAAGGAAGAAGATGGACGGTATAGGGATCCTACTACAGTTACAACACTACGGGTAAGTAGTTCACTCTCAGCTGCGCTGAAGGGAGTCTTCTCACCCCAGCACACAGAGGAACCTGTGGCTCAGTCAGATGTGCCCCCAGGAGTAACTTGTCATGTTCTGTGATGCTAGCTGGCAGACAGATTTACTCCTGGGACGATTTTGAGCTATTTTAATCAGCCTGGTGTATTGAGTGCCAGAGTGTTTGTAGTGCATCTGCAGCTCAAGCTTCCATTGTTCTGTATTTCGCAGGTGCCAGTGTTCAGGCCCATGGACCTCATGGTTGAAGCTAGTCCACGAAGAATATTTGCCAATGCTCACACATATCACATCAACTCCATCTCCATCAATAGTGATTACGAAACCTACTTGTCTGCAGATGACTTGCGGATCAACCTGTGGCACCTAGAAATCACAGACAGAAGCTTTAGTATCTTTTTTATGGTGTTTTTCACAATGGGAACAGCTGTTGGATCGTATTTCCTTTCATGGAAGACTTTCCATGTGACGTGTACCTCCATTTCCTTGTTGTTTCTCCCTAGCAGCTGTTAAGGATTTTACTACTCAAGAGGTCACTCGGAACAAGCAGTATGAGTAGTAGCCATTTGAACGGTGAAAAACAGCCTCTTGTAAAGGATAAAGAGCAGGGATTCTAGTGAGCTGAGCAATTTAGAGAGCAGCATCACAGCAGACTGGTGTGAGACTTTCCTTGACTTGTAGTAAGAGGCAAGTTGGTGCAGGACCATCCACGTCTCAAGGAATTGCACAATCGCTTTGGTTAGACAAGACCTGTAAGATTATTCAGTCCAACCATTCTCTAACTCTGCCAAGGCTGGTGCTAAACCATGTTTTAACTCCTGTCCAGTTTAACTGGGTTCCACAGTCCTTAGCATGATGGAAGTCGTGTCCTGCTTCCAAATTGCAGGCAGTATTTGGCTGTCATTGGCTTGCTCTAGTTCTCTTTGGCTGTTCCAGGTGCATGCTGAGCTGAAGAAACTTTGCTGAATGAAAAATGTTATGAAAACAGGAGGCATTTTCTTAACCAAATGCTGTAGATATTGTAGACATTAAGCCTGCCAACATGGAAGAGCTGACAGAGGTGATCACAGCTGCAGAGTTCCACCCCAACAGCTGCAACACGTTTGTGTACAGCAGCAGTAAAGGAACCATTCGCCTCTGTGACATGAGGGCGTCGGCGCTCTGCGACCAGCACTCCAAACGTAAGCTCCAGAGTGTCACCTGCTTGCTGTTGGGTGGAGGGAAGCACCCTGCAGTGTGTGTGTGCTTGTCTTGCATTCTGAAATCTGCTGAATGGATCTAAACCCAAAAACCTAGATTTTAAAAGTAGATTTATCTTAATTCATTACTTTGGCAAAAATAATTGAAAATCTGACCAGTTAAAGCAGGGCAGTCTGCCCAGGCAGGAGTGGGCTTCAGGAGGTCAAGGAGTGGTTGAGTTTGGTCTGTCATTGATGCAAGCCATCTTACTTATGTGAATGAAGACTCCAGGTCTTTGTGAGCAGTGCACTTAGAGGCTGCCCCTGACTCACTGTGAAATGTTTCAGAATATTATCATTGTACCATTAGGGCTTTCTGGCTGAAAGCTGCTGTGTGTAAGGCAGGCAGAGGAGCCCAGTGTGGCAAGCTGCTTGAGAAAATGCTGTGTCTTGTGTTGGAAGAGCCAAATTTACCTCTTGAAATGCCTCTCTTGTTTTTATACAGTGTTTGAAGAACCAGAAGATCCTAGCAACAGATCATTTTTCTCTGAAATCATCTCTTCCATATCTGATGTCAAATTTAGCCATAGTGGTCGCTATATGATGACTAGAGATTACCTGTCAGTGAAGATCTGGGACTTAAATATGGAAAACAGACCTGTGGAAACATACCAGGTATTGAAGGAGGATGCTGTAGGCTAGAAAGTAAAACCTTGGAGGACACTGGGTTTCTGGCAGTTACATTTTTGTCTAGAGATGGCTATGTCCAAGAAAAGCATCAGTAAGATTTGTGGGTTCCAGACGTGTCTAAAGGATCTTGTTGTTTGCACACTGATTGCAGAACCCGAACCCATGCTTGGTTATGAAAAAGCCTCCCTCCTACAGAGTAGAAATTTGGCAAGGTAACCTTCAGCCATGAGCTAGCACAGCCCTCACAGTCTGCAGGTGACTTTTTAGTTGCCCAGAGCGAAAACATTTCTCTGCAGAAAACAGCATTGAGAACGGTTGTGGTGTTTTCTTTGTAAGAACATCTGTGAAAGGCTCCTCTTCATCATAGACAGGAGGAAGATCAGTCGCCAAAACATGTTTTTAGAGAGAAGCAAAGTCTGATAAATCCTTTTTGATACCTGCAGGGGCTAGTGAGGGGCTGACAGGGGCTCAGAGGGAAAGCTTCTGCTTTCCCCACCCCAAGTGACCTGCTGCTGTTTGAGTTCCTTTGAAAGTCTGCAGAGCAGGGCCTGTTAGCTCCTGCATCTGTTCATACCACTTTGTATCTGGGCAGGGGGTGAGCAGTTGCTTCTGAAACAGTCTCTGAAAGTTACTTTACGGGCTCATTCAGTTCACTGTGGTTTTTTTTCCCAGGTGCATGAATACCTCAGAAGTAAACTTTGTTCCCTGTATGAGAATGATTGCATCTTTGACAAGTTTGAGTGCTGTTGGAATGGATCAGACAGGTCAGTTTAATTCTTTTCTATATGCACTTAAGATCTTCCCGAGTTACTCTTAGAGCAGACACCTTGGAGCATGGCTCAAACACCTGGTTTCGTTCATGACCTGGGTTGGGTGATGTTGAAGTACTTGAGTAGGTGCTGATGTATGAGCTGAGGTTTGCCAGAGTAAAATGGCAAGGGAATGTTGCAGCTGCTGCTCAGACTGGAGAGGCTGGCAGTGCAGGAAGGTCAGAGATGGTGTTCTGCAAATTTTACTGGGGAAACGCTACCCATACCTGAGTCCACTAGCTGCTTTATCCCTATATCTTGTCTTTTGGATTGGTTTGGATTTTTTTCACTGGAATCTGTGATCTGACTTTGGAATGATCTGTATGGGAACGAGGCCTGTTTCCCCAGCCCCTGGTGTCTGCTGCCCACACCAGGCCCATTGAGCAGCTCGTGTTTCATGCTTTCTGTTTCGACTGCCTTGTCAGAAGGTGGAACACTAGGGAAAAAAACTTCAGGAGTTTTTTCTTGGCTCTCCTTGTCTGTATACCTCCAAGGGCCAGTGAAAGAGGAAGATGCTCCTTATTACAGTAAATCCACAAAACATTCAAGCACTTTGAGTTTCACCTGAGACTGCAGAAGGTATAGGGAAGGCTTGGCTTGAGGTGTGATCTTCGCTCCTAAAAAAGGGAGGGGTTATTTTTGGCTGAACTGTTGCTTTCTTCCTTCCCCTCCCTGCTGCAGCATCGTCATGACAGGGTCCTACAACAACTTCTTCAGGATGTTTGACAGGAACACAAAGCGAGACGTCACCCTGGAGGCATCCCGGGAGAACAACAAGCCCCGCACGGTGCTGAAGCCACGCAAGGTCTGCGCCAGTGGCAAGCGGAAGAAGGATGAGATCAGCGTGGACAGCCTGGACTTCAACAAGAAGATTCTGCACACAGCCTGGCACCCCAAGGAGAACATCATCGCTGTAGCCACCACAAACAACTTGTATATATTTCAAGACAAAATGAATTAGGGATGGCATTCCTAACTGGAGAGTCCACTTCCTGCATAGTTGAAATAGTTGAATCTAGTATTTGTACCTGTAACGGAGAGCAAGCGAGAGGTCCATTGTGGCACCCCCTTGGCAGTGTTTGACATGTGCCATATGACAACACACTTCACAGCTGCATGGAGAGAGCCTTGCTGCTCCCCTCCATGCCTGCCAGCCATTTAGGTGAGGGTAGGGCACTTTTTAATTTAAGATGACTACTTGCACCATCTTGCCTAATGGACTAGCCTGGACTCTACCGACCTCGGTTTACTCTACTTTTTATGCCTTCCATTGTGATGACGTCAGACACAGGGAAAGCCTTCAATCATGCTATGGGATTTAATTGTGTAACCTCATTACTGTATCATTCGTGGCCCCTTTTTTTATTAAATACAGCTCATTCTTGCTGTGGCTTGTAGCATTCCTCCTCCTCCTGGCCTCCTGGACTCCCCCTTCCCCTTTCATCCCCCTCCACCTCGCCTTGGTGGTGGTGTATAGAGAAAAACCAGAATAAAGCACATGAAGTGGGTCCGTTTGGGGTCAGTGGTAAAGAGGGGCTGTGTTGCAACAAATGTTTTAATAAACAGTTGACTGTAATCACTCCTTGCCATGTCTGGCACCAAAACAAGGGGAAAAAAAAAGAAAATAAGGAAAAAATAACAAACTACTGAATAAAAGTGACAAAGAATGGAGAATCTGTTTTCTTTTTTTTAATCTACCTCTTTATACAAATACTCTTGTGTTCTACCTTAGATGCATGAAAATAAAATGATGTTTTTTTGTAATAATTTTAACCAGTATTAATTTTTTTCATGGGAATGAGGAGAGGGAGGGATTTCAAAATCCACATCCATGAGTGGCAGCAGCACCAGTTATTGTGTATGCTGACCTCTGCATCTCCAGCCATGCCCTGCTGTCAGGTTGTGCCATCTAAGCAGGGCAGTTCCTCTGCCAGTGTCCCCAAAAGCTTTTTTATCTTTCTTTTTTTTAATTGGAACAGGAAGTGAGGTTTTGGGTCTAGAAATCCATTTTATGGGGCTAATGTCTTAATGTTGAGTTTTGTCCTAGTTTCTTGATTGCCTTTTGTTAGGGTGCAAACTTTAATGCCTTGTTTGGAGTGCTGAGTTCCGTGTGGCTTTTTCAGTTGTCTTGAGTTCTTGTCTGTAGTGCAGACACTGAGCACATGCAGAGCTCACTGCAGCATCCTGAGCTGCTCTCCTGTTTGTGCTTTGTTGCTATCAGTAGCAGTGGAACTGTGGTCTGACTGCAGGTGTTTCTCCTGGCTTCTGGTGTTGCAGAGTTGCTGCACTTAGAGAAAGGTGCATGGTGCAGATCAGAAACACCTGGAGTGCAGCAGCTGCATGACATAAATGTTCACAGTTGAGAGATTGAAAGTCCTCAGCAAACAAGGCTTAGCCAAAGATGAACCAGATATTGATGCTTCATAAGGTTCATGAGTTTTTACTGACGCATTTTTGCTAATTGTGCTTTGAGGTTTACTCTTCCTTTATGGAAAGGTTCAGATGGAATGTAAAGTTGCCCTGACTGGGAGGATTTTCACTTTTCAGTTACCTATATTGAAATTCTTTCTGTGGCTTGGTTCTAGGTAGTTACTATAATGCCTCTATTTGATCAGCTGAGGTACTGTTTCTGCTGTAAAGTTATGGCTGGGTGAGGTGGTTACAAGACTACTCTTGCAGTCATACTTTAATTTCTTCAAGTCCTTGTGCAGTGGTTTGAAAACATAAAGATTCTAATATTCATTAGATCCGTTTCTCTTAAGTATTTGTCTTGTACCATGCATGCCTGACCATGAGCCTTTGTAAGAACTTGACCTTTTTATTTTGACCTGTTAGCCTTGTAAAAAATGTTTAACTGCCCCAGGGACAGCAGCTGTTTTCCAGTGGTGAATGAAGCAGTAGTAGGCCCTACTCCTAACTACAGAGCATGTGACTAATTGTACTCAAATGACTACTTGTTAAGGAGACAACTGGTGAGTAAGGTTAATCATGTGTCTGGGTGTTTACAGGATCAGGGCAAGGTTTGTTCTTATTGCAAGGGCAAAGAGGTAATGAGACTGACACTAGGGCAGGTAAAACTCATGCTGTGCACAGAGCATCACAGGGTTCAGGCCTGCTGCTCTGGGAAGACGGGTGTTGGGACCGCTGCTCTTATGATTCTCTGTGCACTGAACACCTGGAAAGGTGCTCAGCACAGACACAAGGAAGTGAGGATGTGAAGAGGACACAGACTGGGCAGGTAGCTTGCCCTAAAGCACAGTGCAGCTTCCCAGCAATACCACACCCAAGTGAAGCTGCCTCTGGGACCTCAGCTGTGTGTTGGAATGCAAGTGAGTTAAAGCTGGGCTTGGGAAGAGCTCTGGTTTTGTCAGTATTGGTGACCCCTGGCATGTTTAACTTGCCCTCACCAAAACCAGCTACTGACTTTGCTGTCATACTATCCAACTAAATAATTCTCTAAGCACACTGTCCATTGATACATGCTGTAAATCTTATATTTTATTAATAAAAGTATGCCTGGAATATGTTTTGTCAGGTGGCTTTTTATCCTCTGCCTAGTCCCTCTCCATTTCTCTCTTTACAGGTGTTTGTGCACTTGCTGAGCTCTCCCTTCTGCGTGTTGAGCAGTTCCCTGGCTTCTGTGCTGTGGTTTCTGGGCCAGGCAGGGTGTGTGTGATTCTGTCTTCCACCAACAGGCACAGTTACAGAAATGCACCTGCTTCATTCCAGCAACCTCTTCCAGTGGAAATCAGTGCAAACTCTCCATTCTCAGTCCTTGGGTACTGGACTAAACACAGAAAAGGAGTCCTGCTCTCTAGTGTCTTGTTATGAAGCCAGTGAGGCTACCCAAATCCAACAACTGTCCCTTAGGCAGCTGGCGTCTGAAAGATTGCAGCCATGCTGATCCACAGTGACATCACTGCCAGCATTCAGTGGTGTCACCAATGCTGAGGTCTGGTGAAGGCAGCTTCAATGCTTTGGAGGCCCTTCATTTTCCTGCTGAGAAGTGCCTGCTGCCTTGAAAACATGGAAAGTCAGCAGCAGCCTGCTCGCCCCTGCTGTTCTGGTGGGGTTGGAACTTCAGCATTTAGTATTTCAGTGCACATTGTTTTGCTCAGCCTAGTTTGAAAAAGCTCTGCTGGCGCTGATGAGCGGAAATCTCTTTCCCTGCCTCCCCCTTGGAGAGAGGCTGCTGGATGGTGGAATAGATGGTGCCAGAGAACAGGTCTGGTGAGGAGCAGCTGAGGGAAATGGGGTTGTTCAGCCTGGAGAAAAGGAGGCTGAATTGGGTGTTCTTAGACACCACACAGCTGGGAAATAATTTCCTGTGTGCTGGCCTTTGGATTCTCATCTCAGGCTGTAGGTGATGAGTCCCCCATGCCACACACCACTGCTGGCTGCTGTCAGACAGGAGATGTTTCCTTCTGCCTTTTGCCCTGTGATAAGCTGCTGTAAGTGGGACGACTGGGATGTGGAATCAAGGTGGGGAGAAGTGTGCTGTGGGGAAAGAGTGAGGCTGCTGTGCAGAACCATTGGTTTCTTGAGTGATGGTCTGTAAGGTCTTGTTTAACCTGGGACAGAAAGGTGCTGGCTTGCAAAAAGGAGCAGTAGAAGGGTAGCAGTGGCTGGATTGAGGACAGGGCTTCCTTCTACCGTGATCCAGCTGAGAGCCTCTAGCAGTGGGAATTGCTACTTCTCTACACAACCTACTCTTGCATTTGAATAATCTCAGCCATTTGCAAACAACGCAGCCCTTGTGTCTCTCTCACAGGAAGCAGTGCTTGCGGTTTACTCTGATGCTTTTCTGTGTTGTTGCTCCCCACTAGGAGGCAAAGCGTCACCAACCAGTGACGGGAGCTCCAAAAAGGGATCCAGTGGATCCACCAGTCATCTGCAAGGACTGTGATCCGCTGCTGCTAAGAACAGAATACAAGTTCTGGGCTCCCCAGTTCAAGAGGGACAGAGAACTAACTACTGGAGGGTCCAGCAGAGGCTGGGAAGATTTGAGGGGTCTGGAGCATCCCCATGAGGGGGAGAGAGGCTGAGAGCCCTGGGGCTGTTGAGCCTGCAGAAGAGCAGCCTCACAGGGGATCTGATCAATGCTCAGCAAGAGGGTGGGGATGAGTTCTTTTCAGTGGTGCCCAGGGACAGGACAAGGGGCAATGGGCACAAACCCAGCAGGTTTCACTCGAACTTAAGGAGAAACCTCTACTTTCAGGGTGCTGGAGCCCTGGAGCAGGTTACTCAGAGAGGTTGTGGAGTCTCCTCTGGAGAGATTCCAAACTCACCTGGACATTGTGCTCCTGGGCAACCTGCTGTGGGTGCCCTGCTTTAGCAGGGGGGTTAGAGTGGAAGAGTTTCAGAGGTCCCTTCCCACCCCTACCATGCCAGGATTCCAGTAGACATCATCACTGTCCCCAGCATAAGGAACCAACAGAGGTGCACAGGGAGAAGACTTTGCTGGGTGTCATCCATCTGAGCATCAGAGAGCACTTTTTGCAGGCATGGGGCATGCAAGCACTAAATGAAGAAAACAAGCAATGGCAGCAGGTTTAAGACTTTAAATCATTATTTACTTAAATTACTTCAAACATTGAGAACACCTTGAAACCATCAGAATAAAACCCTTCTGTTTACAAGTGGTTTTCTGTCCCTCCAATCCTGCTGTTGTCATAGCATTTTCCATCCACAGATTCAAAGGACTTTACAAACATTAATTACATCATGCAGTTGCCCTGAGGAATCTGTGTAGTGGTTAGAGCACAGGGTTGAAAGTCAGGGCTTGTGAATGCTATTTCTGGCTCTGCATTGGCTCTCTCTGTAATCTTGATCAATTTATTTATGACTCAGAAATGTTAATTAGTCCCACTGCACTGATAAATATTCATGCCACAACTATGATGGCAAATGCTTCCTGAATGATGGAGATGACACATATTCATGATGCAGACCTGTGACTGGAAGGGCTGCAAAGGAGGACAGGGTTACCTGTGCAGGATTCTGTTCAGTCATGAGCAGCTCATTGTTCTGACTCCAATCTAGAGCCTATCTGTAGCCCTTCTGCTTGCAAGCAGCTGGTTTATTCAATTATTTAAACAGATGCTTTCTTTTTACTGCATGTGGTTAGTCTTCTTGTGGTGATACCCTAGAGACATTCATGTTTCCTACATGATCAGGCATTCAGTACAGTCCTGCAGGGCATGGCACTGCAATTAGGAAAGGTGGATTTGGAAGGTCTACACTTCAGTATCTGGATGCTTATCAACACAGTGCTGATGAACAGCTGAGAACATTTGAAATGATCGTTCCAGCATGGGACAGCTGAGACACTTGTACCCACAGGCCTTTTATTGAGCTTGAAGCAGTTCTGCCACTGACACCACATGGGTTTTTTGTGTGTAAGGGGGAAGGTAACAGAATGTTAATGGCAATGTGTCTGTGTGACTCCAGTCTCTGGTAGCATTGCTCTGGCTGAACTCCTATTCCTGATTTAAAAGCCCACCTTTTATACTCTCCTGGCTGCTGAGGGGATTTATGACATTAAAGTCTTTTACTGCTATGGGGAAGAAAGGTACTTCTACATGTGTGAGAGGTGGGACTTCAGCTATAAAGCTCCACCAAAAAGACTCTAAGCCTCAAAATAAACCTTGGATGATGTCAAATGGACTGAAGCTAGGAGAGATGATTTCTCAAGCTGGGAAGGCAAATTAAATAATCATCTGTGAGACATTAATCTCACTGCTTCTTTGTGATAGAGAATGGGAATGAAAAAATGAGGAGCAGAAGAATCCCATTCAGGGTTCTGCCAACTGCCATGTCCAGCTCCTGTGAAAACTTCAGCCCCAGGTTTCGAGGTGACTGGCACCGCACAAGCCTCGCATCCCGGCGGCCGGCTTTGCACGGGTCTCACTGCTCTTCTCTGCGTTTTCCCTTCGTTCCTGGCGGGCGGCACCAGCTAGGCCGCGCCTGTCTCCCGCGCTTTCCCCGCCTCGGCCCGCGAGGCCCAGCGCAGGCGCGACGGCTCCGGCAGGACGTGCGCAGGGGCAGCGAGCCCCGTGGTGCGCAGCGGCGAAGGGCAGGCGCGGCTGCGCAGTGCAGGAGGCGGGGCGGCGGGCCCGGAGCGGAGTCCAGGTTTGTTGTTGTTGTCCAGCGGGCTTCTCAGTCACTCCGCCGCCGGTCCTGAGCCGCCATGTCAAGCCCTCAGGAGCTTCCGCAGCACAACAACAACAACAACCCGCCGGCCGAGGGGACGCAGACCGAGCCGGCCCTCAACAGTGAGTGCAGCGGAGGGCAGCGAGTGCCGAGGACCCCCCCCGGCTGTGGGGCCTCGACCCCTTGTCTCTCTTACCTGGGCCGTGATTGGCAGAGGCCGGGGCCGCGCGAGCCGCCGGGGGCCAATCGGAGCGAGTCTGATTGGTTCGGCGGCGGGCACCGGGGGGAGGAGGTGGGAGCGGGGTCGGGGGGCGCCGAGCTGGGGGCAGTGAGGCCCGGGAGCTTCTGGGTGCGGGGCTGGGACCGCCGAGGAGGCTGCCCGCCCAAAATGGGGTGAGCCCCCGGGGGTTTCTTGGGCAGGGCCGCTCTTCACCACAGCGGTGGAGGCTGAATCGGCCGCGGGGAGGGCAGCCGGAGGATCGAGCAAGCGCCGTGGTTTGGTGCGAGGCGAGCTGGAGCAGGTTTGATCGGTGGTGGAACGGAGCTCATTCGGTGTCTGGCATTGGCAAGCTAAGATGGGGATAGAGCAGGGCAGGGGAGGAGCGTGGCCGAGAATTGAGTTTGTTCAGAGGCTGAGGCAATGCCACTGACGTGAGCTCTACCCCGCGGTATCCGGCAGCGCTGTCAGCGCCCTTCTGCAGCCTTTTGTCCCGAGCACAGCACCGGTGAGGCACATCGGGCGTTGTGTTTAGGCTCCCATTCTTGGGCAGATGATTTTCCCTCGTGTTACACGTCTAGAGCAATGCCTCCTTTCGTTTGCTTGTAGTTATTAAGGATGCTGCTGTTTGAAGAGGTGAATAAATTGCATTACTGATTAACTGTTGCCTCCGTGGTTTACTATGCAGTTAAACTGGCCACGAAATAGATTCGTTGCCTGAGCTGCTCTAGTTCAATGGGAATTGTGTTAAGGAAGAATAAACCAAGACATTTTCATAACACTGCTATTGTGTTGTGGTAGCACTGCCTCTTGTGAAAACGATGGCAGCTCGCAGCAGTGCTCACCTGAGTCAAATCTGTACTTCAGCAAATTATTCAGTACTGTTAGCAGACTTTTAACAACTCTGACACCTTGGAGTTGGGGCATGCCTGGTGCCTAACTGGGCGCTGACTTTAGAATCTGCTGCCTCTGATGCTTCTGTGTTTTAACATCCCCTCTTTGTTTCCTGTTGGTACTTAACTGGCTCTGTGGGACGTGTTAATTTGCTGTGAGACAGGAGCAACAAGAGAGGAGTGCTCTGTAAGCCTTTGCTGGATCTGCCCACGCAGATCTTACTGCTGGATCAGCAGGGAAGGGCTTAGCAGAATCAATGTGATTACTGAAGGTGGTGAGCACAAGGTATGAGAGGAAATGTTTGATAATATGTGCTCCGTGGACAAAACAAATGCAGCCAACCAGCTCCATCTAGGCTTAGTGCTGCTTTCAGACGTTCAGCCTTTCCACAATACTTTGGTGTTATGGGTACATTTTCTGCCACTGTGTGAGCTTTTCAGTGAACCTTTTCAGACCAATGAGCTTAGACACTGATTCGTTTTGTTGTCTGTCGTTTGTGCCTGTTTAGGGCCTTTCATTCAGAGATGCCTTAGCCCTTGACTCGAAGGGAAAAAGACATGGGAATAAAACTCTGGTAACTGAATCTGTGCTGTTGGGTTCATCAAAAATAAAGCAGAAGGTTTGCTTGTAATGGGAATTCTAAGTGCTTCCTGTATTTTAATTATTATAAAACTATGTTACATATTGACAAAAATAAGAAATCTCACTTTAGGCTGGAATCCATCTAGCTCTGTCATGGAAAATCTGCTTAATAATTACCATGATGGGAATCTGAACAGCTTTCTTCTCTGTCTTTCTTCTTTTGTTTTTATTAACTGTACTGCATTATGAAAATGATATTTCTTGGTTTATTCAAGTTGACATGCAGTATATATATATTAAATGTATATCTTGTGGTTGATATCTCCCCCACCCAAGTGAAGTTGCAGAGTGAATAAGCAACATGAGAGCCCTCTTGCCCAACACATTTAGCTACTGCTGTTGAAGCAGTCCACCAGCTGTGGAAAAACACATCAGTAAAATCAGCCTGGATCAACTTTTAATTAGCTTTAAAGCATGGCTGAAATTCAAACCCCTTTGGAGAAAAATACCACTCAGATAAACAGTTATGGGGTGGTTTGTTATTTTGTTGTGTTGCTGGGATGCGGATTTGTTTTTTCCTCAAAGCGTCTCTTAGGTGATTTGTGAAGGGAGGAGAATTCTACCACATTTCCTGTTTTACTGTCAAGTTGGAAATATGGTAAAGTTAAGAGTTCTCCTGTGGATGATGAATCTAAGTCCCTGTGTTCTGAGGAAAGCTTGGGGCAGCAAGCACGCTCTTTGGTAGGCAGTTTATTCTCTGATGTACTCCTGTGCGTTCTTTGATAGCAGCAAAGATACAGGTTCCTCTGGCCAGTTTGTGAAACTCCCAAAGCTCTCTGGCTCCCTCTCCAAACCGATTGTGTCTTCCAGTGGGAGGATGCAGCATGTTTGAGCCTGATGTCAGGTTGCGCTTCCTTGGATGTGCTTTGACTCATGAGGTGTGAGGTCAGAGGGAGAACGTGCTGCTTGTCATGTAAACTGCTGCTCAGCTGGTTGGGACTCCTTACTCACAGGCTAATTTGGGTGTTCTTCCTCCAGAACACATTTTAGATAAACAGCACAATACTCAGTGCTCTGGAGCTTTTCCTTTGCTTGGTGTCAGAGGGAGACACTGCACCTGCACCTGTACCCTTTATTCTTCTCACATTCTTTGTCACTCCTTGCTGGTTTTGTAGCAGTGAATGTCTTTGGATCCTGGGCAGTGTAGTCCTCCCAGCAGCTGCTCTCTACTCCAAAATGCACGTTGGGCAGCATACAGCTTTCTGGTCTGTCTTCTCACTGCAGCTGCCACACAATTTTATGCATGGCTTCTTGCTGTGGAAGTGTTGCTGCAAGGCAAATCTACCTTCCTGATGTGGTTCTTGCAACATGGCCTTTTTGTTTTTAAATCTAGACACCAGCAGTCATCATAAATCTGGAGTAATATGCTCACTGTGCCTCATGCTGAGTGATCTGAGCAAAAGCTGTCTTCTGCCATTATCTGAGCAGCCCAGCATGTGCACAGAGCTGGTGCGTGAACCCCATGCACACCTAAAATTCCTCCTCTGTCAGTGCAGCTTGGGAAAACCAGGCTGTAAAACACCAGGACTTGTAGGGCTATGGTGCTTCCATGGTCATCAGTATAATGGTCTAGATAATAATTGGTGCTAAGGATAAACTCTGCTTCATCTTCACAAGATCAAGTTGAAAATAGGTGAATTCATGATGAGATCTATCCCTTCCCGTGTCACTGGTACCCTTCCTGTGTCACTGGTACCCTTCCCAGAGCCAAAACGTTGCAATTAAAAGATAAGGTGCATTTCAGAAGCCAAGAAATCAGTGCTAAAATTTAGAACCTCTACATTTAATGTTTATAAAAGCTGTTTGATTCATATCTTTAGGCTTCCTTTATTGAATATGTTTGCCTCAATGCTGAAGATGCCAAAACTTAAAAAAATAAAACCCACAAAGGCCCTGAAAGCTCTGACATTCAGGTGCCAGATTAAGTTCCACAGGACCTGTGATGATATCACACATTCTCTGGCTCATAATGGGACGTAATGTTGCCTTGAAAACAGGATCCTTCTGAGAAATTGGAGATCTTTCCCTCCGTAATTGTGGCTGTATGATTCTCATTACATGTCTTAATGAGGAGGTTGGGATTGCAGTTGAATAGGGAATGTAGTCAAATATTTGGAACAGAGAGCAAGAGAAGTCTGTTCTACCTTTACCCCTCAGGACATGAAATGGTTTATTTATGAATGAAGGATATTTCCCAAACCTGTTTGTTTCTAGTTGAAACTTGTCCCTAATGAACAGCTTTGCATGTGGTTACTCTGCACCTAAATACAAGTGAAGACATTTAAAAGCAAAGATAAAAATCCTCAGCCTGGTTACAGAGCACATGAACTTAGCAGGTGCTTTTAGCATTTGTGATGCCCTCTTGCTCTTTGTCAAATGTCAGTGCACAGGTGGATAGCCCATAGGCAGGACTATAAAATCAAGGGAAAACCAAGAAATCTCAACTTTTGGGCTGTGCAGCCCTCTTTGGCTATGGAAAGGGCAAAAAGGGGCAGGGGAAGGAGGCTGAAGTCAAGGCAATGAAATTATTAACTTACTACATGTGAGAGTTTGGGATTCCTCTTGCTGCTCAGCTCTTTGTTTTGGCTTATTAGCAGGAGAGTGTTTTAATCTAACTGCAACAATGTTTGTGTTGGTGTGTCCTTCAGCCATGTGAGGAAGCTCAGGTCTAAGTGCAGGGTTGTGGTATGACCCAGTATGGTCATGGTGGGATAGGAGAGGTGGTGTGCAATGGGGGAGGTGTTTGTTAGGGGCCAGGACAAAGTGTGAAATGAGGCCTGAGAAGGGCAGCCTGTGTCACATGTGTAAACATGAGGGGTTGACTTGGGGGCCTTTGGAAATAGAGGGAAGGAGGAGAATATGGAATCACAAATGAGGGTTTGTAGAGCAGGGGGCTGGGGAATGAAAATTTTGTTTTGAAAAAGAGAAACAGAACAGTAGGAGCGCAGAAGGAGAAGGAAGCTTGGTGACTACTGTGACTGAGACAGGTAATTGAAGCTTCAAACTGCAGAGAGAAACGTGGCCCATTAAAGTGTGAACAATTGAGGAAATTGTGAACAGTTGAGGAAATTGTGAACAATTGAGGAAATTGTGAACAATTGAGGCCATGCTGTTTGCCTGGCTCTGGATCTAGGCAGGCAGCAACACCTCAGAACTTTTTAGGGGTGTTTGTGTTGATGAAAGAGGAAAAGCCAGGTCAGGCCTGCCTGCATTGGGTGTTTATGATCTTTCTCCCAGCAGCAGAGCATGTTATCTGAATCCCCCATGCTGGTGTGTTTTTCTGTGTGTAATTGATAACCTGAAGATGGATTTCAGTTCTGCTGTTTTTACTAAGCCACGTCTGGCTGGTCCAACAGGTTCCTGGGTGGAGCTGCAGATGAATGGCAACGGCAACAGCAATGATAATGGCAGTGGGAAAAACGGAGGCCTGGAGCATGTCCCTTCATCCTCTTCCATCCACAATGGAGACATGGAGAAAATCCTCCTGGATGCCCAGCACGAGTCAGGACAGAGCAGTTCCAGGGGTAGCTCCCACTGTGACAGGTAAAGGAATGTTTGCTGCCGTGTGTGCAACTCACTGCAGTGTTCATCCTCTGGGTGCAGGGCGGGGGTAAAGTTTTGTCTTGGGCTTAAGTTTGTTATGCTCCAGTGTATGGAGTATTTACTGGATCATGGCTATCAAAAACACATCAGAATTGAAAAAATACTTCACTGAAAACTGAGGAGTCCCAGAGCAGGAAGCTCACATCAACATGGCAGTTAAACTTAGCACATATGATTTATGCCAGCGGGATTAAACGTACTTAATGTTGCTGACTTGGTGATCTCAGAGGTCTTTGCCACCTGAGACAGTTGTGTGATTCTTCTTACCTGAAGCTGTAATCCTTTGAGGCACATGGTGAGCATGATGATATTCTTAGGTGTTCATTATACCTTTTTCCCTAGGGAGTTTTGGGGCAGCTGTGGGAATTCTCTTGTGGATTCTGTCTATAATTTTAGCTGTTCCTCTGCTCCTGCCTCCTTCAGTTTTGCTGGTTGAATGCTGTCTGTCGTGTCTGCTGCGTGTCTTATGTAAGTGGTTGATCTATTGAGCTATTTAAAGTTAGTTAGGCCTGATCTAATTACTGAATGGAGTAGAGTGTTTTAAAAGGAGCCATATTAATATCTCTAATAGAATGGTTGTATTTATAGAAAATTTTCTTACGTCTGTGTTGCTAAGAAACTAGCTGTCAGTCGTTTCATACTTTGCAGTCCAGCCAGAAATGTTTGGTAGGTGATGGTTGTTGAGTTCTTGTACTACCAAGGAGTTTTTCAGTCAGTACCCACGTTTTTAGTGAAAGAAGACATTCCCTTTTTATTTTTTTTTAATGTGGTTTTCCACTGGATCACATTTTGGTAATTCTTTGCCCTTTTGACAGTTGAAGTAACACACAGGGAAGGGGAGGTGCATTGATGTTTAATATGCTTTTTTAAAAGCTCTGCAGAGTAAGTTGGTCTTCAACATGATGTTTTGAGTTCTTTTTTGATATTCATCAGAAGAGGCATGGGCAGCAAGTCGAGGGAGAGGATTCTGCCTCTCTGCTCTGCTGAGACTCCACTTGGAGTATTGTGTCCAGCTCTGGAGTCCTCAGCACATGGAACTGTTGGAGCAGGTCCCACAGAGATAATCAGACAGCTGGAATACTTGCCCTATGGGGACAGACTGAGAGAGTTGGGGCAGCTCAGCTTGGAGAAGAGAAGGCTTCAGGGAGACCTTAGAGCTGCCTTCCAGGATTTGAATGGGGCCACAGGACAGCTGGAGAGGGACTTTCTACAAAGGCATGGAGTAACAGGATGAGGGGTGATGGCTTCAAGCTGCGAGAAACTGGATTGAGAGTATATAATATAATACTTCCACATGAGGGTGGTAAGAACCTGAAACAGGTTGCCCAAGAGGCTCTGGAGACTCCAAGCCTGGCAGTGTTCAAAGTCACATTAGATGGGGCCTTTAACAACCTGGTCTGGTAGGAGGTGTCCCTGCCCATGGCAGGGAGGTTGGAACTAGGTCCTTTAAAATCCCTTCCAACCCAGTCTGTGATTCTATGATTTCTAAAATACACCTTTTTCATGAAAACTCAAATGAGGTAGGTTTATAAATGGAAAAGAAAAAATGGAAAAGGTGAGGGTGTTTGGAAGGCTTCCTAATACTGCTGTTTGTGTTCTAAAGGGCATCATACCCTGTACCTCACCTGAGCAGTATGCAGGAGTGCATGGAAAATGATTCAGCTGAAATGCTCTTTACATTGATGATTCTTTAGCTGACAGAGTCTAGTGTTGCAAACTGACATCATGACATCAATTTTTCTTCAGCCCTTCACCCCAAGAAGATGGACAGATAACTTTTGATGTGGAAATGCATACAAGTAAAGACAGTAGTTCTCAGGTATTGTCTTCATTAACCTTTAAAATACATAAACTTCAATGAGATAAATTATAAAGTTGTGAATGTTGTGTAGAGATCATATCTTTGTGTACAAAATTTTTGGGAGTACTCAAGGAGTAGAGCAAGCTCTCTGTTATGTCAAAAGACCTAAAACGTCATGGGTTTTGTGTATCAGAAAATGCATTAAATTATTGCTTGCTAGCAATTGTTTTCCTTCTGAGACCCTAAACTTGGCTGTTAGCTGCAATGCGAGCAAATGAATTCTATAAGCCTTATTTATCCAAAATGTGGAGTTGTCCCTTAGTCATTTGGGTCAGGCTTTTTACTTCACTTGTATTTTGCTCTTGCAGGTTTTTACTCATAAATAGGGGTAGTAAATAATTTCTGTGCTCTCAAGCCTAGGGCAGTTTAACTAAATTGTCTTTTCTTTTAAGGTTTATTTTTCAGAATTACAGAATTACATTTTACTAATTAAAACACATTCCAGAACATTTATCTCTAGTATCAAGGCAGGGTCAGTAAACTTTGTTTTGACTTAGATTCCACGTGAGTTGGAATTTGACTTGTAGAGGTGAATAGCTGTGGAGTGAGGGGAGAAATGAGGCTCCCCCTCTAACGCTCAGAAGCGCCCTGTTCATTAGCAGCTCTCTTGTCTAGCACTGCTGCCACTGTGTGTATCACATCTGCTTCGTTGTTGAAATGTTTCTACTTCAGCTCAAGGTGTCAGAGTGCTGAGCTGATGGCTCTGCAGACAGTCAGCTCACATGATAGTGAGTAATCTCCATGATGCAAACTGAGAGAAGACCAATGCTGAACCCCTTGCTTTGATCACTTAATAGAACTTGCTGTCCTAAGCACTATAAAGAAAAAGCATTCCTGGAAGAATGAAACCTTGCATTTAATTGTGTCAAAGACCTGGCCCAACAGCAGGACTGTTGCAGTTCTGCTCTAACAGAGCCAGAGCCCTCTGAATGAAGTGGCTGGTTGGCTCTGCTGTCTCATTTCTGTGATTACCTCTGGTTTTGGAATGTTCTAAGTGCTTTATCTGATTTTACAGAGTCCCTCAGCAAATTGTTTTACCACCAAGGAGGAATTTATACCAAAGTCAGGGGCATTCTCTTGTCTTTCCATTTACTTTTTTTCCTATGTAGTAACATCTGTGTAAAGTGATGTGCTATGAAATCTTTGGTTCAAGGCAGCTGTAGTGGGGGCTTGCCTTTCCCTACCGCATCTGGGACACACAGAGTAGAACCTGCAAGTTGCAAGCAATATGAATTCTAAATGACTGCTAACACCTTTAAAAAAGTAAAGATGCTGGGTTTGAACCCTGTTTATTTGACTGTTTTTCTGTGCTTTAGCCATGTTCTGTATGCTTTAAGTCCAATGGCATCAACTTAAAGGTTTTGCTGTTTGTAAAACTTGGATATTTTTTGCCTAGTACTGTTTAATACTGAATGTAATAAACATTTTTTGGGGGGGGTTGTTTTAAAAAACCCAACCAGACAAGTTGCAATGAGATGGATGTCCTGAATATAGCAGTAACATTTGTAGTGTACTGACTTCTGCATATCCTCCTGTTAGCATAATCAAATCTCTTCTACATAACCAGCAGTCCAACAACATTTGTTCATATATCAGGTGTCACCATTTGGTGCTTATAATTTCACTACTGTTGCTGTTGTTGCTCTCAGTTTAACATCCTAAGGAGGAGCTGATTGAGTGTTACAAGGCTTGACCCATGTCTATTTTCAGTCTGAAGAAGAAGCAGTAGAAGGAGAGAAAGAATTGGAAGTTTTGAAGAAAAGTACTGACTGGGTATCAGACTGGTCAAGTAGGCCTGAAAACGTTCCTCCCAAGTGAGTTAACTTCTTTTTTCAATGGATATTATTTGATATGAAGGAGAGAAGAATCGTAAGTCACAATGACATGTAATTGCTCTGGCTTTCCAAATAGAATCATCTTAGAAAAAGATTTCTCTGTGGGGAGGCTATAGGAAGTCAAAACAATGTAGTATGAAAAACTTAATAGCACCAGTAAAGTAATATCAAGTGATATAAATCCTCAGAAAGCTGATCAGGGTTTCTTGACAAAATTGTATTTACTGGGAGAGCTGGGTACTTGGAGCTGGGATTCATGGGATTTAGTTTTGGCTTATTGAAGGGGATAATGCTGAGAGTCTCCTAAATTCTCTGTACCTCTTTTTCTTTCTATGTAAAATATGTAATGTTCATCCATGGAAGGGGAAACGTTGAGATCCGTGAATGCAAAGCCTTTTTATTAAAATAGAGGATGCTGTCTAAATCTGGCAGACTTCTGTATCTCTGTTTGGAACAAAAAATGAGGCTCTTGCTAACAAATCACATCCTGAAATTCCCTCTCTCGGACCTACCTCTCTCTTCAGCTACTGCTCCCTTTGTCTCTGTACTGTCTGTGTAAGTGGTCTCTCCACAATACCTCCTATTATTCTCTTTGGTTCCTTACTCTGTGTAAGGGATCTCTTGCTTTGATCTCTACCTCTTTGTACTGTTTTAACAAAATGCTTCTACAGAGATCTGTGCATTTGTGTGCAAAAAGGGAAAGAAACAAAAAGACCTTGTTGAATTTTCCCCCCCTCCCCCTCTTCTTTCAGGGAATTTCATTTCAGACATCCTAAACGTTCAGTGTCTTTAAGTATGAGAAAAAGTGGAGCAATGAAAAAAGGTGGCATTTTCTCTGCAGAATTTCTTAAGGTTTTCATTCCATCTCTCTTCATATCTCATGTTTTGGCTTTGGGACTAGGGTAAGTATTGATCTAATTCTCACTTCAACTTTTGCATCTGGCTTTGCTTGTGTGTCAGGTGCCTGCTGGAAAGGGATGTGTCTAGAATAACCAGAGTGTTGCTGCACCTTGCTCAAGGTAGACTTGGGACACTTCCTGAGATGCAGGAAAACTTCGTAGCAATTAAAACTTTGCAGCCATTACTATGTTTTATTTTGAGACTAGAATAGGTTTGATTTTGTTCCGTGGATTATAATTAATTGCCAGGTAACCTTTGCAGTTATAACGTGCCATTTGATTGTCCACACCTTCTACTTAGGCTTCATGGTATCACACAGCGAAAGTAAGAATGGAATAGGTGGAAACCTGCTGCAACTTGAACCATTCTAGGAGCACATACAAGTTATGGTGCTGAAGTCCTGTGTATGGCACGTGCCCTGGAATTTTCAGTGTCTCATGCTGCCGTTGTGTGATACCACTGGCAGTCAAGGTGTGAATATTTAGGTACGTGAAATGCTGGATGTGCCCTGGGAGATCAGCTGTGACACTGCTCAGCAGTGTTTGCATTGCCTGCTTAATCTCACGTAAGCTCTGGCCTTGCTTTAATCCTGACCCTGTGTTTATCCATCTTATATTCTGCTCAGGTGGGGAAGGGATGTACTCAAATTGTGCTTTTCTTTAGCTTCAGCTTTGTTTCTGGGGATGGAGTGTCACTTTAAATTCTTCTAAACAGGCAGAGAACGCGTGAGTCTGTGTTTTGAGGTATTTGTGCTATAGCAAATTGTGCCTTTCTGTGACCAAGTAAATCTTGCAGGATTTATTTATTGGAGGTCAGCATTTGTGTAGCTCCTGAGTGCTCAGTGTGGAAGCTCACCCCCTCCCTTTGCAGGCAGCACTTTGTTTTGCACAGTAATCTGACGGTGTTGGCTAGCTGTTCAGGAGCCCCTGTGTCAGGTGCTCCACAAACAAGACAAAAGCTTTTGACTGGGGTTTTCAGATGAGTTTGGGGCTGGCAGAAGCCCACTGTACTGGCATGGGTAGGACAACTCCTCCTGGGCTCATCTGAAAATCTTGCTCTAAGTAATGTTACAGGGGTCAAGTTGGAAGAATCTCATCAGACGTGCTTGAAGGACAAATCAGAATAGCTGAGTGCTTGAGGATGTTTGGAGACCAGACTGTTCCTTGAACTACCTCTGCCTTATGCTCTCTGTTTCAGCATCTACATTGGAAAGCGACTGACCACACCTTCAGCCAGCACTTACTGAAGGTGGAATGCAGAATCTGGAAGCCCCCGTGACCTGTGAAGGTGTTACTGTCTCATTTAGTACATGTGACTTGAGACCATTTTAAGCATGACCCTGATTTCACCCTTTCCTTACATATCCAGGTTGTTGCTAACTCTGGAACTCAGTATTGTGTTGGAACTCTGTTGAGGTGTTTCGCTATCCACATGCTTTCCCTCTCCTCCCATATCCCTGCCTCTTGGCCT
Source organism: Indicator indicator (assembly GCF_027791375.1). Classification (NCBI taxonomy): domain Eukaryota; kingdom Metazoa; phylum Chordata; class Aves; order Piciformes; family Indicatoridae; genus Indicator; species Indicator indicator. The sequence goes on from NC_072047.1 coordinate 4,845,204, forward strand.
GCAAGACACGTCAGAGTTGCTGAACGGAGTTTACAACTGTCTATATGTTGCAAGGGCTTCTCTCAATGCAAAATGCCACCAGCAAGTTTTCATTTTATCAGTGATGCTGTTGCCTCTTCAGTGCAACCTGACTTAAATTGCAGTTGTGCATGGTGTAAATGTTGACTGCATTACAGTGATAAAATTAACAGTCTCCTTGGAAGAAAATTACTGATGGGAGTGAAACTAAGTTTTTCTTTTGAAAAACAAGCTGGTTGTGAAATAAACCAAGAAATCACTGGCAATAAAAAAGTTTAAATCAGCTTTCTGGGGGAATTTACTTTGCCCCTTGTATTGGCTAACACCCTTTGATTTGCAGGAGGCAGAGAGCGCATAAATTTTAAAGCAAGATAACTAAATCCATCAGCATATTTTAGTATTAAGTAATTGTTGTAATCTTGTCTTTTCTATGAAGTCTGCTCCTTATTCCTTGTAGGAAAACCTGTCTGATGCCTAGAAAATATTAGAGAAATTGCATTGTTTGCATGTGAAGAAGCTTTTATTTTCCTTACCTGTTTTCTTAAGGGGAAATTTTAAATGTGAAATTTTCCTCCTCAAGTATTTTTAACTTTAAGGAAAAACCCAACAGCTGTAGATATAGTTAGTGTCTGTATAAAGGAATGACTGTTGTGGAACCATTCAGTCATGCTGATAGGGCAGCTTCAGAAAACAGAGCTTTTGACTTCAAGGGGACAGCCTGGCAGGTTCATCAGGATTGCGGAGCTGTGGAGTTCTGCGATGCCTTCTGCAGAAGGAGTCTTCAACATTCCCCTCGTTGTGTACTGTACAGTCTCCTCTGGGGAGATGTGGAATTTGGAAGTCACTTGTGATGTCTCATGTTAGGTAGACTGATCACTAACATAGTTGAACTCTTATCTTAGGGAACATTAAGCCTTGTCCTCCTTCAGTGACACTTCTCAAAATGTGAAGCTTTAGTACCAAATTGTTACAAAGCATTGGGACAGTCCTGTCCTTAAATAGGTTTTATTGGATTTCAGAACATGCAGCATGACTCTGAAGTGTAGAATACTCTTTTTTTTTTTAATATATATGAATATATTAAAAAATATGATATAGACTTCAATACTAAGTATTTAGGGAACCAGTGGTAATTTAAATAAAAATTTCAGCAAAAAGCTCATTTAAATAAAAATTTTAGCAGGCTGACGTGTGGAAAACAAGGAGATTTAGTCAGCCGGTGTAGAGAGAACAGCTACCTGTAATTGTTTGCTTGCATCAGACTTTATAAAGTTGATAATTTGATAGAGCAGTGATTGCCTGAAACAATGTTGATGCATAGAAGCTAAATTCCAAGTGAGATTTGGTTGAAAATAATTTAGTTAGCTCCCAGAAAGTAAGAAAGTGAATTATCACCCCCTGCTAAACTGTATTTATATTTATTCTCTACTTCTGACTGCTGACAGAGAATGCTTTTGGGATGCAAGGAAATTCTCTTAACATCTGCTTTTTTTCTCTTCTGGTGGTGGATGCTGGTGGCCCTTGAGCTGTCTGCTGCTGCCTGGTTGTTCCAAGCTGGACATTGGGTTTCACCCAAAGGTGGGACAAGGAGGAGGGGTGTGGTGAAAGGTGTTTTAGGTAGGACCAAGTACATCCTTTGACAGCCCTAAAAACCAAGGAAGTAGGAGAAGGGCTGAAACACTTTCAGTTCTAATTGCAGCACCTTGTTTTGTATGGAAATTGCAATAGTGGGAAATAGATTTTTTTTTTTTTTAGTTATTTTTTTCTGAGTAGGGAGTACTGATAAAAGGCTCCTTTCTAAATTAAAATCTGATCAAGAGTATTGCAAGCTTGTGGCTAGAGTATCAACACAGCTTGCAGTGTTTGAAGAAGCCATGGAGTGATTGGAAGTGGCGAGACCTCTAGATGAGGAGTGGAGGTGGTCACTGTAATGCTTGCTGTGACACAATGCATTATTTATTGACACCCTGCTATAAACTTTGGATGAGAGGCTGCAACTCCTGCTTTTACAATGAGCAAAACCAGATGGTTTAATTGTTTGAAAAGGGGTTTCAACTATTGATAATTGAAGTTTTGTTAAGATAAATGTTGTTTTAAAAGCTTTATACCTGTTTACAGTTTTGGAAAATAAATAAATAAATGCAGGCTTCATTTTTCTTACCTTTGGTGAAAACTGGCCTAGAATATTTGTAAATAGGATCAAAGAAAAAAAGAAATAATGCATAAACTCGCACATTAAAGATGCAGCAGGCTGAGCTAACTGCAGCAGATATTGACTTACTGTTTTAAAGTGGAATCTGAATATTGTTAGAAACTCAAACTTTTTTAATTGACATTTGTTTAAAATATTGGATTTAACTGAGCCAAAGTGATTCTGCATTCTTCATCCATTAGTTAGCAGTTTGTAACATTATATACAGTTTACAGCTCATGTATAAGTTGTAGCTTACCAGCATTTTGTGCCATTAAAGCTCTCACAAAACTGTCTGTCTGGAATCACTTCATACTGCGCCCTTCTCGCTCTCTTTTATTGTATTTGCTTTTACAGGACTGCTGTGTGCAGTGTTTCACTGGAACTGTTGTGTTCTGGGTTACATGAACATTGCAGCTGCTGTTCAGAGACTGGGATCATCATCTGAAAGTTTGCTGGGCTTAGTTTTCTGTGTAGTGACTTGGGATCATCTGCTTCTTTTCCTGAAGCACCTAATAAAGGAATTTCCATTGTCAGTGTTGTAGATCTGCACCAAACCCTCCAGCACCTTGTCCAGGGAAACTTAAAGCAAAATAATGTAGTGGCACATAAAAACGTAAAGTCCGATTGATGGGATTTTTTGTATCGTGGGTCAACTCTGTTGTATTCTTTGTATTTCTCTTCTGTTACCTAATACTGTTGACTTTGCAGATTAAAGAATAAGGGACAGAAACCCTAACTGTTAATCTGCCTCCATATTTCTTGGTTCAAGAGCCCAGGGTATTTCTAGGAGTCATGGCGGAGAGTTGTTCAGTCCAAGTTTAGGTGTCTTGTGTGTGTGCATATCTGTACAAATTTGTATTAAAAATTAAACCCTGATTCTCTGGAAGTGTTTGTAGGCTCTTTGCCTCATGCTTGGTTACACAGAAAGAGCCCTTTGTGTTTTGGTTCTTGAAAACCAAATGAAATACAAGGCCTCTTGGACTGTATGGTTCAATCATCACTTTAAAACCTTAAGATACTCCTGGAAAACTCTGGTGCTTCATGCAGCACCTACAGGAACAGGAAATGGCTACATAATTTCTGTTTCATTAACTCGCTCTTTGTGTCAGCTCAGCTGAGTGCAGCTGACTCAGCCAAAGCTCTGTGATGAGTCCTGACATTAGGGGGAGAGCAAGTGAAGCTTTTCCATTAAGTAAACAGGACTTCACTTTCTATGCTGCTGCCAGAGAATTGAGAGCATGGAAAGTGGCGTTTCTCAACTATAGCTGTTTTAAATTGTTTCCTAACACTTTTCTCATAAGGTTGTGGAGTTTGTTTAGAAACTTTTTTGATTGGCAGAGTTTATTGAACGTGCAGCTTGTAATCTAAAGTGAAATCCAGTAATTTTCAAGCCACAAAATAACCAAAGTGCTTATTCTGGAGTATAATAGTCTCTTCCACGTGGTTTGAGTTGCTAAGATGTATAATGTAGCCATAGAAGGATTCATACAGCCTTGCAAGATTTCAGTGTGTGGAGCTCAGCTGTCACAGCCTTTACCTTGTATCGTCTTTGGACCATAGTTTACAGTTCAGCCACAGGACTCTGGGATGCTTCTCTGTGGTAGATAAAGGAGACTTTGCCTCTCAGGTACATCTCTGAGGCTGTCTCCTGAATAAGTGTTTCAAGGAAAATCTGCCTTGTTTTGTGGTGCCTTATCCTGTCCCATTAGATCTGCCTCCTGGGGTTGGCGTGGTCTCTTGCGCAGCACGCCTGGTCACGTACGAGCAGCCTGTCGTGTTTCTAAGAGAATGATGCAGGCTTAATAAGTAAGCAATTGGGATTTTTATCCAAACTTGGAAACACATTCAGGACTTTTCTGTCGAGAAGTCCTCCTGCAGGTCTGGAGGATTTGTACCAGAGTTTACTTCCAGTGATGCTGCATAGTTGCTTTCAGCTCTGAATTTCCTACAGAAGGGAGCTCACAGAAATAACTTGCTCCTTCTGCCAGTGTTTTGCTTGTTGTTGGAGAGGAGGTGAAGTTGTAGCTGCCATTATTCAGATTTCAGAAAGACTAGCTGGGTGTTAGGGAGAGGATAGTCCTGGTTGTGCTCTGCAGTAAGATCTGGCTGGGCAGAGGGCTGTAACAACCCCTGCCTGTGGCTGCCAGTGCAGCCAAGGGCTGAGCAGCGAGCTGCAGGAACAGGTCTGCTGGGACAGCATGGCAGGATTTGCTGTGGCTGCGCTGCCCCAGCACTGGGAAAGAACAGAATGTTCTTTTTCCTGGGGTTATCTACTCGGCTCCAGTTGCAGGATTCTGCCTTTTTAAAAGTAAAGATATTTTTGTAAGTACTGATAAGGCAGGAAAAAATGCTCATACCAGAGTCAGCAAAAGCAAGATGGACACTGGTGCTGGATTGTTTTCAGCCCACTCTTTGCAAAGTCTGGCAGTGTGTGACTGCTGCCTGAAATGGAACCAAAAGCAGTTTGTACCCACAGGCTTTTCAGGTGCTGCTGAGTTGGTTTTAAAGCTGTGTGCCCAGAGTACAGCCTGCAGTCTCCTTTTGAGTTCTTACAGAGAGGGCTTGTTTTAACCTTCTGCCTGAGTGGGTTGTGCCATCACTGGAAGGCTACAACTTGCTCGGCTTGCTTTCCTGATGCACCAAGTGTTTCACTCCCGAACCTACACCTGTGGTTTTAACAGTCCTGTCTGAGAGGTAGCAGAGATCTCTGGGCTTCCTACCAATTATTTAATATCTTGCTTCATCCTGTGAACGATATTATGTGCCTGTTTTCTGTTTTCCTCTCCTAGACAGCCCTGCAGTGAAGTATCTGCTGTAAGCAGAGCAATAACTTGAAAGCCTCAGTTTGCAGCACTGCAGCTTACCCTGATCTCATGTTGGGCTTTGTGTCTGTGTGCTAAGAATTAGGTCTAGCCTGGTTAAATTAGCAGGTATCTGGGAAAAGCCAGCCCGTAGCCCTAGCTTTAAATTCTGTGTTGTCTTTTCACAGGGTCACAGGCATGACTGGGCTGTCTGGCTGGAGATGAATTGCTTTTAGTGTACTTGGGATGGAAATACAAAGGCTGTGAGCTGCATGGTGTCTGACAGCAAGTTACAACGATCAGTGTCTTAGAAGAGGGAGCTTCTTCCTCCCACTGAAATTGTCAAACAAAAATATGAATCTCCAGAACCAGCAGGAAATTCTTCTGTGAGTCACTGCCAAAAGCTTCACATTTGGAGAGAGATTTTTGCTGCCTGTGTCTGTTCTGCCTCTGCTGTGCTCTCTGTGTCTGTGCACGCTGGAGTGGGAAGGGAACGGAAGGTGCGGCAAGATAAGCATCAACAATGCAGAGTGAGTCCTCTCCCAGGGGTGTAATATTTCCTATAGGCTTCCCTGCTACATGAGAAATAATGGCAGGAGAAGAAACCTCCCCAATTGGCTGGGCTCATGGTGGTGTGATGTGTGATGTCACCCTGGTGGGCCTGGCACCAGATTGGGTTCTGGCACTGCTCAGCCTTAGGCTTTCGTTTCTCAGCAGAAAAGCATAAGAGAGAGAGAATGGTGCTGAAAGGTGCTACCTTCCCTTGCATTCTGCAGAAGTGAAAGGTGTTTGCAAGTCTTCTGTTAGGCAGTATCAGGCAATGTGATTGCTGTAGGAGCTGTACCATGAGGGTCAGGATCTGAAAATCTATTTAATCAATTCAAATAATGCATGTGGTGGTGCCTCACAGTGTCTATCTATCAACTTCTTTCAGTGAGCATCCCAGATTCAGAAGCATGGTGGCCTCAGCAGTACTGGTGGAGCAATTCTCTCACTGAGATTTAAGCTTCCTTTGGGGATTTTTGCAGGATTCAGTGCTCCACGCTTTCAGCCCCTGAACATGACAGAATTCTTTCCAGGTCCAATAATACCCAATCAGTCTTCAGACTGGATCAGTTTCTTCAGTCTTACAGAGGAGCAACAAACAATCTCCCTCAAACTACTCACTGTTTTCTTTTCCAGACAGAAGCCAAGAAATTAGCATTGCCTGCCCAGCTTCCCAAGCTCTTTCCCCAGTTCTGATGTATGGTCTTTTGATTTGAGCAAGCCACTTCCCATCTGTGGGATCCACCTACATTTGTTAAATGGCAGTGATAGCCCTGACCTGCTGCTCACCCATGGGTGCAGAATAGATTCACCAGAGCTTTCTGCTCTTTTCCATGGCAGCAGCAAGTCCCAGGGGGGAACGTGCTGGCAGATGGAAAAGAGCTGCTTTCTGTCCAGAGAGGGGATGCCTGGATCATGATAAAGGAAAGACAAAAGTCAGCCTTCAGAGCATAGCACTGGTGCCTGCTAAACCCCACGGACTACCATTCATCTCACAAACCCTACCGCTATAAACTGCCACCTCCCCTTAGTGCCCAGCACTCCCTGCAGCCATCCAGACCTTTGCCTGGTTAAAGCTGCTTGCTCCAAATTTTTCCTCTGTGTACAACAGACACAGGAGAGAAAAAAGGAAACAAACACAGGCTCACAAAGCACCCCAGCTAAAAAGCACTATCCATTCATGGGTTAAAAACAAGAGCAGGACTTGAGGCTGTTTGGAACAGCAGGGCATCAGCTGGAGCTTGTGAGGAGGCTTTCCCCATTGCCATTCAGAACAAAACCAGGAGACAGAAAGTTACTATAGCAATGGCAGCAGAATGCAAAGGGTGCTCTCCAGAGGGCAGGAAGAGCTCCCAACGAAACGCAGTGCTCTCATTCTCTTCATCCTTGAGGGCTGCCAGACACAGCAGCTCCAGTCTGCCAGTGCACACCCCCCTGTAATGCTTGCTGTAGGTCACTGAATTTGAGCTTCAGCAGCTTAAGCTACACTGAAATGGGGCCCACTTGAAGACAAGACAGTCATTCACCCACTTTTCAGGTGCTGAAGCAGCCAAGAATGAACACATGGCCGCACAGTTAAAAGGCTGGGCTCACTTTTTCTGACAAAAAGCACTGGGCAGTAGAACCATCTGTGACAACAGTCCCCTCCCGTTAATGCTTTGTTCAGACACTATCATGCCTGTAGCTTTGGAACCAATTTGGCCACTTCCCTCAGACTGAAGTTTTGGTGGTGGATGGGTTGTGGACATATTGGCCAGCAGTGACACTGCAAGGGATCCTGCAGCAAAGATGTTCAGGATCAGATTCAGACCTTGCCATAAAATCTGCTCACCTGTCTGAGAGCTTTGTCTGCCTAATAGATCTTCTCTTCTCTTCTCTGATCATTAATGCTGACCAGTTCTCCCTACAAAATGGGGTCTGCAGCATGCACTTACTTCAAAAAAGCCCTTGTTGCCTTGGTTACTGATCACCAAGCCTTAGCCTTTGTAAGCTCTGTGCAGATCTACCTTTGCCTTGGCTTTGTCCAGTGTTTGAGATTTCTGCTCTCAGGCAGTGCAGCAAAAAGCTGGATCTAAATAAGTTAAAAAACCTGAGGGAAATGCTCCTGATGTACATCATTCCTGAGGGCTTGTACAAAACAAAGGTTAGTGAAGAAAGTGGAAGAGCAGCAGAAGCCACTTGGTGTAGCCACAGGGACTTGCAAACAGGTTTCACAGCAAAACACGGGAGGGAGGAGCTGGCACTCACTCTGCTGCAGTGGTTAAACAGGACTGAAACTGGGGCATCACTGGGGCTGCATGTGCGCAAAGCCCTCCTCAGCAGTCCCTGCTGCACAGAGCACAAATCCTTGCAGTTTCCAGAGGAAGCAAATCCTGTTATGCCCAAGCTGTAGTGGAAGATTAGAGACAGGATTTCTAAGAGCAAAGTGGATGGGTTTGCAAAGTGAAGGAGAAAGGCAGAAAGTGACAGGGGTGTACCCACCACTTTGAGATCCTCAGCAGGGGTACACACTCAAGTCACTTCACCCAGCCTGTACCCCACACCTGATGTAGTTTTGAAACCACATTGCTCACCCTGCTCCAGATCCACAAGATCAGTCCTCTCTGAGTAGCCTCCTCTTCCTCTGTCCTTCCTTCATTATGCCAAGAGGAGCTGATTTCAGGCCTATGCATTATTTCAACCAACTCAGAAAAGCACCTAGGTCAGATTTGAAGGCTGCCCACAGGCCTAAGGCAAGGAGTTGAGGGGTTGTATTGGGCATATGTACCCAAACCATCTCGAATTAAGAGTGCTGAGCACTCATCAACACAGCACAGACCAAAATTTGCACAGAGAGATTAATCAGTGGCTGCTTCTGATAAAGAGATACACCGAGAAAAACTCTGATGTGTCAGTCCATACATCTGAAGATGTAAAGAAGACATTTAAGCCAACTCCAACGGAAACCGGTCACTGTTTCTATTAACTCTTCTGTTCCTAGAAGCTAGTCTGAGAGGTCTTTTCCAACCTCAGTGATTTCATGATTCTACAGATTCTATAATCTTTTCTGTATCCACTGGTACACAGCTAAAAATAGCATCTGATTTAATTTTTTAGCACTGGCTGACAGAACTGGTTCAGAGCCTACTAAAATGTTAACACACACTGAGAAAGGTCTGGGCACTCTTCTGTGTAGATAGCAAGTTAAAGTTGGCTGATCCCAGTTTTGGAAGGTCCAGTCACATTCTCAGCACTGTAAACCAATGTGACTCAGTTAAACAATCATTCCTGTCTACTCTTATGGTATGTCAGATCATCACATCGAGTGCAAATTATACAAGAACATAAGTAAGACACCATGCAGCCCTCATGCTCCACCTCAGCTGAGTTGAAAAGGCCACCTCTAACGCTTCTCTGTCTTTTTCAGAGCTGTGAGCTTAATCAGATCTTCCAGACAGAAACAATCTACCCCACACACAGGAGTGCCAGAAAGGGAAAAACAGAAACAAACAACCAACAACAACAAAAACCAAAAAAACAACCAAAAAAAGGATAAGAAAACAGACAAGGAATTTTAATTACACTGTAATCCTTTCAGTTAGGTTTCTTGCAGACACTGCGTTTCAGGGACCTAACAGGCTAGAACCAAAAGCAAAAATGACTAAGACCCTTTAAAACAGAAACCACGTTCAAAGAAATGTGAGCTGCACGATTCAGGGACTACATTCATCTCCAGGCAGTTGGCCATGCTGTAGTTTAATGTAAGGAAGTAATATAAGTTAAACCATTTGTCGTTCAGAACTGAATGAAAAAAAGGACACGGCCAATTTGTCAGCTGACTTTGCCTTCATCCTAATCGCTGCCTCCATCTTTTCTGCTTCTCTGTGCTCAAAGGCTGCAGCCCAGGCTGTCAGCAATTCTCACAGATTATCCATGAGCAAGTGCTTTGTTCTATAGTTCATATATCCTGATGAGAGGCCTATAAATAGACACCATTCTCTACCCTTGTTACTGTGCTGCTTCCATTACCCTAACAGCAAAATTACCTTTCAGCACTGCATTGAGACAGTGGCTATCCAACTACAAAGCACTGATGTCCATGAGGCCATGGTAAAAGGTCCACTGAACCATAATGCACACTAAAGTCAACCACATTTTTATTATCAGTTCCATTTCCATAATAAAAGTGATCCAAGCTTCCACAAAATGGCCAAGGTTGACAACAGACTGCCAAGCCAATTACTGCCCATTTGCTACATCCGCTCCAACAACCAACCTGCTCCTTCTCATGGAGGATGCAGCTAAATCACTCAGCTTCTACAAGGCCTCTGGACTCTTTCTGTCCTTTCACTACAGCTTTAAAGAAGTTTACAAGAGGCTTTTAGTTCTGACCAAACCAAGGGATGTCAAAGCAAAAGTCCCACTAACTTCCAAAGACAGGGTCCTGACAGCAAAAGCCTTCTGCAAGACACATGATAGTAGGTGGAGCAGTTTAGCTGTGCTGCTCTCCCATCTTGCAGGTTGTGATAACTTTGGACTTCAAAGGGGTTTTATGTATAAGTGAGGGTGTTTTGCAACCCTTGTAAAAATCAGATTGTGTGTGTTCATTGTGCTTGTCCTTGATTGCCCTAGTTAATGAGGTTTTAGTGCAATGAACCCTATTTAATACACTGCTAATAAAATGAGAGTAATTAATGAATTATCCAAAAGGGCCCCACTTCTGATCACTCTTACACACTTACCACACTAGCTAGAGTCCTTCCTCTCTCACTCTTCCCAACATTACAAATCACCCCTTTTGATGACTGGCTCCTTGACACAATGAGGAACCTCTCTTTTCCAGGACAGTTGCAGGTCAAGTAGTATAACATGACTGCTGGCCACATGCTTCACCAGTTGTTCAGTGCTATGCTGCTTTCAAGCAGGCTCTACTGCTCAGATGTCCCTGCCTGGACCATGCCACAGAAGATATATCTACGCTCTGTGATCTTCTTTACCAGAACTGGATGCCACTGAACTGTCCATGCTACTATTAGTTTGATATCAATGTTTTCAGAGCTATTCTTTGTATTCTGGTTGTAAAGTGCAAACCTATTGCACCCAACAGTGAGCCTATTCCAAAGTTCTTATCATCCAAACCTCTCAATTGCTTGTAAGGAGCAAGCTTTGGATAATGAAACAGAAGGGATGTAAGTATCAGACTTTTGCCCACCGTGATTGAGGCAAAAAACATCAGGGAACTTCAGCCCAGTACATTTTACTCAGCCATGCCTGGATGCATCGGAATACATCAGGGTCAGGCCCTGCCAGAACAATTCATCCAGCCTGATTCACCCTGTGCTGCCCTCCTTCCTTCTGCCTGCTCAGGCGCAGGCAAAAGAGAGGCTCTCGGGCCTTTCAAGTCCTTATGTCAATCCATCCCTGTCATGAGATGGGGAGGCACAGAAGCCTGCAGTTTTTAAGAATTCTATGGGTTTCTGTGTGGAGCAGAATAAAAGAAACCTTTCACCCCTGGATTAACACATCAGCACGTCAGTTCCACAGGAGCACAGTGTCAGACATGAGTCTGAAGAAGGAGTGCAGCCAGAGCCAGCAGAGCCAGATCCCAGTTCTGCTGCGGCTCCCACAGCCCAGCAGCAGCACTGGAGGGCAGCAGCTTCCTGCCAGGGCCTTTGTTGTCCTCTTCATTTCTGAGCCAGGAAAGCCAGGCAGCTGATTATAGCAAAAACAGTTGGGAGCAGCCAGAATGGGGTTGGAAGGGACCTCTGGAGATGATGCAGTCCAACATCCCTGCTCCAGCAGGGGCACCCACAGCAGCTTGCCCAGGTGTGTTTGGAATCTCTCCAGAGGTGGAGACTCCACAGCTTCTCTGGGCAGCCTGCTTCAGGGCTCCAGCAGTTTCAAAGTAAAGAGGTTTTCCTTAAGTTCAAGTGAAACCTCATGGGTTCCAATCTGTACCCATTGCCCCTTGTTCTGTCGCTGGGCACCACTGAAAAGAGCCCAGCCCAAACTTCTTGCCCCCCCCCCTTGCTGAGTGTCGATCAGATCCCCTCTCAGGCTGCTCTTCTCTGGGCTGAGTGTCGATCAGATCCCCTCTCAGGCTGCTCTTCTCTGGGCTGAGTGTCAATCAGATCCCCTCTCAGGCTGCTCTTATCTGGGCTAAACAGCCCCAGGACTCTCAGCCTTTCCTCCTCACAGAGATGCTCCAGTCCCCTAATCACCCTTGTGGCCTCTGTTGGACCCTCTCCAGTAGTTCCCTGTCTCTCTTGAACTGAGGAGCCCAGAACGGGACACGATAATCCAGGTGCAAACTCAACAGAGCAGAGACACCATTGTCAAGAAAGCTCTTCTGAAGATCCTGATATTGAAGGGAGGGTGCAGAACAGAAGCCCACTGGCCAGATGCCCATTCTGACAGGAAGGACTCTGAAGTGTTTACAGCAAGGATTTCCTGAGTGCTTAGCAATTAAGATTCCCAACTTGAATCATCTTACAGAGGCCTAGAGTATTAGTGTGCCTGCCTCCAGCAACCTGGGCATCAAATTTCCTGGTGTTGTGTTCTGTTCTCTGTTCCATGGTAAGGAAACAGAGATGAGAAGAAGGGAATGTAGAAGGTATTGTTTTTTATTATTATTTATTATTTTATTATTATTTATATATGAAGAAAGGCTGAGGTACCTGGGGCTTGTTAGCCTAGAGAAGAGAAGGCTGAGGGGTGATCTTCTCAATGCTCGTAAATACTTCAAGGGTGTGTGTCAGGGGGGACTGGCCCAGTCTCTTTTTCAGTGGTGCCCAGTGACAGGACAAGGGACACATTGTGAAGACTTTGTGTCCATTGATTTAATTGTTTTTAAGAAGTCAAACTAGTGAACAAAGCAGTGGTTGTGGCTGGAGGGGATCCCCAGACTGGGCTGACACAGACGAGAGTCTGGACCTGTGTCTTGCTATTGCTCCATGTGACAAGCTGCTTCTGCTGTTTGAGGTGGGTCATTTGAATTTCTATGCCTCATTTCCCGTGTGTACAGTGAGGCTGATAATGCTGCCTTTGTCTGTCCTGTCTATTTAAAAGGTAATGAGATGCGATTTTCAAAAATGACAAATGATTTTCAGTGCATTAGCTGAGAGTGTCTTCAGAACTGAATTCTGCCCTGCTGGTCACTGTGGCCTGGTGAGGTTTGCAAGTTGTGTCAGTGGGATGAAGCAGCTGAGCAGTACAGAGACAGCCCAGTACAGGTTTCTGCTTGAAGTTTTTTCTTCCTAGCTTCACTTTTAAATTCAGCAATCTCAATGTGTCTTAACAGATCCCTTCCAACCCCCTCCATTCTCTGGCTGTGTGCACCCTACCTGTGCAGACTGCTGTGACAATTTTAAAATAGGCTCTGAAGCCATCACCAAACACAGAGCCCATGAGGTGAAGCTGCTTAATGCAGCTTAAGGGTAAGATGCTTTTGTTCTATGAGATGGCAGAATGTGAACTTGTGCTATGGACATCCACTGATGTTCATAACAGAATCGTCAGCATAACCAGGGCCAGTCTTGTTCAGTATCTTTAGGATTGAGTGGTCTCTCAGTCAGTTTGCAGATGGAAAAATGCTGGTAAAATTACAGAATATTTCCAGTCCAAATCAATATCTGTTTCCTAGTATGGAACTGGGACTAAGTTCCATACAGATTTTAGTGGTGGTGAGCCAATAGCTGTCATATTCTTAGAGAGGTGTTGAAAGGAAATGTTAGTATTTAATGATGCCTTTTTGTGGGTAGAAGGGTGAGGTCTCTTAATGACACTGTCTGGAAGAAGCATTCCTCAATCCTTGGCTGCAATCCATCCACACAACCTATTGCTAGGGCTTCAAAATGTCACAGGACATTTCTGGAATGGAATTCCATCTGTGGAATCAACAATTTTGCTGGAACTTTTTTCTTAAATACTGAACACTCCAGAGATTCCCATTGCTTCTATCTGTGATTGTCATCCCAGGAATAGCTGGAAAATGTCTGATTTTAGAGCAGGCTAGTACCTTCCACATGCATTTAAAAGACTGAACTAGCAAGGGTAGGTTTGGAGGCAGTGAGGCTCTCCACTCCCTCTGGAAGTCACTAGGAGTTGTCTGCTTCTTACATTTGTGACTTGGAAAATCCCCTTCTAATTGACCAAATATTTGTACTATTGGCTATGTGCATGGTGGCACAATGTGGCTTTCAAATCATCTGTTTTCAAGGACTAAACCCCACTGCACCAAACCTTGATTGGCAGAAATTCACCAGGGCTGGTTTACATTAGTTGAGGTTGCTGAGGACAAAAACACAAGGGAAAAGAGAAGCACGGGATAAGCAGAAATAAAAAAGGACCATGGAAATAAGTGTGCTTTGTTTCAGCATTTGAATGGACTTTACTCATTTATCAAAAGACTTTCTTCTGGCCTTTAATGCTTCTGAGATAATGTGTCTGCTCTTTGAGTGCTCCATGCCAAGAAAAGCTGTCAACCACTCCAGCAATTATCATATCCTAAAGGGAAGCTGGTTAATGATTTGTCTGCAGACAACTTGGGCTTTCAGGTTTTGTGCTATGCCAGAACAATTCCAACCCAATGAAGCATTTTAGTATTCAGGTTGATTCTTATTCTTCATGGAATATTCTGGAAATAAAATTATTCACTGCTATCTTCTGATATTGAGCCGGCACCATAGAAAATTATAATCACAGGGTCAGATGTAGGGATCAGCAGCTGGTAAGGCAACCACCAGAGAGAGAAGGCTTTCCCAGGCTGTGGTCGGGCAGGGAAGTTCACAGGCTATTGCAATGGCACGTGCAACAAGTTGGTATTCTTAAGGGCTGCATAATTCTGTAAGAGATGATGGTGTAGAGGTGATCAGGAGCCATCCCAAGCCCTTGCTCTGAGCATCCTTGGAGTTTGGTTGTGGGTTTATGTTGAGGGTTTGTTCAGCTTCTCTTTGAAAATCATTTGCTAGTGTATGTAAGAGTGGTCGTTGGATCTCTGCTTTTAGCCCCATGCTCTCAGGCGTCATTGTGCTAGTTTTGAAGGACATCCCTGCCCTTCTCTTTTGACATTAGGAAAATTTCCTTCCCCAGAAGCATTGCCAAACCCTAGAACAGGCTCCCCAGGGAAGTGGTGGAGTCACCATCCCTGGAGGTATCTAAAAGACATCTAGATGTGATGCTGAGGGACATGGTTTAGTGGTGGACTTGGCAGTGCGGGATTAATGGTCGGACTTGATGATCTTAAACATCTTTTCCAAACAGCGATTCTATGAACGTTTCCCTCCATGCTCATTAAAAGCAATTAGCTCACTTCACCATGGAGTCTCCCCTCAGTGGATGCAATGGAGATCAGCAATCACTAGAGCCACTGATGCCTAGAATCATGGAATTGTTTAGACAGGAAAAGCCCTTTAGGATCATCCAGTCCAACCATTCTTGAGCCCTACCAAGGCTGGTGCTAAACCTGCTAAACCGTGGCCCTCAGCACCACATCTCTGTGGCTTTTAAACACCTCCAGGGATGGGGATTCAACCATCACATTGGGCAGCCTGTTCCAGTCTTTGAAAATCCTTCCAGTGAGGAAGTTTCTTCCCATGTCCAACTTAAACTCCCCCTGGTGAAACCTGATGCCATTTCCTCTCATCCTAGCTCAGCTTAGTGAAGGAGTCCTGTGCTCCTGAGATTTTGTAGGCAGGCCACAGGTACCAGAGCACTGTAGCATGCAGGGAGTATTGATGTGTCAGTCAAGAGACTTAATTTTCCACTTGTCCGACGTGGAGCTTGCCTAGTTCATACCTTTGTGCTCACCTTTTTTCCCCTGAATCATTGTAAAATGTCTTTGGAAAAGGATCCTTGTGAAACCCTCTCACTCTTTGTGAGGTCAGTCCTTTTTCTTTGTCTACCCCAGGCAGGGACCG
Source organism: Indicator indicator (assembly GCF_027791375.1). Lineage (NCBI taxonomy): Eukaryota > Metazoa > Chordata > Aves > Piciformes > Indicatoridae > Indicator > Indicator indicator. The sequence continues at coordinate 4,860,659 of NC_072047.1, forward strand.
TCTTTTGTTATGTGGTAGTGCAGTACATAAGGCAGTGAACACTTGTGTCACTTGGGACTTCAGTTCACTGGCAGAAAAGAACTGTCAATTAAGCCACGTCTGCCACCACTCTCCTCTGCAGTCTCAGGCATGCTGTGTGAGCTCTATTCATTACCTTCCTCTTCATCAGTATTGAGAGATTACTGCTAGAAGTCATTCACACAGAAATGGCCAGAGGATTAGGGTTAGGGTTAAGGTTTTGGACCTCTCACTACAAGAAGGATATTGAGGTGATAGAATGTGTCCAGAAAAGTCAAACAAAGCTGGTTAAGGTTCTGGAGAACAAGTCTGGTGAGGAGCAGCTGAAGGAAATGGGGTTGTTTAGTCAGGAGAAAAGGAGGCTGAGAGGAGACCTCAGCTCCCTGAAAGGAGGTTGAAGTGAGATGGGGGTTGGTCACTTCTCCCTAGGATCAGGTGATAGGAGGAGAGGAAATGGCCTGAAAATGCGTGAGGGGAGGGTTAGATTGGAGATTAGGAAACATTTTTTTGCTTCAAGAGTGCTCTGGGATGGGAACAGGCTGCCCAGAGAGGTGGTGGAGTCACCATCCTTGGAGATGTTGAAAGAATGTGTAGACATGACACCTGGGGACATGGTTCAGTGGCCATGGTGGTGTTGGGTTGACAGTTGGACTTGATCTTAGAGGTCTTTTCCAACCTTAATGATTCTATGATTTTTCAGTGTCCAGAGGCAGAACTATACAAACACCTTGTGAACTAGCAAAATAAGGAGAATGTACTAAAAGGAAGAGGTCTTATTAAGTGATTCTTTTGCAGTGGCTGCCCTTCCATATGGGTGAATGAAAGTGTCTTCGGTTTGACACATGAGGCCAGTCAGAGACTCAGCAGATCAGCCTGTGGTAAGGTGTGTTTGATGGACTTCCCATGAGTACATTGGGAAATAAAATCACAAAATAAGACACTGGGGAGTGTGTCTGCAAGTGCTTGTGGACAGGGGAAACACTTGGAAATGGCTTTTCAGAAAGTGATTGTTTTGAGGGTTTACTGGAAAAGAAAGTATGGTGGGAAACCTGAACTTTGGGTAACGACCTTCATCAAGTCTGAAACATTTGGAAGTTGAAGTGTGTCTGCAGGATTTCATTCTTGTCCCCATCACTTCACAGCTTCTGGGCCAGCTTATTGACAGAGCATTCTCTTTCCATCCCTTCACAGAGGCCTGTGACTATGGCCATCTGAGCATCTTCCAAGGATGTGCCAAGTGATGAATGAGTTTTATTTAAGGTTCTCTCTGAAAGGCACTGCATCCATTTCAGCAAACTGGAGAACTTGTCAACATGATCACTTCAAGGCTTTCAGCTTGCTGGAGCATCTCTCGGCACTCTGCAGCTTCTGTGGTGTGATGGTTTGAAACTGTCTTTTTAATTTTTCCTTGCAAAGTTCAGTACAGAGAAAGTGAAAGAATGTAAATAAGTCACTATTGGGTGTAAGAAAGCAAAATACTGATTGTTCTAAACACTTCCATTGGATAGATAGAAATGTTTAAGAACTATTACCCAAAACAAAGTGGGGCATTCTGCACATTCTGCATTCTGCAGTGGGGGCAGTTGCTGGGCTGTCTGGCTGCTGTTTCTTCTTCTCTTCTGGCTGAAGATAACACGTACTGACCTTGGCAGCTAAGTTAACAACTTTCTGCTCTAACTAACTCTGTTTCTTTGTCCAGGGGGGTCTGAGGGGGAAGCTCCTGGGAGAGGGAGGCCCCTTTTGGGAGGGTCCCCTTGGGGGGAAGCAAAGGGAGATTGGTTGTGTTTTTCTGTGGATTGTATATATTTGTAAATGTTGTGAATTTTGTATATTTGTACATATTCATTGCATTTCTCTGCTTGTAAATACAGCCTTCATTTGCTTCCAGACTGGGCTAGCCTGGTTACTTGTTGGGGGGGGGGGGGGAATTTCAGCTCACACTGACACATGTGGGCTGCCTGATCAGCAGTGCTGTGATTATTAATATTTATAAACGTTAAATAATACAGGACTTCAGTGTACTTGGGAGACCGTATGTTGGTCTTCAATCCCCAGCAAAGCACCTGAGATCAGTGTGGCTACATCCACTATTAGGGTCCCAGAAGGGGAAGGAGACAGAGCTTCCCCCGCCACCTGAGGGCCTCTGGATTTGGATCTCTCCCTCCTTCGTTAGTTACCAGAGCACTTAATTTTCATCCTTCAGGGCCAAGCTGCAGGCTTAGTTCTTTGCCTTTCAGTCTGGAGTCTTTTATCACTGTGCTGTGCATTTGTTACAAGGCTTCACTTGGTTGTGACCTTGGCTTGGGTGGTTGTTTTTTGTTATTTTGTCTGTTGTTTTGTTTGTTTGATTGCTTTCCTGTTGTTTTTTTTTTTTCTTTTTTTCCACACGTTTTGGTAAGAATGCATTGATTTGGGTGTGGTTTGCAGGGAGAGAAGGCTCTGAGGGGGTTATTATTTATTTACTTCTTGATTTTTATTTTTTTTCTTTGCTTGTGGTTTTTTCTCTTTTTTTCTGAACCTTATGAAGGTGCTTGGATAACCCTTTGGACAATGATGCCTCTGAAATTACCATTTAATGCATGCATGGGCAAAGAGGCATATCAATGAATAATGCATAGTCACAACCAGCTTGGTGACTGGGTTTGGTTCAGAGCAATATCATGTATGGATTAGCCTCATGGACCTGGATCAGTGGTCTTAATAATATGATCAGGTGGAGACAGCCAACCTCAACAATACTGTGCTGCACCACTTACCTTGGGGATAAAAATTTCTCTTCTCTCATGTCCTGGACTGGCAGAAATAAAACAAACCCTTTGGTGATGACTAAGGCAACCCTCCCTCCTCATCACTAGCCACTAGAGCAGTTCATTTGGATACAAACCCAAGAGAATCTTTCAAGGTCCCTTCTGATCCCTAGTGTCCTGTGACTCTATGGTCTAGTTGATTGCTTAGGGCTGGGCGATCAGTTGGACTGGACGATCTTGGACGTCTCTTTCAACCTGGTTGATTCTATGATTCTATGAATAAGTAAAAAACAAGGATCCTGACACATGTAGCTTGTACTAGCCACGAGGAGCAGGAGGGTGTGTTACGAGATTGGCAGCCCAGGCAAGGCAAAGAGGCGCCCGGGCTGTCAGTGCCTGGACGAGGCTCTGAGTCTCCCGGGCCTGGCTCTGAGACCTCCAGAACTGGTTCTGAGACCCTCGGGACTGGTTCCGAATCCTTCGGGGCTGGTTCTGAGCTCCTCGGATGGTGGTGAAGCCGGGTGGTGCTGAAGGGACAGCGCTGGCAACCCTACTCCCCCCGGTCTTCGGGTCCCGGTGCCCCTACACCTGCCCCGGTGCTGGTGTCCCTGTCCTTCGCTTTCTCGGTCGCTGCCCGTTCGCCTCCGTCTCTCACGCTGTCGACACGGGTAAGGGGCTGCTGCTGTTGCTCTGCATCCTCCGCAGAAACCTGCCTGCAGCCGCCTTTGGCTGCCTCCCCCGAGCCCCGCCCTAGAAGGGCCGGGGGACTGCTGGCGGTTGACTTGCAAGGGCACTAATTTCGGCTCTTGGAGGTAAATTCCGGGTAAGGGCTCATTCTTTTTCCCTCCCTCGGTTTGCACAGCCCTCTCCCATCTGTCTCTCGTTCTCTCTCCAGTGCCATCAGTCAGCCCTTTCCACCCCCCAGCAATGGGTCCACCCGAGCCACGGCACCAGCGATGCCCTCAAACCCAGACAGCTGAGTCAGCGTTTTGCCTCCCAGTAAACCCAGTCAGCATTTTGTCTCCCAGTAAACCCAGCCGTGATCACCTGCTCCCCGCCCGCCGGCTTTGGGAAAAGTGAGGAACAATGGGATTCCCGGAGACCTCCCTGGCTCCACCATTGCAGGGCCGGGGGAGGAAGGGGAAGGGGTGTTGGGAGGAAGGAATTGCTCCTTTCTGCCCTAGTCGGGAACAGCCTCGGGAGCAGCCGGCGACGAGGGAGGGTCTTCGGTCCCCATCAGCCTCTGGGCAACTTGCACTGACAGCAGGAAAAGGGAGGGGGGCTGTGTAATGGGGGCTGTTGCTCCAACCTGATGAAGTCCATTTGCCAATTCACCACTCGCATCACTTCCGGAGCACTCCTCAGCTTCTGCTGCAGAGTGAGGATTTTAAAAAAATTATTTAATTTTTTTCCCCTCTTCTCTCTCTTTTTCCTTTCCTCCCTCCCCATCTGGATGCTGGGAACTTGAAACCCTCCTCCCTTGATTGCAGCAGGATCTGCCCCAACCTTCCCTCAACTTTGCTCTGCATCAAAGGAAAATCTAGCAAGCCACAGGCTGGGTTGTACCGATGGGGGCAGGGGAGCTGCCAGGCACAGCCCTTCCCAGCTGATGTGGCCATATCTCTAGGACCCGGTGCGATCTCTCTGTTTTTTTTTTTCCCTTTCCTCTCCTTTTTTCGTGTGTCTGTTTGTGTGAAGGATCCTCCTGGTTACCGCTGGTTACTATTTTGCCTTAGCAGGGAGACCATCCAAGTCATGGCTGAGAGAAAGCAGTCTGGCTGGCAAGATGAGGAAGAAGAAGTGCCAGCCTTCTTCAAAAACCTGGGCTCAGGCAGTCCCAAGCCTCGGCAGAAATTCTGTGGCATGTTCTGCCCAGTTGAAGGCTCCCTGGAAAACAAGACCATTGACTTCGACTCCCTCTCGGTGGGCCGTGGATCAAACAAAGTGGTGGCAAAGCAGAAGGATGTTGCCCACCTGAGTCCGGATGCTCAGTCCCTCTATTCCAGGCAGAGCGGGAAGGGAGGGGAACCATCTGTTGATTTCAGGAGAAAGGTGGAGATCAGGAGTGCCACTGGGAAGGAGGCACTGCAGAACCTGAATGACAAGGTGAGTACATGTGTGTGCGCTGTGTGAGATGCAACTTGAACATGCGATAGGCTGCAGAAGGGAGCAATCTGTTCCATCCTCTGGTTTCTTGCTTTTGTGTCACTTTCATGTATGTGGCAGTCAGTCTTTTCCTCTAATAAGCAGCATTTCTCCTAGAACCTTCTTACCAGACATCTAATGCTGTCTGTGTGCTCTCTGCAGGCATGTGTGTGTGTGTGCACAGGGAGGAGGGCAGAAGAAAAAAGGAGCCCCCACATCCACAAACACTCTCCCTTGCCCTGTCCTGTCTTCCAATTTGGTGATGGAGAGGGACATTTTTGTTTCTTAGGAGATTTCCCCCTGCACAACAGCAGCAAAGTGCCCCACCCAGCCAGTGAATGCAGCACACAGGAACAGAAATGTAATAGTTGGCAAAAGAGCATCAGTGAGCTTCTACCTACAGGGATCAAATCCTTGCAGGCTTCTTCAAGAGGAAACTTCTACTCTATCCTACCAGGGGAGGACAGGCTCCAGAGTTACCCCTGAGAGCTGTATTTCAATACAAATTTTGATCAAGGCCTCTGTGGGAATTTTTGCCTGCGGAAGATGTGAGACTTTCACAGGAATGTGTTGTTCTCTCAGAAACCCACTGAACTCCTCCCAGTCTTAAAAGACTCCTGAAGCTGTTTTCTCACTCTATGTCTCACAGTGCAACAAAGCCTATCCTCTTCCTGAGGCAAAACTTACCCTACCCACTGCTGTTGCTGACTGTGCACATTTGCTTTCATGGGCAAATAGATTTAAGCAGGCTCCATTCAGATCTGATCCATGATTTTAAATAGTCTGTGCAGGCCTCTGGCAGTGCTGGCTCCTCTGCATGGGCTGGAAGAGTGGAAATGAATGAAGCACTCACCAGCAGACTGCTCAGCTCCTGGCATAATGGATGAGAGTTTCTGTGAGTGGTCCCCCAGCTGGTTCACAGAGCAGCCCATCCTTCTTTCTGGGAAACTTTCTGGGCTGTGCCTCCTGATATGGATTGCATGTACAGGGCAGGAGTCTGCCTGGAATGTATCATACGGGCTTGTTTGCTAATTCGTTCTGCTTTCACAAATGTGAAGTATTACTGGGGGAGGTTCATCCTCCCCAGATCAGACCCTACGCTGCTTCTTCCTCCTACAGTAACCTAAAGGCTCCATCCAGCCATATTTCCACAACACATCGAACACAGGTTCTCCCTGGATAGACTGTGAACTATTTCCATGTGATAGGAATCTAAATGATAGTAGAAAGGCCCAGTATGCTAACTGATAGGATCCTGAATTTATAACTTGCATTAATTGTTTCACAACAGGCTAGATATCTTGCTGCTTCTTTTTCTTTAGCTTGAGCCTGACAAGAGTTGGATTTTTATCAGCTCACATAACAATCAATGTACAGGTCCATGCTCTGCTCCAGCAACCAAAGGACTGTATCTTGAGCTGTTGGGAATGGTTGCTGATCAGCTGGAGGTGATGAAAATAGGTGGGAGCATTTTAGCCAGCAAATGGATCCAAAGTGGCTTCAAAACAGAGTTATCCTTTTTGTCACTACACAGGGCATACATAGGAAGATCTTGAATTAACCTCCCCTGAAATAATTAACAAAACAAGATGGACAAGCTATTTTTTTAAAAAAAGTATTTTTCTGAAGTCTTAAATGTCCAGAGGATAGGAAAAAAAGAATCGCCTAGATGAGCTTTTGAGGTCCCTTCCAACCCCTAACATTCTGTGATTCTGTAATTATTGCACATTAAAATGCAATATATTGTTCTGCAGGCAAAGATAATCTCTTTGTGTCTATTCTGTCTAGGGTATACTATAGGCATCTATCGTGGCCTGGCTTTATTGCCTCTGGGCCATGCTACCTCATAATTCAGGGTTAAGATCATCTCTGGAGGCACCAGGAAGGCTCTGTCTCAGTTTAAGCATCTCTTTATGGTTAGGCCTCTGAAGGCAGTGTGACCTATTCAACAGGTTTGCAGCTCAGCAAATTTGAGGCAAATTCTGCCTCTTCCCAGCTGCCAGACCTTGGAGAATTCACTGGGCTTCTATTTCCTAGCTTAAACTTGGGCATCTGCCCTGTTTGGACTGCCCTGTTAACACCTGGTCCTGGAGCTACTTAATCAATGTCTGAGTGTTGCTTAGTGCTTCAACACGCCGACCTCAGCTGGACCATTACTGCAGCCTAACAAGAATGTCCTGTTCAAATCTGTGACTTCTGGAATGAGACAATAAACACTTGGCCTGACTTCCATAAATATCTGAGCACCTCTGCACCCATTTCCCACAGCAGGATTTGGTATTTGGATAGCATCAGGGCAGGAACCTATGGAACTTAGTGCAGGAGCTGTAAGCTACTGTGTCTCCTAACAAGGGACTGATAAAATGTCAGTCCTTTGTTCCTTAAATGAACAAACTTGAGACACGGGCATCCTCTGAGGTTTGAGACATCTTGGCCATTGCCTCTTTGACCAGGGTCACTTCTCTGTGTGGACTTCCCAGATTTCCTGTGTCTATAATTTGTGTCCCCTCTTTACTGGGAGGTTAACACAGAAACACAACATCCTGCTCTTTGGTCAGCTCCAGAGATGTTGAATGAGTCTCAGAGTGGGAAAACAGAAGCCAGAATTTCTTCTCTTGTTGTCTGGAGTAATGATTGTCCTGTACATCAGAGGTAGGCAAAGCTGGCTGACAACAGCAATAACAGCAACTGCTGAGAGAGATGTGGTGATGAGGGACATGGTTTAGCCCCAGGCTTGGTAGAATGTTTGGACAAGATGATCTTAAAGGGCTTTTCCAACCAAAATGTTTCTATGACTTTGGCAGGGAATGATCCCCAACAGCGGGTAGGGGTTATTAGCATCTGACAAGACCGAAAGGAAATCTAGAGATTGTTTCAGATAGTTCCAGGAACACTTTAAATCCATCTCTGATACTTCTTTCTTTCCATGTTAAAATGTCTATTTCCATTTGCAGGTTTTATAATTTCATAGCAAAATGTCTTTTCAGATAAACCTGTAAGAATTCAGTGGGAGTAAAAGCAGCTGGGTGTTGCAGAAATTCTGTGAGGTTTGTTGCAATTACACTAAAAGTCCACAGAGAAAGAGACTCTTTTAATAGTTTGGTTGGCTTTTCCCCCCAACCATCCATTAACTCCGCAGTGGGAATAAAATTCCTTGCTAAGTGCATTATGGTAGCCTACAGAATCTGTAACATTAAGATTCAGAGCTGATGTAGATCGATTTCCACTGATGCCAGTGATGATTTATTTTAGCATGAGTATCACTGTGCAGAAATTCTCTCATTCTTGTGTCATTTTCCCACTAGACCTTTCCAGAAGACAAATTTAGATGTAAATGCTTCTTTAATACAGAATGCATTTCTGCTACAGAGAGCCTGCACAAGATGTCCTGCACCAGCTGCTATCTGTGCAAAAGTGGCTGATGGCAATCTGATGTGTTCACTGGCCAATGCACCCCCCCAAATAGCCTAAGGCTATGGATGGGCCAGAGCCTCTCAGCCAGGGCAGAGGCTGGCAGTGCAAACGTGGGCATAATGCTCTGGTTTGTGCATTTCCTCCCTTGTTCAGCTCTTTTGCCATATGGAGCTAGAAGATACATCTGGGAGCTCCATTCCGGTCCTCTGGGTACATGTGAAATCCTGTGGAAGTTTAAAAATGTGGTGCTGCGTAGATGTTGAATATGGAACAACCATGATGCCAGCCCTTTAATCTCTTCATTTACTGTACTCTCTACAGCACCGCACAACACTGCGCCCGCCCTGACATCTCCACTGCACTGCATATCGGCCCCTTCTTGTCTCCCCATTGGACGGCGGCCGCCTTTCATTTGCATCTCCGCAAATGACGGCCTCCCTTTTGCTGGGGAGAGGGAAGGGCGCGGTCGGAGTGGTGTGCATGCGCAGTGTCCGCTACTTCTGCCGGTCTTGTCGTTGGCGGCGCTCGCTCCCTCCCTGTGCGGTTGGGGCCGTGCCGTGCCGTGCCGTGGTGGGCTGGGCTGGGCTGGGCCGAGCTCCGCGGGGCTGGGCCGGGCTGGGCTCCGAGCAGAAGGAAGAAAGGCAGACGAGCCAGGCTGGCTGCTTCTCCTCTTCCTGCCGTTGCGGAGAGCAGGAATAGCCTCCCCGCTACGCCCTCCCCGGCGGACCTTTTTCCCCCTCCCCACCCCTGCTTGGCTTCCTGGTGACCGACTTGATTTGGGCTTCGGGGATTAATTTTTATTCTTTTTGTTATTAATCTCATTATTATTTTTCTCTGGTAGGGGAGAGGTCGGGGAGCAGTTGTTGCACGGCAGACAATAGCGATACAGCAGCTTCCCTGCTCCTCTGGAACAAAAAAGGGGGGGGGGGCAAAAAAAAATCAATATAATTAATAATAAATAAATTGGTGAGCGATTTCCCAAGATGTCTTATCAAGGGAAGAAAAACATTCCGCGGATCACGGTGAGTGGGGGGAACCGGTAAGGGGGAGGGGGGATTAAGCCCTTTGTGTGCGCGGAGGAGCGGCGATCACCGCGGAGGTGGGGGGGAGGCGGGGAGCCGCGGGGTGTGCGGCGGGGAAGGGAGCGGGGGATTACACCGGCGTGTCCCCGGAGAGCATCGGGAACAGTTCACTCCCCCAGCCTGCCGGGTATGTACCCGGAGGGCTGCGGGAGAATGGAGCGATGGAGCTTCGCCCCCTTCACCCTCCTGCCACAGCCTGGCAAAGGCGGCTCAGGGCTGGGGTGTATGTGTTCGGTGCGGCGCTGGGGCTGCATCAGGATTCCCTTACGAAGAAGCTTCTGGCAAGGTTCGCTCCTCCATGTAATCCTGGGAGAGAAGGAGCCGTTATATAAACCCCTCCCTCGATTTCGGCGTTGTGGGAACCGATTTAGGGCAGACGCCAGGATATCAACTTTTCCTTACATAAGGCGAGATGTTCACATCTAAACGGGCTGTGCCCCCTCGGCGGGTTTTTGACATGGGAGGTTTTGGTTACTCGCGGCGGCTCTTCGCAGCCCTACGGACACACCCATCCCAGTGCTCCCATTCTCTAGCCTTTCAGGCAGCGGTGTCAGCTCTGTAATGGAGCTTTGGATTGTGACATTTGTGCGGGAGCTGCTGGGCTGGGCCGGGGATATACAAAATTGATGTGTGAGAAATGGAGCGTCTTCTTTTTTGTGGTTTGTTTTTGTTTTTTGCGGGTGGGGGGAAGGGGAAATGGGTAATACATGCACCAAGTCCAAATCTCTTATCCAAATGATAGTTTTAAATGATGGCAGTGTTTAAATAGCAGTGAAGACTGCTGCTGAACCTCTGTCACGGGCCAGAAGAAGTGTGACGCATTTTTCTTCTGACCGAATGCTCTGATTTATGTTTGGTGCACCCACTGCAGTTGTGAAGAGAAGGGGTAGAAAAACCCAGATTCTGGTTGCATTTGCTGTTGTATACACCTGGAATTGATCTATGTAGGCTAACGCTTGAAGGAGGAGGATGGTTATCGCCCAGCTGTCCTATTGCCCAGCATCAGGAGGGTAAATACACCCAGATTTAGGCCCACAGGGTTGCAGGCTGCATGTGCTTTGTCTCCAAGGTGGTTGAAATGAGCAGGAGGATTCTCGCTGGTTTCAGTGCCTCAGCAGGAGACCTGTTTACCAGCAGAAGCATCTAGGGCATCATTAAACTGGTCCAGGCTGCATTTTTGTTGCTCACTACATGTATAGAGATATTTTTCTTCTCTCCTAGTTGATGCCCAGTGCATTAGGACATGGGTTGTCAGTGCCAAAGTAGCTGGTTTCACCGATACTCTGCCTTTGTAATAGCAGAAGAGAGGGGCATAAATACTGCAGTCTTCCCGTCTATGGTGAACATGTAGGACAGTTTGCTGTAGAGGTTGGCATTGAAAGACAAGTGGGTTTTTCACACCCAAGTTAATTCATTTGACTCATTGGCATTCACAGCAGATCCTAAGTTTAAATATTGGGGTTTTCTTTCTTTCGTGTTTTGGTTTGTGGTTTTTTTTTTTTGTGGTGTGGTTTTTTGTTGTTGTTTGGTTGGGTTTTTTTGTGTGTGGGTTTTTTTTGTTTAAGTGGTGGTGTTAATGAGGGAAACTCCACTGCAGCAAGAGGAGGAAGGAGAGGCACTTAACATCTCATATGTTCAGCAGTTCTGTAAAAGTTGGATATAACGGTGTAAACCAGCAGCTGATGCAATCCATGTAGCCCTTTATGTATCCAAAGAGCCATGTCAGCTTGTGCCACTTGAGAAGCGGGTGCTCCAGCTCTTCAGTTTTGTTACAAGCTCTTTGGGAAGATGCCTGATTCTTGTGTTTGATGAGCAGAGTCCCAGCTGAAAATAAGGTCCCTGAGCACCACTGTCACTGTCATATGTATATTTGCTATAAATTCAAGGCACCACTAAGTTAAAGTCCTGCATTCAACTGCTTGAATTCAACATTTGGCTTTGTCCTCTTAGAAACACACTCTAGGGAGGAAGAAGGAGAATCAGAGCAAGTAGAAGTGCAACTGTAAGGGCCAAGGTGTAGTTCAAACTAAATGCTGGACAAGGTGCGTGTGCTTTGCTTTAAATATCTGTAACTTAGGGAATGAAGGAGCTAGAAGAAGGTAGCAGTCATTTTGAACTCGCCTCCTGATCCAGAGTGTGTTTCACTCATGTTCATGACTGCTGCAAGGAAAAAAAAAAAAAAACCAAAAAAAGAAAAGAAACGTTCAGTCTTGACTTAAAATCTTGAGCAGGACGTATTCCTGCCCATGGCAGGGGCTTGGAAGTAGATGGTAACTTTAAGATCCCTTCTGACCCAAACCACTGAATGAGAAAAAGCAAGATATATCCTGGGCTGAAAGCTGCCCTCTTATGGTTACCTTTCTGTTCTTAGCAAACTGTCTTGTCACTGGAGGAGATCTTAATAACCACTTTTTAAATGCTTCTCTTAAACTCAATTTGCTAATTACGTGCTTATTTCTATCTGATTATGCAGTAGTGCTCTGGAAAGGCAGTAAAAGCAACCATTACACTGAAACATCACAAAGTTGGACAAAATGAGCTTGTTTGTGTTATGTAACCCCAGGCAACAGACTTTTGGTCCATTTCCCTGACATCAGTTGACTTGCAGTTAGCCAAGGAGTGACTCCAGTGTGTGGGTGCATGTAGGAAAGTGGTTGTGCATAGGACCAAGGCAGAAAAAACAGATGTGGCTGTTCTGCATCCATCAAAGTATGATTTAACGCTTTTGCTGGAGGTGATGGAGGAGACTGCAGGTATGAGTGAAGCTGGAACCCAGCTCCTTCAGTTCTGATGTTTTCTTGATCATTACAGTGATTAAAGGACTTGCAGATGAAATAAAATACTTTATCTTTCTAGTTCAAAGTACAGCAGTTGACTCATGTTTTGGCACCCGCTTCTGAATAATGCAGAGGTTGTTTCTGTCTCTGCTCTTTTTCTCTCTGAAGTGACACTGCAGACTGTCAGCATTCTCACAGAGTAATTATGTGTCATCGTGTGCTTCTTTCTTGCAGAGTGATCGTCTTTTGATCAAAGGTGGTAAAATAGTTAATGACGACCAGTCTTTCTATGCAGACATCTACATGGAAGATGGGTTGATAAAGTGAGTGAAGCCTGATACCATGGTATGATTGGAACTGTACAGAAATTAGCAAGGAATAACTTAGTCTCAGGGAACTATATTAGGCTGCAATGGGAAATCCATATTTCACCTATATCCTGCTGTTTGATGGAACAACTTTAAAAGCAAGATGTTAAATTAAATAAATAGATGGCCCCAAACCCTACTGTTATTAAAGTATGGGTTAAGGATGTGCTTACTGGTGCTTGATTTTGGCCATTTAATAGTCCTATGCTGAGGTGACAGATATTTGAAGTTACCTGTGTTGTAACATTTTATTCAGTTATGACTTAAGGTATTTTGACCCCAGAGTTAAATTTCTTTCAGGCTAGGAGGCTGAACTTAATTGACCTCTTGAAGTCTCTTGCAGCACTGACTCCCATGATTCTATGATACAAGGATCAGTCCAGCCCCACCCCCCCTGCCCACCGAAGGTTAGAAATGGTCTTATAGTTTGAGGATTGACCTTGTAGTTTAAGGTTCAGACCTCTGTCCAGCCCACTTCTGTGTTTTCAGTCCCAAAACGTGTTTCTGGTATGGGAAATATATTACAGATTTCTTTGGAAAATTACTCTTAGGAAAAAAAAATACAAACAGATCAGCCAGAGGTTGCAAACACGGATTTGTCCTGTTCTGGATAAATGGTCAACACATGTGCTTTGTTAATCAAGGTTTAAAGTTAAAGGAGCCAGCCAAAGACAGCTAATTATTTGCAATGTGTCATCTACTATTGCATTTCTAAAAATACTTCTGTGAAGAACTAGACTGGAGAGGATCACACCAGGAATTTGGTAACTCCTATCTGGTTGTGCAGGGATTACAAGATATTATGCATGGAAGTAGACAATATGGATGCGAAAATTCTTCCTGTGATCCCAAAACAATACAAACATTAAGTTGCTGTTTGGTAGCTGGAATCCAGTGTTGAACTGCCACTGAGCAACCCCAGTCCACTCTCAGTGAAGCTGCTTGCAAGGCTCTTGCTGTGTTTGGTGCTGTAGTCATCTAATTATCCTCAGGATCCCTTCTCCAGCTGCCTGCCAATGTGGTTCCTTCTTTTCCTTCCTGTTATGCTTAATACTGCCCTAAGGTCCTGAAGTATTTGCACACTTTGCTCGCAGTTATGCAACTGCTTCAAGTGGAAGAAAAACTCTTATCAGCTGTGTAGGCTGATGCTGTATGTGGAAAAAGAAAACAGTAGCCAGGTTAAGTGAGGTGTATGTTTACAGGCTGCTGTCCCTGGTTGTGTCTGATGTGCTGTTTGAAACCTGTTTACTCAGGCAAATAGGAGAGAACCTAATTGTGCCAGGGGGAGTGAAAACTATTGAAGCCCATGGCAGAATGGTGATTCCTGGAGGGATTGATGTTCACACCCGTTTCCAGATGCCAGAACAGGGGATGACATCTGCTGATGACTTCTTCCAAGGGACCAAGGCTGCACTGGCTGGGGGCACCACCATGATCAGTAAGTTGGATGTTTTTTCTCTTCCAAGAAAGCTTCGCTGTTCTCTTTCTCAGATACGTCCAGAAACTGTGGGCTGTAGAACTCGTATGGTATTTTGGACTGGGTACCAGCAGTGGGGAATTTCTGTTTTCTGTCCAGGTTGCTGAGAAAAGCTGGGGTAGGGATGGGAAAGGGTGGAAAAGCAAGACCCTGGGGTTTCCATATCTTGTGACTGTCATTTCAACCCTGTCTTCTCTGTTGGCAGGGTTTACCTTACTACTTGGGTGACTTTGCCAGATTTTTGGGTCAGCTCCTACTAAAACCAGTGCCACTTTGAGCTCTGGCTCCAGTATGAGCAGCAAATTCTCCACATCCCTGTGGAGAATCCTTTCTCCATGATGTCTAAGGATAGATGTCCATCGTATGGTTTGCACGTAGAAGTTGGATGCCAGTGTGTCTTTGAAAACTGGGCCACTTATTTAAGGATTTGCACATGGTCGCTGATGTGCGCAGCTTTAGCAGCAGGATTTTTGTTAGCCTGGTTTCTTTTGTGCTCGTATCTTCTTATGGAGGAAGAGAGGAATGGGGAAATGAAAATATCTCAAAATAAAAAGACAGACAGACTGACTGTTGACACCAGGATTAGACAGACACTCATGCTGTTCTCCTCTGGCTCTAATATGCCTCATGAATGACTTCCAGGCTATCTGTTGCCATTTGTGTTGTCTGCAGATTCCTTGGCTTGTCAGAGTCAAGACCTTTTTAAGTCCTTGTTAATCTTGCTTGAACTAGAGTCAAAAGAAGCTGCAGTGCAGCTGATCCTGTGTGAACTGTTGACACTGTGTCCTGGAGTCTGTTGCTGCTTCAGTATCTGAGCATCTTGTACTCTTTCATATACTGTGAGGTGCTGCCACTTTACAGGAGGAGGATTAAGGAGCGTGGTTCAGAACATGGTTCAGCACAGGTACTTGTGGCTATTGTCTGATCCACAGTCAGAAGGACATCTGAGGCACAGATGGCTACCAGCCTAACTCTCCTCACTTCAAACCCAGCTCCATATGGATGAGAACATCCTCATCCCTTAGAGGGTGGTTGTGGCCACTCTTTGATCCCTGGCCTGGTGGGTGGACTCAAATTGAATTTGGGAGTAGGAGCTAGTGGTCCAAACACAGCTAGACTGTTTCAGAAACAAGTCATCTTCGGACTCGGAACCTTGCAAAGAGCTTGTGTCTGGCCTACAACTTGATCTTATGGTTTAAATAATCTTAAAATAACCCATATTATTATCACTTTAGAGTATAAAGTTTGTGTGTGAAGATAACCTCAGACATACAGAGAACATAAAGGGGGTGTAGCTGTAGTTGTGCATACTAATATCCATTTTTTCTTCAAATCTTTACTGTTCAATTAAATTAATAACACTGAAATGGTATTTTCTTTGCAGCCTCGGTTCCTTGATCTTATTTCCTTGGTTGTTCCTTTGTTATTAGCACACCTGTTTCATACTCAAATGATCATTTTGTTCTTCCTTGTTAAGTTGAATTAGATCAAAATAGCATTCTGTCATCTGCATCTGACCTTTCAACAACATTATTTCCCCCAGTGGCACTTCAGAAAAGCAGAAATTGCTTAGACAAAATTTTCTCTAGTAGCCCCTTTACTTTGGTTGTCCAGCTTCATTTACAGAGCCTCATCCTTCAGAAATGCTTGGATGCATGTTACCTTTATGACTGTAATGTCTGCATCTCTCACTAATGGTGTTAGAACACATCTCTGAATTAGAAAATGGAGGACCCTATTCCACCCTCCCCAGCTTCTCATTTTACAGCTGTGGAAAATTAGAACAATGTAGATTATGACTGTTGGCAAACCATGTAGAGGAGGCTGGTGACTAAACTTGACCCTGCTGCCTTTGTGTGTCTTGGATCAGGATACTAGAACACACAATCAGCCCTGAACAAAAAACCATCTTCCTGAAGTGTAGCAACAAGGACATCAGTTGGACTGCTTAGGATGATGGAGGTGTTTCTGATGGGCAGGTATCAGCAACAGGAACCTAGCAGTGGAAAACAGGATAAATAATGCAACTAGACTTCAAAGCTTTGGAGATGCTGCTCCGTGTCAACTCAGCTGTTCCCTTCTTAGCAAAATGATGCCATTTGCAAAAATTTTTTTCTTCAATTAAACATGGATAGTGCCCTGGTGAACATGCTCTTGGTGGGTGGCCTTTTTTTTTTCTTCCCCTGAAGCAGGTGGGGATTGTGGTTGCTTGCAGCATTTTTTATTTTATAATAAATAGGGCAACATTTAGGGAACTGTATTCATAATATCATGAAGAAATGACAGCCTGAAAATGAAACATGAATGTTTGTCATTGTATATTTTAAACACCTCTTTTCAGAAGAGGATATGCTCTTCTTGTGGGAATGTGCCCAGCTGTGCACCACTGTTCTTCAGGCTGTTTTGGAAGCGCCCCATGGATGTGATCTCTGTGGAAAACAGCACCCATTTTCTTCACTTAAGCAAATTCTGTATTATTTATTTACAAGTATCCTTACTCCTTCCATTTTGCTCTTTCATACACAGCTGTCATTTTGGGCAGGGGAACAAGTCAGTCAGCTTCACGCTTCAATTTGTTTCATGTTTTCATACAGGAGGGCACTTTAAGGCTCTTTACAATCAGAACAGGGAAAGATGTGGTTTATGTTTGTTTTTCGGTGAGATTAAACCAAGAATCTTGGAGAGATTTCTATTGATGGTTTGGTATATAAAAACTATGTGTGAAATCCTGGCTTCAGTGAGGTACAGGAGAGTTTTGTCACTGACCTCAGCAGTGCCAGGAACTTACCCTGTATGTCTGGTCTGGTTTCAGTGATCGTCATTTGCAGATCAGCTCAAGTGTAGTGCTGTGCCTTTAATTCTTATGGCAAACCCATCCAAGGGAAGCACACAGGAGTTCAAGAGTATTTCCAAGCCCTGTTCTCATTTATTTCCGTTCTCCTTTAAGTAAATCCATTTTCTACAGCATCAGGGAGAGGAGAATCTGACTCTCAACTAATATCAGATGAAGCAGTCCCATTTTCTGTGTGGGACCAGTGGAAGTTTATCCTGTAGGAGCAGATCTGGTTCCAGTACAGTGCTTCCCAACTCATCCCCTGGTCAGCTGGAGTAAGGAATGATGATCTGAATTAGTCCTTCCATGCTCACAGGATCACAGGATGTTAGGGGTTAGAAGGGACCTCCAAAGATCGAGTCCAGCCCCTCTGCCAGAGCAGGACCATAGAATCTAGTGCAGGTTGCACAGGAATGCATCCAAGTGGGTCTTGAAAGTCTCCAGAGAAGGAGACTCTATATCCTCAATGAGTTCCTTAGAGCTTTCCAGCCCTGGCCTACTTGAGCCCCTCTCTGGGATGCTTCACTCAGGAATTAGGGCTCATTTCTTTTTCCTAGCTGCTGGTTCCACAGAAGCCAACCTAGACCTCCCCTGGTGCAACTTGAGGCCATTTCCTCTCCTCCTAACACTAATTGCTCGGGAAAAGAGACCAACCCCAATTTCTCTACAACCTCCTGTTGTAGACAACAGCCTATCTTTAGAAAGGTTGATGTCCTGGGATATAAAACGTTCTCTGAAGCTCATAAGGAAGGAAGACATCACTGCTAAGAACAGGGGGACCTCTCCAAGTCTTGTGAAGTTTTGGTCTCTTACTAGATATGATGGATGAGATTCCCATCAAAATTAATGGTAAAACTGCCCCTGATTTCAGCAGAGGCAGGATTGCCTTTCTCCGTTCCTAACCCTTCAGAAAGGATGAAGCTAAGCTGTGTATATTTAGTGGCTCTCTGATCCTCCAGACTGGTTAATGTCCTAGTGAGAACTGCATCAATCTAGGCTAGCTTCCCCACACACTTCAGCTCCACCTCCTGGAGACTGTGCTTCTTTCTGTGTATCTGTTGTCCTTGAGTGAAATCACTTTCTGACATTGCCTGTGTTGACTCAGTCAACCACTGTCACAATCACAGAGAGAAATTACAGTTCTCTCTGGCTTGGTGACTCGGAAGCCAGCTGCCTTTTGAACTTGACTAGCAGTTATTCTAATAACATGGAGAATGTGCCCTGGGATGTGAGCCTTTGTGTCTTGGGAGGTTCAGAAAATGAAGGGGACTTTCAGATGGGATGCAGTCTTCCTAATGCTTTACCCTGCTGTTAAAGAGAGAGCTCATGTGCAGGGTGACAGAGATTTTCAGGAGTGTCTTAACTGCTCAGCTACAATGAAGTCTGTAGTGAGTTGCTACCAGGTTTCCTAGGTTATCTGGGGATCACCACCTTGCCAGAAGGAAATGGGCACAAATTAGAATAAGGGGCAGTGGGCACAAACTGGAACCCAGGAGGTTTCACTTGAACTTAAACTTCTTTACTGTGAGGGTGCTGGAGCCTTGTAGCAGGCTGCCCAGAGAGGTTGTGGAGTTGCCTCCTCTGGAAAGATTCCAAACCTACCTGGACATTGTGATCCTGGGCAAGCTGCTGTGGATGACCCTGCTGGAGCAGGGACCTTGGACTAGATGGTCTCCAGAGGTCCCTTCCCACCCCCACCATGCTGGGATTCTGTGAAATGTTTCTAGTGTAACATGCTTCCTTGCTTCTCTGCCTTTGAACTGAGCATGACTTGGGAGAATGGAGCCACCCCAAAGGAGATCAGAGTCTAAACCACAACCCAAGCTTAAGAGCAGGATTTGGAAAATGGCTAGGCAATGTTCAGGGGCAAGAGCAACTTGGCGTGGGGTGGTATTTAGGCCCACCAGTGAAGACTAGATCATATTCTGCCCTGCTGGGTGCTGCAGTTTTATATTATTAGGGTTAGCCTTCTCATTGAATCACAGAAATGTTTCAGCTGGAGAAGACCTTTGAGGTCATGAAGTTCAACTTTTATATCCTGGAAGAAAGCAAGAGCCTAACGGTGGGCACAGGAGGAGGCTGGAAACAGAGCCACAGAAGGTGGTGGCACAGCAGTGGTTGTGCAGTAACTTGTGGCCAAGCTGCAAGGGTAAAACCAAACGTTTTGAGTCCAAGGACACTGAGCAGAGAGCTGCAGTGTCTCTCCAAGTTGCTGTGGCTGTGTGCACAGCACCATGTTCTGCAGGCACCAGTCTGCCTTTGCTTTTTGCACTCAAAAGCAGAAATAAAAGAGGAACTGTGCTGCTGGAGACTGGGCTGTGCTGCACTGTGTGGCTTGTTTCACTTTCCAGCAGCTGGCAGTGGTTCTTCTGCAGCAAAGAAATGCTCAATTATCTAGAAATGCAATGAAAATGTCCCCTTGTGTAGAAGATTGTTGGTGATTTAGATGGGTAGAGACTTCCTTGAATCCAGTGACCAAGATGATGATGTTTCCACACCAGCATGCACAGTCCGTCTGGTCCTTTCCCTCCCTTCACCAGCTTCCCATGGTGCTTTTTATATACTCACCCTGCTACCCATCCTCTTCAGCCTCTTCACTGACTCATGCTGAGTTTAGATTGGACATTAGGAAGAAGTTCTTTACTATGAGGGTGGTGAAGTGCTGGAGCGGGTTGCCCAGGGAGGTGGTGAAGGCCCCATTCCTGGAGGCATTCAAGGTCAGGCTTGATGGGGCTCTGAGCAACCTGCATCTGGTTGGGGATGTTCCTGCTGACTGCAGGGGTTTGGACTGGATGAGCTTTGAACATCCCTTCCAACCCAATGCATTCTGTGATTCTATGTAAATCTCACCAAGCCCCAGCTTCCTGCTGATGTTTCTTGTTTTCATGCAGAGAGGGCTTAAAATCATTAATGGGAAGGTCTGTAAGCAGAGATGGGCACTTCCCCATTGAGAACTACTCATCTCAAGCTTTTAAACCCTGTAAGACCATTAGACATCTCTGCCTGCAATCATGTGTGCAGCTACTCTACAGGTGACAACCTGCTTTACTGGGACTGGCTCTTCCTCCAGCAAGACCTGTGACACTGACTATCTGCTGGATGGGATCCCCTCTGTTGTTTTGGTGGAGTTTCCAAAGGGGTCTTGTTGAAAGTCCGCAAAACCAATCTGCCAAGCCCTTGATGTCTCTTGCTAGTTAGCCCAGAACGAAACAGCAGCTCAGTCCTCTGATTTGTTGTGTGCATTTTGTTTGTTTGTTTTTTTTCCCCTTTGGGCTGTGATTATTGTCTGTCATCTGTATTGTGAGAGGATGAGAGGAAATGTTCTCAGGTTGCACCAGGGGAGGTTTAGGCTGAATATGAGGAAAAATTTCTTTCCTGAAGGAGTAGTCAGGCATTGGAACAGGCTGCCCAGGGAGGTGGTGGAGTCACCATCCTTGGAGATCTTAAAAAACCACATATAGACACGGCACTTCAGGACATGGTTTAGTAGGCATGGTGGTTTTGGGGTGATGGTTGGATTTGATGATCTTAAAGGTTTTTTTCCAACTGAAACAATTCTATGAGCTCTCTGCTGCTGAGAGAAGAGGTTCCTGTGAGGATCATATGAGGACTTCAGAAGCTGGTGTAGCTTTGCCTGATTTTATGCAGTAAGCCTGTGGAGTGATGGTGTCTTTAACCCTGGCTGTCAGGTATTCAGGCTCTGCCTAGGAGCTGGGCCATCTTTCCTTATAGTACTGAAATGTAAAATAATCAGTGTCTGACTTTGGACTGGAGCCACTGTAGTTCAGCATGGCTTGTTTGTAAGTCAGGTAGTAGATTTTTTCCCTATTTTCCCATCTTCTGCTCTAGATGTTGGCCCTCACTTCTCTCCCAACTTTCTGCCTCTTGGGCAGCAGAGATTATTTAAAGAGCAGGTGAATGGGGCCCCTGCCCTATTTCCACTTTATTCCCTTTTGCTCCAGCCCTGCTCTACCCCATTGCTGTGGAGGAAGGAATGGATGGAGGTTGTCCTGCACATACTGGAGCCTGATTTAGTTACAAATGAATGTTGAAATGGCAACTGTACTGACAGTGCAGTCGTCTTCCTGCAGATGTGACTGACCTAGATTTTTCCATGCATCTAAAAAGCGATGGATTTGTCACTCACTCAGGAGAAACAACCCATGTTGTTTATGAAAAACTACTTAATCCCTATTATTCCATATAATGCTTGGAATTCAATGGTGCTGCCTTCCTATGGTGTGGAGAAGAGTTCATGTTCTTTTGCTTAAAGAGCTGATTTTAAATCCCAGAATCTCAGCATGGTGGGGTTGGAAGGGACCACTGGAGATCATCCCATGCAACCTCCCTGCTCCAGCAGGGGCACATGCAGCAGCTTGCCCGGGATTCACAATGTCCAGGTGGGTTTGGAATCTCTGCAGAGAAGGAGACTCCACAACCTGTCTGGGCAGCCTGCCCCAGGGCTCCAGCACCCTCATACCAAAGAATTTTCTCCTCCTCTTCAGATGGAACCTTCTGGGTTCCAGTTTGTGCCCATTGCCCCTTGTTCTGTCACTGGATGCCAGTGAAGAGAGCCCAGCCCCATCCTCTTGCCCCCACCATTTAGCTCTTACTGAGCATTGAGCAAATCCCTTCTCAGGCTGCTCTTCTCCATGCTAAGCAGCCCCAGGGCTCTCAACCTCTCCTTAGCACCATGTCTACACGTTTTTTGAACACTTCCGGGGTAATAGTTCTGCTGCTTCTCTGGGCAGCCTGTTACAGTTCTTCATGGAATGCAATGGAAAAGTGATCCCGAAAAATAAACTACAATTGCTCACCTCTGTTAATGTGACATCATCAGCTGTCTGTGATGGGTTTGCAAGGCATTTGTCTTGAGAGAGAACCTTTCAATCACCTTCAAGCTGAGACAAGGTCTTAAAAGAAACAGAAGGAGATGGTGTCTCCAGCACTTTTCTTGGCTTTTTCTGGGCATGGATTTATGCCTTCTATCAGTGTTCATCCTTTGGCTTCTTCTGCCTTGCTGTGAGCTTGACTCAGCAGAAACCATCCTGGTCAGACAGGAACTTTTCACTTTCCGTGTTGGGAATAAGCTTTGCTTGCCAGGGGAGGGAAGCAAGTGATGGCTGAAGGAAGTGATGGCTAAAACTAGATTCGGGTGAGCACTGTCTGTGGAGTGGAATTTGACTTCTTGGGTCACTGGAGTCTTTTTCCATCTTTCCTTCAGTTCATAGATCCGATCTATTTTTTTAAAAATTGGATTTTTTAACTCTTTCTGGTGAGAAGGGGAAATGTTTAAGGAACACAGACCAGTTCCTCCTGTCCAGCACACTTGAGCCATGCTTAGAAATTGCTAGTTGTTACCAACTCAGGGCCATGCTTGCAGCTTTGCACAGCCCTAACTCCCATGGAAGTGATGGACACGTGCAAGCTAGGGCTTCTGGAAAGATCTTTTCTTCTCATGGTACACTGCAATTAGTGTTAGGGCTGCCGCTGTGCCAGTGGGTGTGCCAGTTTCTCCATGCTGGCTGCTAGCTGTCCATAATGGGAGGTGGCTTTGTTGCTGAGGGTTTGTAAACTTTTAATTACAGAATCACAGATTACATTGGGCTGGAAGGGACCTCTAGAGGTCATCTAGTCTAATCTCCCTGCAGTAATCAGGGACATCTTCAGCTACAGCCCCATCAAGCCTGAACTTGAACACTTCCAGGGATAGGGCCTTCACCACCACCCTGGGCAACCTGCTCTGGTATTCCACCAACCTCCTGGTAAAGAGCTTCTTCCTAATGTGCAATCTAAATCTAACCTTCTCTAGTTTCAAACTGTTGCCCCTTGTCCTGTCACTACAAGCCCTTGTAAAAAGTCCCTTCCCAGCTCTCCTGTAACCCCCCTCAGGTAATGGAAGGCTGCTCTAGGGTCTCCTTGGAGCCTTCTCTTCTCCAGGCTGTGAACAGCCCCAGCAGTCCCAGCCTGTCTCCACAGGAGGGGTACTCCAGCCCTCAGATCGTTTTTGTGGCCCTCCTCTCCATCAGGTCTGTGTTGTTCTTGTGTAGAAGGCCAATTAGTTAGATTCATTTAGAATTAGTTAGGTTAGTTAGGTTCATCTAGACCATCATAAGTACACCATTATTATTTTTATGCAGAGCTGCCTGAGAGGCTGATGTGTTGGATGCCACTTAGCAATGAACTTGTTCTCGTCCCTTCCCGCTGGGATCTGTCTGGGCACCCAGTCCCTGCAGCTCATGATTGACAGCTCTGGTTACTGTCAGGGTAAGAATAAAAGGAAAAGCCCTGTGGGAGGAAGAGATGAGGTGAGCCCTGTGTGCATGAAGTGCTTTTGGCTTTGAATCCTGAAAGCCTGTTTTAAGTAATAGAAGGAACTGTTGGACTGCAACATGCAAATGTTAATGGAGAAATCTCTCAGTGAAATTCTGAAACCCATCAAAAGGAGCTGTGCTTTTGGAGGTTCCCTTTCCAGCCTGCTCCGAAGGCACGTTTTCACCAGATTGCTTTGTTCCTGAAAGCAGTTACATATGTATTTTTGGATTCTGGGGGACTCTGTGGTATTTCACATCTGAATGAAATTCCCTGGCACAGCCCACAGGCAGAGTGAGCTGGTAAAGGAGTTCCTGGGGACCGATCCGTGCTCTTAGCACAGCTTCTGTGAAGGGAAGGTTCCCAAAGCGTAGCATAGCAAAGAGATGGGGTAAGGGCTGAGCTGCCTTTCAGTGAGATCTGGCCAGGGTGGAGAGTTGGGCAGAGGGGAACCTTGTGAATTTCAGCCAGAGCAAGTGTAGTGTCCTACACCTGGGGAGGAATAACTCTCTGCATCAGTACAGGTGAGGGGGGACCTGCTGGGAAGCAGCACCATGGAGAAGGACCTGAGAGTGTTGGTGGACAACAAGGTCAACATGAGTCAGCAATGTGCTGCCAAGGCCAATGGTCTCCTGGGGTGTGTCCAGCAGGCTGAGGGTGGTTCTCCTCCCCCTTCTACTGTCCCTTGATGAGGTTGCATCTGGAATACTGGATCCAGTTCTGGGTTCCCTAGTTCAAGAGACATAGGGAACTGCTGGAGAGAGTTCAGTTGAGGGTCACAAAGATGCTGAGGGGCCTGCAGCATCTCTGTGAAGAACAAAGGCTTGAGAGCCCTGGGGCTGGTTAGCCTGGAGAAGAGCAACCCCAGAGGGGATCTGATCAATGCTCAGGAAGAGCTAAAGGGGGGCAAGAGAACTGGGCCAGACTCTTGTCAGTGGTGCCCAGGGACAGAACGAGGGACAGTGGGCATAAACTGGAACCCAGAAGGTTTCATTTGAACCTAAGGAAAATCTTCTTTAGTTTGAGACTGCTGGAGTCTTGGAACAGGCTGCACAGAGAGGTTTTGGAGTCTCCTTCTCTGCAGAGATTCCAAACCGACCTGGACATTGTGATCCTGGGCAACCTGCTCAGGGTGACCCTGCTATAGCGCAGGGGGGTTGGACTGGGTGATCTCTGGAGGTCCCTTCCAACCCCCACCATGGTGGGGTTGTATGAAAGCCAATGGTTTAACTGAAAACAAAATGGAGACTCAGTGTCTTGCTGGAGGTTGAATTGTATGATGATGAGGGATGGAAACCTCTTTCTCAAAGTGAGATGTCACTTCACCACAGCCATTGGAAGAGGAAGTGTCTGGTTTTTGTCCAGCAAGTGGAGATGTTTATGTGGGAAATACGCAGTGGGAAAGGACAGGTTCAGCAGCAGATGTTTTTTGAATCTGTTTCTCTCTCAGGCTGTTTAAAGACTCAAAGTGGTTCTGTAGAATCAGGACTCGTAGCATTTAGTTTATTTTGTAGGGGAAAAAACATAATCTTTTTGGTCCTGAAAATGTCATAAAGGCTTCTCAGAATCATCACAAATTTCCATTGTGAAAATTCCCATTCTGCAGTTATGCTCCTCTTCATCTCCAGCACCCCTCTGAGACAACTGTGGGCAATGAAATGAAGCTGAGGAGCCAAAATCTGGTCTTGGCAACAATGATGCAATCCCAGCTTCCCAGCTAGTGGAAAAAAGTCTGACAGGCAGGGGCAGAGCCTGAGAGGGGCAGAGCTGGCTTACAGCTCTTCCTTTTTGTCCTCTTCCTGACCCAGCTTTTTCCCCTTGTTGTTGTGTTTGCCTTGATTTGAAACCCACGGCTACAAGCAGGTTGTCTTGATCTCATTCCCTCAGGGCTTACAGGCTAATTTCTATGGAGTTTTTTGAAGTCCTCTGTACCTTCCCTGGTGCTTTTTGAGTGTTGAGTATGCCTAAAAGAAAGATTACTTGAAAACACTTGAATGTCTCCTCAGAACCTGGCTACCTGCCTCCTCTCCCATGGTGACTTCCTGAGATACAAGCATAGTTTGGAGCTTCAATATATTTGTACCATAAGGAAATGGAGGCTTTTATGCTCTGATCTGAGCGTGGAGTCATTGCAGCTGTTGGAGAGGGTCAGTAACTGCTCTTTGGATGTACAGACCCCTATTCTTTACATTTTGTATCCAGCTGTCATTGAAGTGTTCATCATCTTTTGGATCTAATCAGCTAAAAAGACAAGTGAAATGCCTGTATGACATCAGTGAGGGACTAACAGAGCATTGCAGTCTGAGAATGTAATCAATGTAGCAGGGATGTGGCCAATTCTGCTGAGCCTGGTCCAGCTTCTGATTCTCAGAAAGAGTCTAATAAACTGGATCTGAATGAATTGCCAGAAAACAACACATAGGCAAGTGGTCTTTGTCAGTGCATCTCCTACCACAGCCAAGGCCTCTGCTGTGACTTTTGACAGCTGAGCATCTGACGTGATATTTTCACAACAAGAGCCACAGCGGAGGATGAAATTATGGAAAGAACCCAAACCAACAAAACCAAAGTAGGAGAAAGAAATAAAACTACAATGGAAGCCTGCCTGTTCCTGGCAAGGGCCATTCCTACACCCAGGAGATCTTGCTGTGTAATAGACATGAGCACCAGTTAAAGACACTCAGTCCATCTGCAGCCTGCATACGACATCTGCAACACACATTGGGGAAGCCATGTTTTCACTCGAGTATTTGGGCCTTTTTTGGGGGAGATAAGGAAGATAAATTCTTGCCCTTTCATAGAATGATAGAATTGTTCTAGATGGAAGAGCCCTTGGAGCTCACCCAGTCCAACCACTCTCTGACTCTACCAAGGCTGGGGCTAAACCATGTCCCTGAGCACCACATCTCTGGCTTTGAAACACTTCCAGGGATGAGGATTCAACCACCTCCCTGTGGATCCTGTTCCAGTCTTCAAGGACTCTTTCAGTGAAGAAGTTTCTTCTAATGTCCAGTAGTAGAAGGGGTTGGGCTGTTTTGCCAGCTGAAAATTTGAAGTCTCTAGGTCTGTTATTATGGGAATAATCTTCTGTGAAAGTTCTTGAATCAGTTAAGGGCCTGATGTGAGGACAGGTCTGGGGCATGGTTTAATAGCCATTGTGGTGTTGGGTTGACAGCTGGACTCTATGATCTTAAAAGTCTTTTCCAACCAAAGCGATTCTGCGACTTTCAGTTCACACAGACTGATTTTTACTCCACTCACTTTCATAGTGTTACTCCCAGTTTACATCAGTGCCAGGAGAACACCACTGCAGCCATAGACTAACAACAACTCCAGACTCTAAGTAGGGAACTGTGCAATTACCAGGGCTGAATTTACTTGCAACCTCTCAATAAGATGGCTTGTGACAGAAAGTACAACTCCATAAAGTCACCAGATTTCATCACATGCCATTGCTGTGAAGATTAAGTAGCATTAAAAAGGCAGATGTGTTTGTAGTGATTGAGCTGCTCGTTCAAAGTTTGGGTAGGGGAAATTTGCTTGCTAACAGTTCAGCTAAAATGTTGAGGATTTTCACCTTATAAACTCCTCTTGAGCTGTTTAATGCTAGGAGGAGAAGGAAATAATGTGTACAACTGGAGTTTATAGCAGCAACTGGAACCCTGCATACATAGTTTTATGTACGCAATTTTGGTAACATCTGACCCTGACTGACATTTATAGTCTTCATATCAAACAGTTTTTTTCCTTTTTCCTGGTAGTGGTGCTCATGAGCTGATCACCAAGGAAAATGTAATGCCTGCTTTAGATGATGTGTGTCTTTCAGCTGGTTTAATTACCTTTGCAGGGGAAAGATGGAGCCACTGGCTATTAATAGAAAGTCCAGGAAGGGGCAGTTAGCAAGCCAAGACCTGCTCAAATGAGGCAGAACACAAAAAATAAAAAAAAAAGAAAGGAACATACCACAATAGCAGGAAGCTATAGAACCCATTGATTCCCTCCCCCCACCCCGCCCTGCCTTGGGGACACTGATACAAAAAGTCAAGTTTTGTTTTCAAGGCAATGCTAATGCAGCTCTCCTGTTGAAGCAGTAATTTCTCTTGAGCTTGCTACACAGTCAAAAATGCTCCCTCTTGGAGTGACAGCCCCAAAACGAACCCAGCACTCAAATGTTTTTGTCAAAGCTGATGTGCTTTGTTACTTTGTGCTTGCCACAGGCCATTGCATTTTGGATTCTCCATCTCAGAAGGTTGATGAATAAATCTACAGAACGTTTTCTCTTCATAGCTGAGAAACCACTGTAATCCTAACTTTGGCATGGCCACGGAGCTTGCTGAGAGCTTGTGCTAAATAAAGAGGAACATTAAGATTAGGACTGAAATTACTGAAATTCCCTCTGATTCAGGGAGCCACTACAAGGACCACAATCTATGCAATTCTTCCTTTGAAGGTTTCAGTGCTGATGAAGTGATACTTCAGTTGTCCTTTATCTTTTTTTCCCCTCTTCTACATTTTGTTTCTATTTTTGGAGCAAGCTTTGAACTGAAATTGAGCTGGCAACTTCCTTTTTCGAGTGCAGCAGTTGTGACGTCATTTGTACAGCAATAATGAACAACAGGAAGGAAACGTAGGTTTGGAAGCACGAAGAGATCAAGGCTGTAGTGATCTAGAAGATAAAAGGATGACAACAGTCTGTGTTGCAACAGTTCATCTTGAGAATGTCCTGCAGACATGAGGCCATTCCAGTGACTGCAGGCATTGAACATTCCTGATGGATGGAGTGAAAGATGGGACAGGGAGCTATTGGTTTCCTGGGAGAGAAGCAGTTCAGTGAGGTCAGGATAGCACTCTGCTTTTTCACATGGGCAGCCTATAGGGTAATCTCCACAGCTGGATTTGCTACATGTTCTGGTGGGTCAGGAGACCTTGTGTCCTTGATCTTGTGGCAGATCATACCCAAAGGTCATCTTGTGAAACCTAGATCTGTGGGAATAGGGTGGATGGAGCTTTCATCAGCTGCTTTGTACTGCTGTGAGGCGCAGGGACCTTAAAGAAAAAAGATTTTGTTTAAGCTCTTCAGATGTGCCTGGGGACTGGAGGAAGAACTTCCTCTGAGTTGTGGGCAAGTTCTGCCCATAACAGTAGGCAGAACGAGTTGCAATGCTCAGTTCTTTGAACATCAGTTGAAGAA
Source organism: Indicator indicator (assembly GCF_027791375.1). Taxonomy (NCBI): domain Eukaryota; kingdom Metazoa; phylum Chordata; class Aves; order Piciformes; family Indicatoridae; genus Indicator; species Indicator indicator. The sequence goes on from NC_072047.1 coordinate 4,889,023, forward strand.
TCAACCTGGACTCTTATTCTTTAAAGAATCTAGGCTCGTTCTTACTTACTTGGGCTCCCAAAACCCCAACCCTAGCATGTGGGAACGTAGGCCATGACCTTGCAATGTAGTTGGCTCCTTCCATTGTATCAAGGGACAGTGAAACTGAGGAGACGTTTGCATTTGTGTCTGAATTACCTCTGGACTAGCGCTTAGGGCTTACATCCAACTTCCTCATGTCTTATGTGCACTATCTTCTGCTTTTGCTGTCTCGTCTGTGGCAACACAGATTCCTTCCTGCTCCAGGATGTCATTGTCAGGTGTAGTTGCCCTCCAGCACTTGGACCCCTGTCCTGGGATCTCCCTGTCACTCTGATTATCCCATGGGATGCTCTATCATGTTGCTTCCCTGAGTCTCTTTGGACTTGTTAAATCATAGAATGGGTTGGGTTGGAAGGGACCTTCAGGACTGTCTAGTTCCAACTCCATGCCATGAGCAGTGACACCTCCTACTAGATCACGTTGCTCAAGGCACCACCCAAGCCTGGCTTTGAAAATTGCTAGGCTTGGAGCCTCCACACAATTCTCTGGGTACCCTGTACCAGTGCCTCACCACCCTCATGGGGAAGAATTTCTTCCTAATGTCTGATCTCAATCCAGCTTCTTCCAGTTTGAAGCCATTATTCCTCATAATCACAGGCTTTTGAAGGCTGTTGGCTTGCCTCACACATTAAGGCCTTCCTCTTGATGACTTCTTCCACGTGAATATAACGGAGGGGTTGATCAGTAATTAGCTGGGCAGAGAGGTTTAACAAGGATAAGTGCACAGTCCTTCATCCAGGAAAGAATAATAAACTGCACCAGCACAGGTTAGGATGCAACTGCTAAAGAGCAGCCCTGTGGAGAAGGACCTGGGAGTCCTGGTGGACAAGAAGTTACCCATGGGTCAGCAATGCGCCCTTCTGGCCAAGAGGATCCATGGGATCCTGGGGTGCAGGATCCCCCTCTGCTCTACCCTGCTGAGGCCACACCTGGAATATTGCATCCAGTTTTGGGTTCCCCAGTTCAAGAGCGATAGGGATCTACTGGAGAGAGTCCAAGGGAGGGCTACCAGGATGATAAAGGGTCTGGGCCACTGCCCCATGAGATGAGGCTGAGAACCCTGGGGCTGTTTAGTCTGGAGAAGGGAATACTGAGAGGGGATTTAATAAATGTTTATAAATATCTGAGGGCTGGGTGTCACAAGGGAAGGGACAGGCTCTGCTCAGTTGCACCCTGTGATACGATGAGGGGTAATGAATACAAGCTACAGCAGGGGAGGTTCCACCTCAACATGAGGAGGAACTTTTTCATTGTGAGGGTCCCCAGACGAGGCTACCCAGAGAGGGTGTGCAGTCTCCTTCTCTGGAGACTTGCAAGACCCATCTGGATGCATTCCTGTGCAACCTGTGCTGGATTCTATGGTCCTGCTCTGGCAGGGGGGTTGGACTCAATGATCTTTGGAGGTCCCTTCCAACCCCTAACATCCTGTGATCCTGTGATTTACCCAGCAGCAAGCTGCTATGGCAACAGTCTGTTCTGGTTTGATGGGCATGAGGGGGCATTTGGCTATGGGTGAGCTCAAAGGAGCTGCTATGAGATGTCAGCAGCACATCTTCCACATGACATATTCCTGATCACCAGAGCTGACTTTTGTGCAGATACCACAGCACCACCTCCATCTCGTCTCCTTATTGCAACCATCTGTGGGTTGTCTCTATCAAAGATCTGATAGAGCTCTTTTACCCTCTCTCACTCCCTCCACAAACTCCTGTTAGTCATTCTTGGGCAGCACATGAAATGGGCTGGTGATAAGGTTCTCCTCTAGACACCACAATCATTCTGAGGGGCTCTCTGCTGTTCTGGGAAGACTCCACTCTGTTAACCCCTTGGTGTCTCTGAGCAGAATTTCCTAATGCCCATAAGACATGGGTCATTATGGGGTTGGTAGAGCTCTTAGGGCACCTCTCATGTTACGTAGAGATGGATTTATTGCTGTGATGTGTTAGAGATGAAATAGGCTTTTTTTATTTAGCCAGTGGGCTGAGGAAGACTGCTCTTGGGTTAAGGACCTGGCCATCTGTGAAGACCTGGGCTTTCTCTGTGTCCCGCTGGTAGTGCAGAGGGAATGCTGTTTTTCTCCTTTTTCATACTACTTCAGCTAAAGATTAACTTTGGCAGAGTGACAAAGGGCTACATGCTGGCCAAGAAACAGTTGAGTCTGGAAGTTAGCAGAAGGTTTCTGGCCACTGGGGAGGACTTCATAGAACAGGAACTGGATGATTTTCTTAATAAATAGAAGAGTTTATTGTCTGGTTACATTTGGGTTGCTTTTCTTGAGGGTAGTGAAAAGTGCATCCTTGACCTAATGCCAGTCATCAGGGAAATTTCAGAGCTTTCACTCCTAGCATGGATTTCTCTGATGGGCAGGACACTGCCATCTGAGCAGACAAAGGCCACCAGCCGCTCCTCAACCCCTAAGACACTGCTGATCAAAGTTGCATCTCTGCTGCTGATGTATCAGCAAAGAAGTGGACACCACATTGTTCCCTTTGCAGGGTATCATGATGCTCTAAGGGGCAGACACAAGCCTTTTGGAACAGCACAAACATTTTAACTGCTGCTTTGCTCTCTGTCACATTGTCATTTTGCAGAAGGGAGAGGAGGGCAGGATGGTTGCTTTGTGTAATCTTGGCTTTTTACAGCCTTTGCATTGGAGATGTCTTTGCTGACATAGGTGGCTGAGGATCATAGGTTGTTCAGGAGAGCTGCATTGCTTTCACAGAGGGCCCAGAACTTCCAGTGTAAATACAGTTCCTCAGGCAGTAAACCCAGGCTGGGCTGTGTTGGGGTGAAGCAAAGCTTTGTGCTTCACTGAGAGTGGGCAGGGCTCGAGGACTTTGTGTCTTACATTAGTTGTGATTTCAAGCTGACTGCTGAGCTAATGGCATCCCAGATACTCACCAGTAAAGTTAAAAATAAACTGCTTGAATTTCTCTGCTGATTATTGAAGCAACTTTTTAATTTTTTTTATGTGATTTGGTGTAAAATCCAGCCAAGGCTTTCTCTTCCTCCTGTGTTGGTGTGAGCTGAAATTCCCCCCCTCCCCCCCTCCCGACAATAACCAGGCTAGCCCAGTCTGGAAGCAAATGAAGGCTGTATTTACAAGCAGAGAAATGCAATGAATATGTACAAATACACAAAATTCACAACATTCACAAATATATACAATCAACAGAAAAGCACAACCGATCTCCCTTTGCTTCCCCCCAAGGGGACCCTCCCAAAAGGGGCCTCCCTCTCCCAGGAGCTTCCCCCTCAGACCCCCGTTGAACAGAAAGCAGAGTTAGTTAGAGCAGAAAGTTGTTAACTTAGCTGCCAAGGTCAGTGTGTTATCTTCAGCCAGAAGAGAAGAAGAAACAGCAGCCAGACAGCCCAGCAACTGCCCCCACTGCAGAACGCAGAATGTGCAGAGTGCCCCACTTTGTTTTGGGTAATAGTTCTTAAACATTTCTATCTATCCAATGGAAGTGTTTAGAACAATTGTTATTTTGCTTTCTTACACCCAATAGTGACTTATTTACACTCTTTCACTTTCTCTGTTTTGAACTTTGCAAGGAAAAATTAAAAAGACAGTTTCAAACCATCACACCTCCCCAGCTGTGTCTGCCCGGTTTGTGACCCCTGGAGTCCCAGAGGCTTTTTCTCCTCTCAGCAGCAGTTCAATTTCTGAGATGCTGGCTGGCTTCTTTTATTTCATTGAGTCTGGTGAAGATCATAGAGATCCCCTATGTTCAAATAAAAATGTGAATGTTATTCAGATTGCTGGGAGAAACTAAACCTTCAGATCTAAACCTCTTGTTACCCTTTGAGGTTGCATCTGTAGGCTAGTGGAGTATCCCTTAGCCCTTCTCTGAAACTCGTCCGGCATCAAAATGTCTTTCTTGTAATGAGTGGCCCAAAACTAAACTTGGTTGCCACTGGGTATGCACAGTGATAACGTCTCTGCACTCTTTGGACACCTTTTCTGGCACACGCAGGGGCACAGAGACAGGCACTTCTTGAACATGAGGTGCTGAGCACTGGAAGCTGCTGACTGCTGTTCTCCGAAGATCCTGCCTGTCTCATTGTGTATTTGTCACCAGACCCGTGTAGAGCTCTCTGCAGTGGTTTGTGTTTGGACTTCTGCTTCCTCTGTTCACAACCCATTGCAATACACAAGCTGTAGTAATTCAACTATTTCCTTCAGCTTCTGCTCTATAACCAGCTTCCTCCAATGTGGGGCTTTCAAAACCAGGTCTTTCAAACTCAGATATTTAAGGGGGAAGGAATGTCCTGTTTTTGTGGTAGCCTCTGCAAAACACGCTTAGGGTCTTGGACATCCAGGCAAGCTATTATTCAGCCACTTACCAGTGCTTTGGTTGTCTTTCCCAGTTGATCATGTGGTTCCTGAGCCAGGGACCAGTTTGCTGACTGCCTTTGACCAGTGGCGAGAATGGGCAGACAGCAAATCCTGCTGTGACTACTCTCTGCATGTGGATATCACTGAGTGGCATAAAGGTGTCCAAGAGGAGATGGAAGCTCTGGTTAAAGATCATGGTAAGTTCAGGGAAGCCTATTCCCTCCTTATTTTTTAGGTCTGGCTTTCGTGTTATTCAAGACTGGTTCCTGTGATATATTTGACTCTTACATCCCAGTAAGGCTGTTTTGGGCCCTTCTGGCTGTTTGACCCATTCTAGCTTCTTCTGAAGGTTTGGACAGTCACTGTCATAGGGGGCTTAGGGAGATGGTACATGCTGGTGCCACTGCAGTGGGTGAGCATTGGTTTGGCAGAGCTGAATCTTGCTGCTGCCATGCAGAGAAGCACCTTTGTTCAATGTGGAGTCCTTTCAATTTTCATTACTGCAGGTAGGTGATATCTTCAGCTACTGAACTACTGTAAACTAAAAAGGGAAAAATCAAGCCCATAGGAACAATCCAGAAGGAAGGTTGCTAAAAGTGGAGAAGAGCTGAGTAAAATGACCTCCTAGGTTTTTCCCCTCTTTAATTTCCTTGACCTTTCATCCTTAGGCTAGAGCAATTTTCCATTCTGTTTGTAGTTTAAAAAAATGCCGTTTCACATCCTAATGAGTGCTTTCACACACAAGCTTTAACTGGCTCAAGAGGCAGGAGGAGCAAAGCCAGCTTAGGAGCACTCCCTGTGTCGTGGTCAGTATGCATGTGGGAGGAGGATGTGCTTGCAGATACAGGTCTCCCATTACTCTCACAGGAGGCAGTGGGGGATCTGGCAGACGAACTCAGCCTCTGCCTTTTTTTGTGTGTGATGTTTTTTGCCTTTTTTTCCCCTCAGCCTCCTACAGTGTTGAATCCACAGAGTTTTTCTTATTTCAATGCAAAGTGGAAGCCATGGGGTGTAGCTGTCTCCAAGGCTGGAGTGCAGTCTGCTCAGCTGGGTTAATAAATGCCACATGGCTGAGGAGATCCAAGCTGAGTGCTGGGATCTTCTGAATGCTTGTGTGTCTGTGTGTGGACACATTTCACAGCAGATTAAAGTAATTTACTTGTCCACTATTTACTACTGCTTGTGTGGGGACTGTTTGAAGGGGATGTCCTCTGTAGGAGAAATGGTGTTTCATAATTCTATCCATGCCTGCCATTTGTGACTCAGAGAGAATTTCTCTGCTCTCTTTCTTCCAGGTGTGAACTCCTTCTTGGTTTACTTGGCTTTCAAAGATCGCTTCCAGCTAACTGACTCTCAGGTAGGAAGGCTTCATGTTCACATCCTTCTGTCACTGCAGTGTCAGTTTATAAATCGCTGCTCTGTGTCTAGGCACAGGGCAGGACAAGTAGATCCCTGCTCTGGACATTTTTAAGTTGTAACTGGTCCTGCTCCAGTTGTGGGGTTTTGGCTGTAGCCTTAGAATCAGTGAGATCTTACAAAGGGTTTGTCTTCTTGTTTGCTTTTCTGGTGGATGGGTTTGGATTCTTGGGCAGTTTGTATTTCTAACATGGTGGGAGAAGAGGAATGCCTGTGAACAGTTTGGGATAGCGTGGGAGGCAGTGGTCTGTGCCAATTATCTCTAATGACTCTGGTCAGCATCTTAATGAGTGACCATTGACAGTGCCAACAACAGTTGTGGGTTACTCAACCTGAGCCCTCTCAAACTGGTTTGCTGGAGTGGGAAATCACACTGCTTTTCTCCCAGGCAGCAAGAGGGATGAGTGCAGGTTCTCCATGAAAATCAAAAGGAAGGAAACACTGGAACAGGCTCCACAGGGAGGTGGTTGAATCCTCATTCCCAGAGGTGTTTCAAAGAGCAGAGATGTGGCACTGAGGGGCGTGGTTTAGTACCAGTCTTGGTAGACTGGGAGAATGGCTAGACTGGATGAGCTTAAAGGTCTTTTGCAACCAAAACCATTCTATGACTCTGAGTTGTTTTGTTTTTCGTGCCAGTCACCAATAAATAAAGGCATGAAACAGGTACAACTCTGTGAGCTCTTTAAAATCACTCCAGATCTAGCCCTGTGTTTCTTCCACCAGTGTGGTAAATACACCAAACCTGGCTGCTGAACAGTGCTTCTTTCCCATATCAGTGGCATCCAACTGTGCAGTCTGGGAAATCCAGTTACAGGTAGGAAAAGGGATCATGCTTATCCAGCAAACTACATTTAACCCAATTCAAGAGGGACAGGGAAATACTAGAGAGTCCAGCAGAAGCCATGAGGATTATGAAGGGACTGGAACATCAGTCTGATGAGGAAAAGCTGAGAGACCTGGGGCTGCTTAGTCTGGAGAAGAGCAGCCTGAGAGGGGATCTGGTTACAGATATTAAGATATTAGGGAAAATTTCTTTCCTGAAAGAGTGGTCAGGGATTGGAACAGGCTGCCAAGGAAGTGATGGAATCACTGTCTCTAGAGGCATTTGAGAAACGTGGGGACATGGTTTAGTGACCATCGTGGTGTTAGGTTGATGGTTGGACAAGATGATCTTAGAGGTCTTTTCCAACCAAAATAATTCTATGATTCTGTGTTGCCAAATACCTGAGGGATGGATGTCAAGAAGATGGGGCCAGTTCAGGGGCAACAAACACAAACTGGGATGCAGGACGTTTCAGCTCAATGTGAGGAGAAACTTTGCTGTGAGGGTGCTGGAGCCCTGAAGCAGGCTGCCCAGAGAAGTTGTAGAGTCTCATTCTCTGTAGACTTTCAAAACCCACGTGGACACACGCCTGGACAACCTGATCTAGGAGAACCTACTTTAGCAGGATGATCTCCAGAGGTCCCTTCCAACCCCCACCATTCTGGGATTCTGTGGTTGTCTCTCTTCCATTCTGCAGAATTCGGTTTGCTGAAGGAGTCTGGAATGTTTCTGAGTTTGTTACAGGAGAGTACGCTCAGTGCATGTTGAAATGAGTGTTTTCTGTCTTGCAGATATATGAAGTCCTGAGTGTAATCCGGGATATTGGTGCGACAGCTCAAGTGCATGCGGAGAATGGTGACATCATTGCTGAGGTATGTGGTGGTTATTCTGTGGATTATTAACTTCAAAATCCCTGGGAGGGATTTAAACTCCCAATTCCTTCTTTGCAAACAGAAAATCACCAAGAACCATTAAAAGCATGGCAGGGACATCTCAAGAATGCAAGCAGAGCTGTATATCAAATCTTATCCCCTTCATTGCCCTGCTGAAGCAGGTTTCCATGGCAGCTTTCAGTTTGTGATGGGTATCAACCATCTCTTCCTTATGTAAAAGCTATGTCCAGGTGTGGCTGTCACTGGGCACAATAAAATGTTCCATGGATGCTAAGACCAGAGGAAGTGCTTATAAATCCTTCAAGGGTGGGTGTCAGGAGGATGGGGCCAGTCTTTTTTTCAATCGTGCCCAGTGACAGGACAAGAGGTAAAGGGCACAAACTTGAAGGAAGTTCCATCTAAGCATGAGGACCCTCTACCACACTCTTTACTTTGAGAGTGGTAGACCACTGGAGCAGGCTGCCCGGTGTGGAGTCTCCATCTCTGGAGTTACTCCAAACTTGCTTAGACACCATCCTGTGCAACCTGCTCTAGGTGAAGCTGCTCTGACAGATGGGGTTGGACTGGATGGTCTCCAAAGGTCTCTTCCAACCCCTATCGTTCTGTGAAGTGGAAGAGGAAACAGCACCTGGGATGCTGATGTTTGGGATCTGTTCATCTTTTAAACAGCAACAAAGAAGAAATGTTAGTAATGTATTTAGATTTAATTTGCTTTTCAGCTCACTGCATGCATTATGCCTCAAGCATGCAAAACTGGTGTTTCAGAGGATTTCTTCATTGCCTGTCTTGGGAGGAGCCTGCCTGAGTCTTTGAAGCCAGTCACCTGCAACTTCAGGATGATCTTTTTTTCATGAGATGCTGTTTTTTCACATCTTGGAGAATGTTATAGTCACAAATTAGTAGTGAAAGTTGAAGGGCTATGAAACTAGTATGAAGCCAATCAAAATAAAAGATTACATTGACCTCTTGTGAACCAATAAGCAATGGTTTTGTAAGCTCAGGTTCCTCTCAGTAAAGGAAGTTGGACAGGACACTGGTTGTAAGGTCCTTTTATAGAGCTCTGTGGGATCATTAGCTAGCACAGATGCTTACTTGTACCTCTTTCAAACAGCTGTTTGCTGAAAGAAAAAATGTGTGTTGTTTTAAAATTTTTTCTTGATCTTTTTTCTCTTTCCCTTAGGAGCAGCAAAGGATCCTGGAACTGGGGATCACAGGCCCTGAAGGGCATGTGTTGAGCAGACCTGAAGAGGTGAGTACCCTACTGCCTTTACTCCCTTAATTTATAATATTGCTGTCAAGAACTTCATTCTGGGATGAATATGGCCCAGAAACACACTTTCATCCTGTCTGTAAACATTGTTGCTGGGAGGGGTTGGGGGGTAAGGGAAGAACTTCAGTCACTTCTAGGGATTAACTGGTAACTAGTTCTTTCTTGAGAGTAACTGCTATGGAGTAACTTAGGAGGAACTGAGGAGGCCCCTCAGCTTCTCTAGTGGAGAAGAGGACATCTCCATGGAGTAAGTCATCCAGCCTTAAGATTTCATTAACCCTCTGGAAAAGCTCATTTCTTCCTCTCAAAGAGGAAGAAGTTCTCAAAGACAGTCTATAAAGGCTGTGCTCACACATCAGGTATCTAAAGTGAGGTGAGATGTCTTGGTTCCCATAATGTTCTTCCTTTCCAGTCTTCCAGCATCACTAGACTGGATATCTTGCCATGGCATTATGTCTTTGTGAAGTCCATCTGTTAGGTGCAAGAAGTTCTTTTTGTTTCTGCAAGATAGCTGGGCTTTACTGACTGCCAGATGCAGCATGTGGAAGCTGGATGTGTGAGATCATCCACACGTGCCCCTCATGCTCTCTCTCTATTTCCTCCCCTTGGTTGAGACAAGCAACATCCAGAGACATTTCAGTAGGGATATAAATCATTCAATCACGTCATACAGAAGGGGAAGAAAGATAATGCTCAGCTTGGGCAGTATGTGAACCCTCACAGAATTTGTGGTTTTAGTTTCTTGAAAGTTCTGAGCAAAAACTTGCACTGAGCTTTCCACCCACCCACCTCTTTGTCTTGCATCAGGAGAGCAGGAGGAGATGCTGGTGTGACACTTGGGGCTCATCTGTGGAACACCCCTAAACTTTTGTTGACTTCAAAGGAAGGCTGCTCCTTACCTTAAAGGATCTGGCCATCAAGCTAACCAAGTCTTGTACAGCTGCTCCAAAGCTCATACTTACTGGAGCAGGAGCTTCAAAGTGTGAACCCTGTGGCTCCCTGGCTTGGTTGCTCTGTTCCATCTGTGCAGCAATAAGTTCTTTCTCTGCAGAGCAGGGAAGGCTGCCTGAGGATATGTGGGCATCTTCCACTGGAACACTCTTCGCAGTGTCACTGGGCGGCCTCTCAGCAGTTGCACTGTCTGCCCACTGTGGAAGTGTTTGGTCCAAAATTCTCCTCTTTGAAAGTCGTAGCAAACAGAACAGGAAATGCTGTCATCTGGCTCTCTCCCCTCCTCTGCTCCAGTAACTCGGTGTTTTTAAAAACAAAACTTCCTTAAAGCTGGCTGATGACAGAGGCTAGATTCTGAGGATGGCAATAGATCCCTAATTCCTTGTTGTCTTCAGGAGGATGTTTATTGACATCTCTCTGAGATGCTGCTTCCACTATAACTGGCTTTTGACATCACCCCTTATGGAGTGTAGAGCTTGTCCCAAGGACTTTATGGTGGTTGTCATCTTATTAAAAAGTTGTTTAATTCAGACCCCCATCTACAGCAGACTAGCAAGAGTTATTGAATGAGTCTAAAATATTTAAGCAAGAGGTAATGGGCATGAACTTGAACGTACGACGTTCCATCTAAACATGAGGAGTAACTTCTTTACTCGGGCTGTGGTAGAGCTCTGGAGCAGGCTGCCCAGAGAGGTGATGGAAGCCATTCCAAATCCACCGGGATGCCATCCTGTGCAACCTGCTCTGGGTGACCCTGCTCTGGCAGGGAGGTTGGACTGGATGATCTCCAGAGGTCACTTTCAACCCCTGCCATTCTGTGATTCTATGATTTATTACATAAAAACTTCTGCTGAATTCAGTGACACTTATGTCAGTGGAGCGTTCAGGGTCTGGCCATGTGCATTTGTTTCTTACTTGGGAGTGGGGGTGTCTGAGTTCCCAGGTTGAGCAGAAGACATGAATTAAGGCTTAAGTTTCACTGCTGACTCATCGGTTTACCTCGCTCACCTCAGCACCCGGGATTGAGCCAAGGTGATGGTATTCAGCACAGTTTTCCTGCCAGCAAAAAGAGTTTTAATTAAGACACTGCCATCCCAGGTCAGCATTACCCATCGCTTTTCTGGAAAACTCTCCCCCTTCATAGCTCAGATCATTCCATGATGACTTTTCAGAGTAATCTGTAATTTTTTTGTTTTTATTTAGCCACAAAAATGCTGAAAGCACATGCAGTCCCAAGTGCTCCAGGAAATGTCTGTCTGTTTTTTTTTCCAAGAGAACTGCTGTGTTCGTGCTTCTAATGCATAGTGGTAATTGCCAACATTCCCCTCTGGACTAGTCGTTTGGTTATTGTGTGCCTGTCACCATAGCATCTGGGCACAAGGCGTGAATTCAGCGGCCTTGCTCTCTTCTGTGCAGAAAATGCTCTCCTCCTGCTTAGCAGTTTCTCAAGTGCCTTTTGGTCAAAAGTGTGAAGATTTGTGCTGTTTTATCCCCACTTTACAAGTGCAGAAACTAAGGCACATCTTGGAAATATGACTTCCAGGACCTGCATTGGTAGAGCTGTGTGCAGATCTGCTTTAAATGGGCAGTTTGCAAACTGGTGCCATTGCCTGGAAGCATTGGCCCATCTGTGTTCCCTCCTTATCCCTCAGGAGGGACAGGAATGCTTTTCTTCTTGGCTCTTCCTTTCAGCTTCCCTCTTCCCTGCAAGTGCTGCTGGCTGTGGCATACTTGAATCAAATGTCCTGGAATAAACACTCCTCATTACAGCTTTTTCCATCTTCCCTGGGGCAGCTGGGCCAGAAAATGTCCTCTCCTGTACATCACCCTGCTTGGGGAGGGTTAGTCACAAGCCCTGGTGTGGTGACAGGCATGGGTTTTAACCCTTTGGGAACCAGAGACCAACCTACTCAGTCTGGGGGACTGGTTTGCTTTTAAAAACTTGTTGTGGTGTTTTTATTGAGCAGTGCTGCTCAGACAGAGCAGTGCCACAAGTGGTGGCTTTCCCAGTGCCAGCAGAGCTGTTTTGGCCACTTAGGACATCAGTCTGGGGAATACAGTTTCCAAAGCTCCTCATTTCAGCTCCTTCTTCTTGGGGAGCAAGCACAATGCTGGGAGCCAGTGTGTTCCAGTCTGGGGCTGGTGATGATTTGCATCCCTTGCCCTGTGACAAATTATTGTAGAGCAGATTTTTAAAGGTGCTGAGTGTGTGTCAATCCATGGGATTCATGGATTCACGTGGAGTCCATGGGATGTGCTGGTGGCCTCTCGCATTTGGGGATCAGCTGACTGGTTGCTCAGGTTTTCAGCTTCCTCTGTTCACTTGAACAATGTCTGTGGTGTTGCAGGCTCCATTCTCCGTGGTAGCAGGCACTGTGAGCATTACCCTGCTGCTTAATCTGTCATCTGGATTGCTTTGGTTAGGATGTGTGATCCCTAAAACTCTGCAGAGTGATGACATTCCTTCTCAGGTTGTAGTTATAAAGTGACTATCAGTCTTGCTGAGGTTCTCTCTCTGTGCATGCAAGAAGAAGTAGTTGATTTATGGGGTGGTTCAGACTCTCTCAGATTGCAAGCCAGATAGTATAGTGGAGGGTACAATTTAGGAAGCTTGTTTGCAAACGTGGCTTACCAGAGTGTGTGGCTACAGCATCTCTCTTCCGTGTGGCTGGAGAATGAAGAGTTTTGTTGAGTCAACACTCAGTTGCTTACTTTTGTCTATGTTGAATCATTCTGTCCTTGAGTGCCTTAATCTGCTTGCAGAGAAGCTTAGAGGCAGCCTGGAAGAAAAGGGAGTAATGAGAGGAGACTACAGCTTGATGTCAGTTATCATGGTTACACTACATTTTTTTGTCTCCAAACTGGAAAGATCTCTAGTCTCAGCCCTGCACACTTTGTGTCCCATGAAAGCATAGTCTGTGACCCTCTGGAGTAAATGGGATATACTGGCATGTGGGATGTTATGTGCCAGCATGTGGGATGTTACTAATTTGCTGCTGAATTTGTGTCTCAGGTGGAGGCAGAGGCTGTGAACCGGGCAATAACCATTGCAAACCAAACCAATTGCCCTCTTTATATCACCAAGGTGATGAGCAAAAGTGCTGCTGATGTCATTGCTCAAGCCAGGAAAAAGGGTAAGTTATTTCCCTTGGATGAAAGTGCCCTGTTAGCTCATGCAGTTCAGCTTGTTGCCAACAGAAGCTTCATCCCTGCAGGAAAGATCTCTTTTTCCAGTGTTATTGTCCAGGCTGTTTTTCAGAAGGTCCCAGGCAATGGTTTCTGTCTCATCTTCCAGAGACTTCCCTTGGTGCTTTCTGCTCAGTTGCTTCCTGAGGTCAGAAATGCTTCCAAGAGTCCTGATGGAGATTTCAACTCAAAAGCATTGTTGGATTTAATTGGCATAGCCAGAGGTTGCTGGTTCCAGCTATCCACTGTGCTCCTTGCTTGTGAAATAGATACTCCTCCTGTGCTGTAGCTCACGGTGTGGCATCCAAACAGGAATTGGGATCCAGTAGTCTGGGTGAAGATGGGAATTATCACTTCTGATAACTTTATCTGGGGATGTTGTAAGAAGCAAGACTCAGACTTGCCATGGATCCTGCTGTCTTGTGTCTGTTCTCTGTAACTGAGCTCCCTCTGTGAGGGAGCTGTGCTGCTCTGATGGATGCAGGAGCTTCTTCTGACCCTGCTGTCTTACCCCAAGGGAGAAAGAATTAAAAAGCACAGTGAGTACCTGTCTCCCTGCTTTATTCTGTGACTGAACCCTTAATTTCTATTTAAAGCAGCTCTGGGTGGGTAAGTAAGGAGGAGGGATGATTTCCCCCCTTCTTTCTTAGAATGGTTGGATTTAATTTTGTGCAGTATAAATAAGCCTGAATGAATATACAGATGGCATCACTTTCCATCTGGGTGTTTGGTGTGAGCAGAGCTAATTTCCTACAGCAGCAGAGACATTGGTGTCTGTTACTGGCTCAGAAGTACTTTGGTCCCATGGCTCATGTTAAATTACTTCAGAGCTGGTGAGGAGAACTGATTTCCAAGTTAATCTCTTTCTCTTCATGGCATGGGAACAGCTCGAGCTGTTTGGGATAAACCTTCTTCTCCTAGCTTTGCTAGTGGAGATCATGCTGAAATGAAGATATGTTGGCAGAGTGACTGCATGTTGCATTACCTCAGACAACAACTTGGTGTCGTTGAGCAACTCAATCCAATAAGCCAGGGAAGCATCCGTGCCTTTTTCTGGGATGCTCTGGAGATATATGCACCACAGAGATGGAGCATCAACAAAACCACCTCTGTCTGTGCTCACTGTCCCCTGAGACCAGAAAGAGGGGTAACGGGATGATAGACTTATATTGCAGAAGCCATAAAACACAATCTGATGGATGGGTGGTGGATGTTCCTCTGCCTCTGCAAGGCAGTGGGATTGCCCAGATGAATGATCCCCAGAACTCACTTCACTCAGCCTCCCAAGTGAAGCAGCATGCCGTTTTGATTCAGATTGCCTTTTCTCCTTATAAAGGAGAATTTGAGGTATAAGTGGCACACCATCCCCTGTTCCTTTATTTAAATTATTTAAATGCTGTGGGGTTACCCAACTGGGTAACCCAAGAGGGCTATGCACACTAACTTTGCCCTCCCAAGCAACAGAGGAAACACAATCCAAGGCAAAAACAAACCAGAATCGATTTGCTAAATGTCAAAGAATGAACGATACTTAAAGCCAGATGTTCCCAGTGGCATTTGCATGGAGAAGACTCCCTACTGACTGTCACTGGCAAATCTGGGAGCTCAAACGATCGCTCCTTGCAGAACAATTCTCCCAGTGTACTGGCCCACAATAAGTCTCCCATTAACAGCCAGCGTGTGTTTTGCCTTGTTCTGATTTTGTAACCCTATTTGTGGCAAGTGATGTCAGATGGCCTCTTCCTCTGCTCATGGATCCCCTCTGACAAAGGCTGTTCCTACATCTTCTGTTCCAGTGTGGTCCTGGAAGCAGCAGGAAGCCAGTTAAAGCATCATTCTGCCTCAGCTAATGCACTCTTTCCCAGGGAGCTTGAGAGCCTGTAGACAGAACAGTAGCTTGGACAACATGGTGGAAAAAAAAGATCTTATTCTTTAACTCAGCATGGCGAGGTGTGTAAGACACTGCAGACCAGTTCTGGGGATGCTTTCGCTAGTCTTTTCTGATAGAAGTATTTAGGGTTGTTATTTTGATTACTCATGTCTTCTGCAGGCAGATGAAAATTCTTGCAGTGCTTGTGCTCAGAAGCCAGATGGATAGAAGTAGAGCCCTCAGGAAGGCTGTGTTTGGTGAGCAGATCTGTGGAGCTACCAGCTGGTACTGCTTTTGAAGTTGCAGCATCTCGCATCTGCTTGGTGTGGAGATGGTGCTGGTGCATTCCAATTTGCAATGTATCCTGGCCTTACAGATCTGCTCTTCCTTTATGTGGTTCCAAATATGTTAATGAAGAGGAAGGATGCAGTGGTGATTTGCTCACTGGACAGAGAGCTAAGAGAGTCAATTTAATTTCTAGTTCTGACAGAGATGGGCTGTGTCCCCTTGGGAGTCTCTGTGTTTCCCTGAGACGCATTTGTGAACCAGAAACATGGATATTTCCTCTGTGAGGCAGGAAGGGAGGAAACTTTCTTGACAGTTTTATCTGATCTGTTCACAGAGCCTGCTCCAAGAAACTCACCCTCATCAGATCTGTGAAACATCCACATTTATGAAGATACTGCAGGCACTATTTGTATCACTCTTTTTCTTCCCCATCCCTTCTAGATCAGACTGGAGCTCCTCACACTGACTATTCCCCTCAGCCTCCTCATAGAATCATTAAGGTTGGAAAAGACTTCTAAGATCATCAAGTACAGCCCTCAACCCAACACCACCATGCCCACTAAATCATGTCCCAAAGTGCCATGTATGCAGGTTTTCTGAACACATCCAGGGATGGTGACTCCACCACCTCCCTGGGCAGCCTGTGCCAATGCCTGACCACTTTCATGAAAAAGCTTTTCCTAATATCCAATCTAAACCTCCCCTGGCACAACTTGAGGCCATTTCCTCTTGTCCTAAGCCTTCATGAGGTTCTTGGCCCAGGATAGAATCCAATTAATCTTGACAGTAACCCTTTCAATTACCAATCTCAGCAGTTGTGTGAAGGCATGGTGCACATTTGGTGCTCCCAGCTCTCATCAGTAAAAATATATCTGTTATCAGCTTGGGTTTTTAGCTGTTTGGTTACTTGGTCCGAGGGACTGACTGTTGGAAAATGCTCAGGATTTCTTTAGAGATCTCAGGATAGGGGTGTAAAACTAAGAGTTTGCTTGTGAAAACATGCCCCATGTAGCATAGCACAGTTTCTGAGGAGCCTTTCCAAGAGTTGGATGTGTCTGATCACCTGGTTATGCAGACCAGTGAATTCAGTCCAATGTTGTGTCTCTGTCATCTCATGCTTAAGAGAAACTACCAAGACACCCTGCTGCGTATGATGCTTTCACACAACTTGTCCTTTGTCAGAAGGATGCTTTATGCCTGGAAGCCAGGCTGGAGATGCATGTTGCTTGGTGCTCACAGTGGATCTGTCTGTATTCTTGTCCTGTAGGCACTGTGGTGTATGGAGAGCCCATCACAGCCAGCTTGGGTACCGACGGCTCTCATTACTGGAGCAAGAACTGGGCTAAGGCAGCTGCTTTTGTTACTTCTCCACCACTGAGTCCTGACCCAACCACCCCTGATTTTCTCAACTCACTACTGTCCTGGTGAGTAGAGCTCTTTGTGTTCAGACAACACGTGTTTTATCATGAGACAAGTGGATGATAAAAAGAAGAGCTGCTGTTGCCAGCAAGCAAAAGGCTGGTTTACATGTAGGAGTAAACCTGTGACAATAAAATATCATAAATACCCATTATTGTCTTTCCCAGTGGAGACCTCCAAGTTACTGGCAGTGCCCACTGCACCTTCAACACTGCTCAGAAAGCTGTTGGGAAGGACAACTTCACCCTGATCCCTGAAGGAACCAATGGGACTGAAGAGAGGATGTCCATCATCTGGGATAAGGCTGTGGTATGTCACATATGTCTTATGCTGCAACTAGGCATTTCAGAGATGGAAGAACTGCAGCAATGTGTTATCTCCCCTCAGATGCTTTTGTGGTCCTTCCAGTTGAGTTCTTTGCCCCTGTAGAGATCACTGGGTATTTGCTGTGCTGATCCTCAGTTGAGCATCTTTCTGATGAGTAGAGGCTGAGAGACCTGGGGCTCTTTAGCCTGGAAAAGAGAAGACTAAAAGAGTATCTTACAAATGCTTATAAATACCAGAAGGGTGGAGGTTGCAGTGATGGGACTCAGCTCTGTTCAGTGGTGCCCAGTGATAGGACGAGGGGCAACTGGCACAGCTAGAACCCAGAAGATTTCACTTGAACTTAAAAAGAAACTTCACTTTGAGGCTGCTGGAACCCTGGACCAGCCTGGCCTGAGAAGTTGTAAAGTCTCTTCTGGAGAGACTCCAAACCCATGTGAACACTGTGATCCTGGGCAACCTGCCCTAGGTGACCCTGCTGTAGCAAGGGGTTGGACTTGATGATCTCCAGAGGTCCCTTCCAACCCCCACCACTCTGTGGTTCTGTTTTTCTGTCTGCTCTTTGCTTTTCAAAGTGGTGCCCACTTGGCTAATGCAGTGATGGTTCCTGTCTCTCCCCAGGTGACTGGCAAGATGGATGAAAACCAGTTTGTTGCTGTGACCAGCACAAATGCAGCTAAAATCTTTAACCTGTACCCCCGGAAGGGCCGCATTGCGGTGGGCTCCGATGCTGATCTGGTCATCTGGGATCCTGACAGTGTCAAGACAATCTCTGCCAAGACTCATAACATAGTAAGGGAGCTCTGCTGCTCTTTCCCTCCTCCCTTCCTTCACTGCCAGACTGTGCTGCCCAGAACTAGAACTCATGACAACGCACGGGTTTGTTTTCTTGATGCCCCAGCCTTCTCTGGTCTCACATCCAGTGCAGCTCACTTATGTGAGGAGAAGGGAAGATGATTTGAGTCCAAGTCTGAACTTGAACACATGAATACCCAGAGACTCCCCTTGGAGCAAAGAGATTGTCTGCTCTAAGTGTTGGATGCTTGGATTTGAGCACTCAGAAAGCTCTGTAGTGCTTCTAAAATATCAAAAGGCCTCACCACAATGTGCCTTTTGTGACTCGGCTCACTGGCAGCAGGAATGTGAACTGCTGCCTTTCTAGCTGGGGTTGGTGAAGCTTACCAGCTTGTGAACACTTTCACTGGTGGTGATCTGATCCAGACCACTGAGTCTAAGTGGATTTATACCACATACTAATCTGGCACACCTGTGTGCAGTCAGACATGATTTTACTGATGGTCATCCCGACATTAGTTGGCACAAGGCAGCATGTGAACTGGCCAGATCTTCCTCTTGCTTTTCCTGTGGCTTTGTGGTGGCACTGGTGGAGGCACTGTTTGGCTTGTGGCCCCCAGCTGTGTCCCATATCTTAACACCTAGCTCCTACAGTGAAAAAGGTGTCCCACCCTGGGGGAAACTTCAGGATGGTCCTGGTGCGAAGGGCTGGTTTGAGTCTCTCTGTGACATTTGAGCACTGTTTCAGAGAAGGCAACCACTGTTTGCGTTTGTTGATGACTTGTTTCAGTGTTGGCAATGAACCTATGGAATGTTTCCCTGGAAAAAAAACCTCCTTGTTCTTTTTTTTTCTGTGAATGCTTTCATTCACTTTGGAGCTGAAGGAGCAAAATTTTCTTCCACACTTGGATCCCTGGGCACATTTACACAGTATTTTTTTTTTTAAAGGTTTAGTTCACTTCTGTGTAGCTTAAGTCAGAGTCAGAAGTTGTCACAGACGGCCTGGATTCATCCTCCCTGTGCTTAGACTTCTAACAGAAGCATCCAGGCTCAGAGGTGTGGTTGCTTCAGTCACCTTAGAGGTGCTTCCAAACTCATCACATCTCCATTTTGGAAAGGATTGACTTAGGGGAGGGAGCCCAAGAACACAGTACTATTAGGTGCCAAACTTAGTGGTCTGAAGCTGGGTTTGTGCTAAAGGAATGGCTCAGCGAGCTGAAAGAAACTTGCTGGATGGAGTGTTTGAAGGTCATTGAATTTAATGGCTGTTGTCTTTAGGAAATGAATTAGGCTCTTTAAATTTGTTGACATAAAACTCTGTCTCTTGTGGATATGCTCCTGTGCAATCAGGATTGACTTCGTGATGTAGGCTAGGCTGAAGGAGAAGCAGATCCACCATAAAGTGACCATTCAGAAATACTTCAGAGATTAAGGACTGCAGATCCCCCTGAAACTCTTGCACCATACAAGAGTGACACTCCAACACTTAATGCTCAGCTGTTACCAAAGGCTGCAATTTTAAGTTGTGCCAAGACCATGGAGGGTGAATAGTTCTCGTTTTCGAGTGGTTTGTTTAGAGCTTGAAGGGCTGTCTAAGAAATTCTAGCATTTTTTCTTACACATCCAGCTCCATTCTCTTCTGTCATTTCATCCCCTCTTATATCTGGCATCTCACCTGCTGGAGTATTCTTTTCTGTCTCATGCTGCACATGCTCCTTGGGTTAGGGGAGAAACTGAT
Source organism: Indicator indicator (assembly GCF_027791375.1). Taxonomy (NCBI): domain Eukaryota; kingdom Metazoa; phylum Chordata; class Aves; order Piciformes; family Indicatoridae; genus Indicator; species Indicator indicator. The sequence continues at coordinate 4,908,416 of NC_072047.1, forward strand.
AAGAGTGATGCGTTTAGAGCCAAGTCATCCTAGTTGGGTCAAATATAAAACAAAAGCCTCTTTGAAAGGCAGAACAGTTGCTGTGGCATGGGGAGATGTGGTGATTATGTGGCATCAGATGATTGTTACTTTTCAAATGCTAGAGCAGCACAGGGGTGTTTTCCAAGAATTCACACTACTCTTGCCACTGTCTGGCAGGGAAATATTAGGAGCTAGAGAGGGAGATAGTGTTGTTCTTGGAACCAGACTAGTTCATAAGCTCCTAACCAAGCATCCTCATTTGCCACCACAAGTTTTTTCCACACTGGGTCCAGTTCAGTGTCAGTTTAACCACCAATGTAGCTAATTGTATATCTGCAGTCAAGCCTGCCTGTACTTACAACACACTTCAAGAGCAAACTCCATCATTAACTCAGTAAAAACAACCTGGGTTTGTCTCTGAGATGGTAACTACAGTAACAGTCCCCAAATAACATGCTTGTAGTGCGTCTCATCCAGGGTGCTTCATGGGTGATCATTTACCAGCGATTCCTTTCAAACTTGCCTTTTTTCCATGGTATGGTGTTTTACAATCTTGTTAATTGAGGATGAGCGATCCCATTAGAGTAAAACAAGGTTTGTCCTGGTCACTGACCCATCAAACAAAACAATGATTTGAAATAAGCTTTTCTAAGTTGTCCTTATTTTTGGGGTGACACTCCGATAAAACTTTCTTTGGCTTCTTAGTCCATCACAATATAGAAAAGAAAAACCTTATATGCATTTAAGCAGGTAGGCTTTGAGATAACTCTCATTCCAAACTGTGCTTCATCTTTATGAGTAAATCCTTTGTAAAGATAATAAAGACCAACCTTTCTGTTAAACTACAACTTGCATAACTCAGGGAAAGCCGTTGAGTTTGTCCTTAAAATGTCCTTAAATCTGTCCTTAAAATGTTGCCAATTAGCATGACTGGTGATTGCTAATTAAAGCACAGCACGCTTTGCTGGGATGAATACGTTTGCCTCATTTTGCCTTTTTGTCTGTTCCAGTCTCTGGAGTACAATATCTTTGAAGGTATGGAGTGCCGTGGGTCTCCTCTGGTGGTTATCAGCCAGGGGAAGATCGTGCTGGAGGATGGGAACCTGCACGTCACGGAGGGTTCTGGGCGCTACATCCCCAGGAAGCCGTTTCCTGACTTCGTTTACAAGCGCATCAAAGCGAGGAGCAGGGTGAGCAGCAACAGTTGGATGCACATTTGTTCTCTCACTGGAACTCCTGAGTTAAAGTGGGTGGAAACCAGATGCTGTGCTCTGGCTCACAGACACACACTTCTGCAACAGAAAACGTTTCCTAGATACCAGCCACATTCATCTTGTTCCTCTTTCATTTGTTTTGTTCACTGGAATCAGGACAGGAAAATGCTCTGGCCTGAGATCGGATTTTCTGCAGATTTTATTTTTCTGGTCTTTAGTTCTTCATGGTATTTTGCATGAAGAAGAGCGTGGCCAGCAAGTCAAAGGAGGTCCTCCTCCCACTCTACTCTGCCCTGATGAGGCCACATCTGGAGTACTGGGTCCAGTGTGGAGCTCCCCAGTTCAGGGACAGGGAATTCCTGGAGAGAGTTTAGCAGCGAGCCAGGAGGACAACTGGGGGACTGGAGCATCTCTGTGAGGAGGAAAGGTTGAGACACCTGAGGCTGGTTAGCCCAGAGAAGAGCAGCCTGAGAAAGGGCTCTTCTCAAAACTCAGCAAGAGCTAAAGGATGAGGGGCAAGAGTAGGGGGCTGGGCTCCTTTCAGTGGCTGCCAGTGAAAGAAGAGGGGGCAACAGGCACAAACCAGAACTCAGGAGGTTTCAACTGAAATTAAGGAGAAACTTCTTTGATGTGACGGTCCTGGAGCAGGCTGCCCAGAGAGGTTGTGAAGTCTCCTTCTCCTGTGAGATTCCAAACCTACCTGGATATTGATCCTGGGCAAGCTGCTCTGGGTGACCCTATTATAGCAGGGGGGTTGGATGGGATTAACTCCGGAGGTTCCTTCCAACCCCTACCATTCTATGATGGTGTGTCTTGGGACATCTGGACAGAGCATGTATGTAGGAACCATCCAGTCTGGATGTGAGTCAATATGCAAATAACCCAGGAGGCTTCTCATGTTGCAGAATAACCAAGAGAAGTTATTGATGGTGTTTATGTATCAAACCTTTCAGCAATCAGAATTCTAATTTATTGTTATAGATGCCACCATTCCAAACCTACCTGGGCACAGCCTTTGTGTGCCTGCTCTGGCAGGGGGGTTGGACTAGACGATCTCCAGAGATCCCTTTCTGTGAGTCTGTAACACGTGATTTTGCTTTCCCTTCTGTCAGATATGATCAGATGCTTGTGTCTGGTGACTGCTGAGTCACAGGCACAGCCTACAGCATGTTTAAAAGTGAGAATGTCCTATTTTTAAGAGGCTAAAATTGTTGGGAAAGTGTTTGTCAAATATACCCATTCAAACAAGAAACTGCCTTGTGATGTGCTTTTAATTTGTAAAAACTGTCAGAGAACACTGAACTCAGCTGCAGCTTAGTCACTGAGAATTTAAGAAGTTTTTTTCCTAGATGAAGTCAGTTTTCTGACATTGAAAGTATTTTGGTATTTGAAGTGTTGCCCTCTCCTGGACAGAGCCAGAGCTGTGCTAGTTCTGCACACCACAGGTGATCTTTATGTTCCTTGGTCTTTCCTTAATTGTTCTTTGGAAGAAATTGCAAGTTATTAAAATTACAACCTAAAATAATATAGCACCACAGAGGACAGATCTGTGGTTTCTTTTGTATTCTGTTCTCCCACAGAAATATATCTGACCTATAAATCCAACTGGGCAGCATCTCAACTGGAATAATTGTGCTTAACTCAATCCAGAGTTCACAGTGCTGTGAAGCTGGGCTGTCTTCTGTCTTTGCAGACCTGTCTCTGTCTTGGCATGGTTTGGCTTTTGGGGGATGAGTAGATGAGCAATAGGTTTAATTTGAAGGCTGTCAGGAGCCTTTAATCCAACAGCAGGTAGGTTGAGATCATTAAAGAACAGAAGCTGTGGTGCAGAGGACAGACTGTCTGTCTTCTGTGGGCTGCTCACACCTGCCAGCAACTTGCTGGAGCCATGGAAGTCCAGAATATGTTTGATGTGAGCTGTGCTGCTCCAGAGCCTGTCACAGAGCAGACGATGGATGCCTTCATATCCTCTTACCAAAGACAAATCTGGAACGGTGTGTTGTTGCCTTAGCAACATCTAGACAGCTGTTTAGTTGTTTTTTGAAGGCGGTTTTGACCCTAAAGGCTGCCTGCTTCTGTGTTCTGCAGCTGGCTGAGCTGCGGGGTGTGCCTCGAGGCCTCTATGATGGACCTGTCTGCGAAGTGTCAGTGACACCGAAGACTGTCACGCCAGCATCCTCAGCTAAGACATCTCCTGCCAAACAGCAGGCCCCACCTGTGAGGAACCTGCATCAGTCTGGATTCAGCTTGTCTGGTATGTACTGCCATGGCGCTTTGAAATCGTGGCTTGTTGATGAACTTGCACTCCCTTACTCTACATTAACTCTGCTGAAATTGACAGGCAGTGGGTTAGGCGGTGATGTGTTTCTAGCTTGGAGGTTATCCCCTTAGAATGGAAGAAAGGCAGCACAGGAGCCATCATAAAGTCCTGCTATTTTCATGTCATGGCACAAGCACAGATGCTGAGTACACCATTGCCTTCTGGAATCGGTCCTCAGCTGGGTGTCTGAGGAGGACAGGTGACACCAACTCAAGTGGAGTTTTGCCAACTGAGAGCAGCTGTGGGGCAGATTTGGTTTCTCAGCATAGTATTTCAGTGCAGCAAGAGGAAAAAAAAAAAACAAACAAAACATGAAAAGACTTGCTAAGGGAAAACCATTTAGCCAGCCCTTATCTGTGCAGGGCAGGGTGCTTCAGGTGTCCGCTCGGGTCGATCAGAACCTGCAGAACAGCTTTCAGCAGGATTATAGCACTCGGGTCACATACCACCACAAAGGCTCCAGGCCTGGGCAGTGTGCTTGGAAACTGCCCAGCAGAAAAGTACCTGGGGGTGTGTGCTGCCGAAGCGAGCACAAATGTCACAGTCATGGATGACTTGCGTGATAGCATCCATGGAAATGTCATATGTGCTTGCTTTGGCAGCACATATACTAAAAGAAGCGAATGAAAGCTGTATTTACAAGCACAGTCTACAATCTACGATGAAATGCAATGAATATGTCCAAATACACAAAATTCACAACATTTACAAATATATACAATCAACAGAAAAGCACAACCGATCTCCCTTTGCTTCCCCCCAAGGGGACCCTCCCCAAAGGGGCCTCCCTCTCCCAGGAGCTTCCCCCCAGACCCCCCTTGGACAGAAAGCAGAGTTAGTTAGAGCAGAAAGTTGTTAACTTAGCTGCCAAGGTCAGTGTGTTATCTTCAGCCAGAAGAGAAAAAGAAGAAAACAGCAGCCAGACAGCCCAGCAACTGCCCCCACTGCAGAACACAGAATGTACAGAATGCCCCACTTTGGTTTAGGTAATAGTTCTTAAACATTTCTATCTGTCCAATGGAAGTGTTTAAAACAATCAGTATTTTGCTTTCTTACACCCAATAGTGACTTATTTACACTCTTTCACTTTCTCTGTTCTGAACTTTGCAAGAAAAAATTAAAAAGACAGTTTCAAACCATCACAGGGTGTTGTTTGACAGTTGGCTGAGCATGAGCCAGTGTGTGCCCTGGTGACCAAGAAGGCCACCAGAATCCTGGCCTGGATCTGCAATAGTGTGGCTAGCAGGAATAAGCTCATTTCAAACTCTTGCTGGCACTGGATGGGAACCTAATGTTGCTTCTCTCTTCTACAGGGGCACAGATTGATGACAACGTCCCACGCCGCACTACCCAGCGCATCGTGGCACCCCCTGGGGGTCGTGCCAACATCACCAGCTTGGGCTAAGGACCGACCCCTTCTCGGACTGGGGGACAGGGGCACCTGGAGACCCGTTCTGATTCTTTTAGAGCCTGTGACAGTTACTGTGGGCAACCAGTGAGCAGGGTGCTGAAGTAAGGCTTTCAGTCCCCTCAGATTCCCTTCTCATCTTCATCAGCCCCTCTCACTTCTCCCTTCAGCCTCTACACATTTAAAGAAACAAACTCTGTTTTGACACATCTGACATGCAAAAAGTACATGTAAAGAGAATGTTTGAGATATGTGGCCTCTGTCCCATTCAGCATCTTTCTTTTAATAAAGGAAGGATAAAGTGAATTTCCCAGGAGCTGCCTTTAAGACACACACACACACACACAAAGGAATATATAATAGATGTTAAAAATAGCTTTTATTATTTTTTTTTCTTATTTTTAATGTCACACTGCAGAGTAGTTCAAGGGCCTCAAACTGGATATTCTGTAGGGTTCTGTGTTCCAGCAGGATAGCTAGGTGAGCACAGAGGGACATCAATCCCAGCCTGGCCATTCCCTAGCACCACCTTTGAGGTCACTGACTAACTGCCTGCTGCCAGAGGAGCAGGACCCAGCATTGGGTACTAACCAAACGCATCATCCCCAGCCATTGGGTGAGCTAGAAACCTTGGGGACTTTGGTTCTGTTGCTTTGCTTTTTCATTTAATTTTTCCTTCTGGATTTTGCTGCAAATTAGGAAACTTCTGTCATTGGTGGTTTTTTTTTAATGTTTGTGTGTGTGTTTTTAATAAGTTTGTATCATGGAATTTATGAAGCCTTAGCAGAGAACTGGAGATTTCCCTTTTCTTCCCTGTTCTTCCTAAACCTCATTCAAGTCTCAGACTCCCACCAGTGTCATTGCCATGGCCACTGTGGTATTTCAGGTGTTTCTAGGTTGCATCATTCCAACCAACACTTCCCAGTTAGCTGCAATAGGAGGTTGCAGAGCAGGTTCATAAGCTATGATCTTCACTTCAGTGTACTATAGGTCTTGAGATGGTGCAAACAAAGGGGCTGGGTTCCAGCTGAGGAGCTCGGATGGTGTCTCTTGAGAAGTTTCTAGCAGTTAGGTTGTCTTCTATTCCCAGAGGTGAAAATCCATAAGCATGGGGCCACAGACAAAGAGCAATACGTTGCTTGAAAGATTTCTGTAGCAGTCATGTTCCCCCTTCCTGGCGATCCGAGTGGTTATTTAAAACTTTTTTAGTTCTTGTCAGAGGGCTGGTCAATTGAGTGTGTGCCCAAGCATCTATGGCAATTCCAGTTCCAGTCCAGATGCCTAGCTGTTGTAAACTGGGAGCCTCAGAGTAGCTCCATGGTTCAACAGCAGCTGAGAATCTGTCATGCCTGGTGCCAATGCCACAGTTGCACGTTTCTTCAAGAATCTTCCCTTGTGCAAATATTCAGAAGGCCTGGTGGTTCCCCATCCTTCCTCAGACACCTGCTGCCCCAGATTTGAGATCAGAGCCCATGGGTGGTCCTTAAATGAATTTGGAATCTTCTGTGGCAGTCAGCGGGATCTGGGTGCTTAACTGTCTTCTGGGATGAAAGGTCTTTTAGCCCTGCTGTTGGAGGTTTATTATTTTCAGGACACACTAATCTGCACCGTTAGATTCCCACTCAGCTAGAGAGATGAGCAGTCCTGAGGACTTGGCCTGTGTCTTAGCACAAAGAGCTTTTCTACCCACAGTTAAACACAGTGTTACCTCCACTGTCTGTATGCCCTGGCACTTGCCTGCATCTTGTGCTTTCTCTTCTCTGTATACTTTGCCACCTACATTGACCTTGGTTTTCCACATCTGTGTTCTCTTAAGTGGTGTTAACAGGTTATTTTAGGGGGAAAAAGAAACAAAACTATGTATGTGAAGGCTTTTAAGAAACAAGTATAAAATTTGTTGTTAGGAGATATCAATGCTGGGATTTATAAAGGAGCTGGAAGCTTCTTAGAAACCCAGAGCCGCTCAGCTTCAGCACCTGAATTCCTTTGGGCCCTGAATTCCTTTGCCTCTTGTGTCTTTCAGTTTTGCATAAGAGTTTTGCACTTTGTTTGTTAAGTAATGTGTGAACTTAATTATATATTGCAGTTTGGGGTTTTTGTTTTGTTTTGTTGGGTTTTTTTGTTTGGCTGGTTTTTTTTAGTTTGTTGGTTTTTTTCCCACCTGTGTGTTAAAATCAGTTTGAACAAGTTGGGGAGAAAGAAAAGAATTGCAGATCTGTTTCAATTGTCCAAAACACTTTGCGGCTCTTTAGTATTCACTTAAATCTTCCTTTTTATTTTTTTTCCCTTCACTGACTCATGAAGATCTTTTAATTTGTTCTTCAAAAGGAAGAAAAAAATCACAAAAAAAAAAAGATTTTTGCAGGCTATGTAAAGCATGTTTTTTTCCTGTGAGACCTCGTCCGCTTTGTGTCTGTTTTAATGAATGTCATATGTAAATGCTTAAAGAAGAAAAAAAGAAGATAATCAATTAGCCGCAGTGACTTGAAGCTCTAAAAATAAAAGAAGAGTAGGATTTAATACTAGCTGGATTTAACCCTTGGATTTGTGATTGTGAACCATGAGTGGAGGAGCTGTAAGTGCTAAAGCTGATCATGTGTGTAGACAAAAGGGAGTACTGATGTTTGACCATTGTCTCAATGGCAAAACCCACCCCTACCCCAACCCCAAGTCTTGTGTTTTATTCCTTAAGGACTCTGTGTTATATTACCTGGGAACTCCTAATAAAGACAAAACATTGTTGTTTCACTAGGTGTGTCTGTGTCTCACGGCGATGCGTGTTCTGGGTAACAGCCAACCTTCAAATCACTGCAGGAGTGAGCTATGCAGCAGTAGAGCTGAGGAGAAGGTCTCATCCTTCCTTGGAAGATGGTGATGAAAAAGATGAATCAATGGTCCACAGTGTAATTTCCTGGGGTGTGTGAAGAAGAGTGTGGCCAGCGAGTTGAGGGAGGTTCTCCTCTCCTGCTACTCAGGTGAGGATTCATCTGGAGTACTGGGTCCCCTTCTGGGCTCCCCAGTTCAAGAGGCACAGAGAAGGCAGAAATTTCTTTACTTTGAGGGTGCTGGAGCCGTGGCCCTGGCTGCCTAGAGAGGTTGTGGAGTCTCCTTTTCTGGCGGCATTCCAAACCTACCTGAAGCATATAGAGGTTTTTGAGGAAGAAGTCATCAACAGCCAGAGCTAAACCTAGCATGTCCTGAGGAGCAAAACCAGTCAGAAATGCTAGGAAGATGCTGAAGCCAATGCTGGTTTGCTGCTACAGAAGAACACAGGCACATCTGCATTTTATAAACCAAGTAACCCAGGTAATTCCTTGTGCTGGCAGCAGCGAGACTCATCTTAGGGCTCTCATTTGGTTCTCTGCAGGTTTCCCATTGACTGGTCTTTGGCCTCTCGTTTAAGACACAGTATGGACCTTATCTGATTTTAAACATCGATGCAGAATTAGTGGCTAAAGGGAGCAGAGCAAGCAAAGAATGAACCTGATTCAGTGACCTGGAACACTATCTGTCAGCTCTTGAGGAGAAGTGATGTGTCAAAGATGAGGACAATGTGGCTTGATTTACTTCTTAGTGGCAGTGTTAGGCACAATAATTGTCTCTGGCCCTTGCATCTCAGCTGACCTGCTTCAGCATGTGCTGGGACCTAGCACAACACTGTGCTGACCTGTACTGGGCACTGGCAAGGCCACAACTTCAGTACTGGTTCAGTTCTGGGGCCACTTGCTCCAAGGACACTGAGGTCTTGGAGCAGGTCCAGAGAAGGGCAACAAAGCTGGTGAAAGGTCTGGAGAACAGGAGTGGTGAGGAGCAGCTGAGGGACCTGGGATTGTTCAACCTGAAGAAAAGGAGGCTGAGGGAAGACCTGGCTCTCTCCAACTCTCTGAAAGGACGTTAGAACCAGGTGAGTGTTGGTCTCTCCTCCCAACTTGCACCAGGGGAGGTTTAGGTTGGACATTAGAAGAAACTTCTTCACTGAAAGGTTCTCAAAGATTGGAACAGACTCTGTGAGGAGGTGGTTGAATCCCCATCCCCAAAGATGTTTTAAAGCTGCAGAGATGTGGTGCTGAGAGACATGGGTTAGCACCAGACTTTGTAGAGTTAGAGAATGGTTGGACTTGATGATTTTAAAGGTCTTTTCCAAGTGAAATAATTCTACCAGTCTATGACAAAAATCCTATTCATTAACACTAGGTTTTAGTAACTTAAATTTCCCTGGTTTTATGACTCTAAAAAAGGAAGGATCTGGGCCTTTTAGCTGCTTGTTCTACAGGCCTGGAAGCTTCAGAAGGTTTTTTCCTCCCCATTTTTTTTCAGCACAGGAAGTGCAGGTTGAGCTCACTGCCGTAAGGTGGCAGCAGGAGATGCAAAAATCACACAGAATCACAGACCCTACCTGGTTGGAAGAGCCCTCCAAGCTTATCCTGTCCAACCCTCGACGCAGCACTTGCAGGGTCAGCACTAAACCATGTCCCTAAGCACCAGGTCCACACGCTGCTTGAACACCCCCCAGGATAGTGACTCCAGCACTGCCTTGGGCAGACCATTTCAATGTTTGAGAACCCTTTCAGTGAGCAAATACTTCCTGAGATCCAGCCTGAACCTCACCTGGCACAGCTTGGAAACATTTCTTCTGCTCCTGTCACTTGACACCAAGGAGAACACACTGCCCCCTCCTCTCTCCAACTTCCCTTCAGGGAGGTGTAGGGAGCGATGAGGTCTCCCTCAGCTTCCTGTTCTCCAGACTGAACAACCCTAGCTCCCTGAACCCCTCCTCGTAGGTCATGTGCTCCAGGCCCTTCTCTAGCCTCCTTGCCCTTCTCTGGACGTGCTCCAGCCCCTCAATGTCCTTACTGTGGTAAGGGGCTCAGAACTGAACACAATACTCAAAGTGATCACCACCCTGTTCCTGCTGGCCACAGTATTTCTAATGCAAACCAGGATGCCACTGGCTTTCTTGGCCACCTGGGCACACTGCAGTCAATTATCAACCAATACCCCCAGGTCCTTCTCCAAGTTGCAGCTTTCCAACAATGCATCCCCAAGTTTGTAGCTTACCATGGGGCTGCTGTGACCCAAGTGCAGGACCTGGCGTTTGGCCTTGTTGAGCTTCATACAATTAGCCTTGGCCCATTAGTCTAACCCGTCCAGATCCAGAGGGACTATAAAACGGTCCCTCTACAGCTTTCCTGTAGCCCCCTTCAGGTACTGGAAGGTAGCTGAGATCGCCTCTGCATTCAGATGGGATCGGGGATATTGCTGGACTGGGCATCCTCAGATTATAAAAGTCACTGAAGGAAGTTCTTCTTCTTTCCCAAAATAGCTGATTTCCTTCCCCCCCGCCTCCCCCCTCTCCCCGATTCTTAGAATTAAAACAAAATAGATAAAATATTGGGAAGGGTTTGATATCTCTAACCCTTATGTGTGTGTGATTAGTGGCCCCTGGGTTTAACAAATCTGCCTGTAACCACCAGACTGGGTTTGTCCTCCCTTTTACAAGTGCTCCAAGAAAGGAATGCTTTTAAATCCTAAAACTCCCTGGCAATATTCTTCCTGCCTGCCCCCTCCTCCACTCTGTCTCCAGCTATAGCACCGTTAGTCTGAGGTTTTTATGACTCTCAAGGGAAATGCAAAACATTCCTGATGCAGAAGTAGCATTTTGGAGTCCCTGGTCTCTCCCAGGGATAAATCATGGGAGCTGCTGACAGAGGGGATAGTTGGTGTAAGAGACATGGAGCCAATAAATTCACATCGATGCTGTTACTTGATTCACTAACAAAGAGTAAATGTTTCATCTTGTAAAGGACCGGAAATTATTATAGATGTGGCTCGACATTGTTGGGAGAATCGTTTGAGACATGGAGAGCCCAGCTTTAGCCCCCTGGGTGCGACTGAGGGACTTTGGGATTCTGGAGACTCCCGGGCGACAAGGTCGACTGAGCGACTTTCAGACCCTGGAGACTGCCCTGGGCATGCATTCCCCTGCCGAATTGGGGCTGGGGGCTATTTTCAGCAGCAGTGTGAAGCTGTAAAAGGCGTCACAGCAGGGCGGAGATGGGGAATTGGTTACGGGGGAATTCGACTACTGGGACATTGGCTAGAGATTGAGAACCGGCTACCAGGAATCGGCAAGAAGAACTTTGCTAGAGAAAATGCTGGGGGAAGCTGCCGTTAGGATATATCAGGAACTGCTGCTGCTGCGGGCTGCTAGAACTGCCTGGAAGGGTTTGCCGAGAAACTGCTAAGAGAACTCGCTACGAGCCGCCGCCGCCCCAGAGGGAGCGCGCTGCTGTCGTCGCGGAGACCAGCCACCGGGAGCTGCTGTCGTCGCGGAGACCAGCCACCGGGAGCTGCCGTCCTGCCTGGTCCCCGCTCGCGGGATCGCGACGCACGCTCCTTACGGCTCCGACCCGCCGCGATACTCAATCCTGTTGCTGTTAAATAAAGTGATTTGGCACTTGGCTCCGTTAGAGTCTTAATTCTGTTCTCGAGAATGTTAAGTTAGTCACACTAAAGATCCAGTTGGGCATCACTCCGAAGTTAAGCTTAGTCGCACCCAGCCCCTCTAAAATTTGAGAACAAGCAGGAAAGCGAGGGGGTTTAACTTCTGTTAAATTATCCATCGTTGGATCGTGACACATCTCAAAGGAGCTCAGTGTGATTTCCGGCAGCAACTTGATGATGAAGGAGCATCACAACTGAAAAGTAGTGTTAGCAAAACTGAAAAGTGTTAGCAAAAAGCTGTTTGCTGCCAACTGCTTCCATCTCAGCAGCTATCATGAGAGGAAAAAAGACCGGCAGCTCCTGGAAGGACGCTGGAGCCAGGTGTGTGGACTCTGAGGAGTAGAAAGGCAAAAAATACTCCTAGCTTAATCTTTCCTCTTTTCAATGCCATTGATTTTCAAGACATTAAAACCTGGCAAAGGAAAATATTCTTCTATACAATGCTTAACTTATCATTGGACTTGGCAGAGCAAAACGTAAAAAGGAAAAAAAGGAGATATTTATTTGAGCAGTGGTAGATCTGAACTATTTGGGATTTGAATAATCCTAGAGAGTACAAGAAGTCTCAAAAACATGAGACTGTAAATCTGAATGAATGTTAATTGGGGAAACTCAAACATTGAACTTTCCCTGCCCTGTGAGAAGGAGATTGGTGGTCTGCTTAGCCTCAACCTGTGTCAATTAGAAGTCATCTCTATGATGCCCCAGCTCTCAGCCCTGTGCGGGAGAGACTATCTGCTCTGCTCAGGATGGAAATCTTGGCTGTTACCCTCAACAGTAAATACTGAAAGGAGAGGCCAGTGGGATGTCATACACATCCCTCAAGGATTTCAGTCAGGACACATCAATTGACAGGTCAGTGTGATCCATTGGCCGTGGCTTTGAGCTTTCCACTGCATCCTTACTTCCCATATGACCACCTTCTACTCTCTGTTCTGTGCTTCTACATTGTTTCACATGACAGACAAGTCCTGATCTTAGGAAGATTTTACACATGATGATAGGTGGCAACCCACTGGGAAATTCATTGTTCTGCTAGTGCTTTTTGGATAGACAGATACATTCAGCCTCTGCAGCTGCAGCTCTTTCACCAAAGCCAAGTTCATTTTAAATAACAGAAAAATATGGAACCGGCTCATATTTTATATTTTTCCCTTTTCTTTTTTTTTCTTTCTAGAAGACTGAAACTCTCTTAACTTTGGGGACTTAATACTGAACGAGAGATGAATAAACAATGATTCCTCATTAATAATAGCAAGGTGTCATTCCAAGGCTCTATCCTGTGAAAGCTAACCTTATCTTAAACACTTTTCCTTCTCAAACCAGTAGATATTCAACACAGGAGCTGATATTAAGACCTGAGTCAAGGCTTATGTGTTGTTTCAAGAAGCTGCATTCTCACTTGGCAGGCTCAGGAGTTATGTTGAGCTGCTTATTTCTAATATTGTACAGAGAATTCCTCCCACTATTTCTTCCAGATGCTGAAGAGCTTATTAATTTATTTATTTTGATTAGCTATATTAAAATATAGCATGTTTCTAAATGCTTTTCTCCCCAGCTCCCAAAGGATGGCCCTTTCTCAGGAGATTCAGATCCTTAAGTCCTTTAATGTACTTAACTTCCATTGCTTGGAAGGAAGGTGCCAGGGATCCAGAGTACCCAGGATCTCATAGAGAGCTTGGAGCACTTGATACTGAAGAAATCAGAAAAGGAATGTGGCATAACAGTGGGAAGAGAGACAATAAAATGGCTACAGCTGTTTCAGTGACTGTGGCACTGGTCTGAATAGCAAGCACCTGAGCAAGGAATTATTATTTGAGCAAGTCTCTGATGGACTCAGAACAAGGAAAATAAATGGGTGAGTCAAAGTGATCCCTCTGGGCATTACTTGATGATGACTTATTTGAATTTTATTATACCCACAGCAAAATGCAGAGGCCTTATGGACACACCTGGGATGCACACAGGTTTTCATTTGATTTTTGTTTTGAGATTTAGGAGGTTGGTTGTACAAAAAAGAAAGTTCTGATTGACCTCTAAGGTATAGATGGAGTGCAGCCACTCAGATCAAGTTTCCTGTGGCAACAGAGTTTACTGAAATCCACAGTGCAAAGAGAAACTTGGAGTGACTCTAAGCAGGGCAAGAGCCAAGAGAGTGGTTTTGTGATGTCTGGTGAGCTGAAGTGACTGTCCAGACAGGTTGAGGACAAGCAGCATTGTGAGCATTACAAGAGACCAATTCTCCATATGGTGCAGGCCCTGATGAGGACCAGTGAGACTGCCCAGCTGAAGATGCAAATCCAAACAGCTGCCTGTTCTCTTCAACAAGGTATGCAGGACCTCACCAAGCCACGACCTAGATGTGAACAAAAGAGGCAAGACAAGGTCGAAAAATGTTCTTGTCCACAGTCCATAGTGAAAGATGAGCAGAGATCTGTAAACACTGTCCTAAGACCTAAGCCTCTCAGGCTTAGCACTCCTGGCTGTTGAATCAAGGTTTAGCTTTTTTTTGAGGGGGTGGAATTGTACAATGGCTCTAACTGTGGAGCATGATGAAATCAGCATGAGGTCTTCTACAGTTTGCTCTTCCTCCCCCACTGCACTTAAATCAGAGCAGTGGAAACTTTGAAACACAAACATAACAAAAAAATAAAGCCTGGAAACTTTAGCAAATCCCTTGCAGAGGTCAATCTCTTGGAAGACTGAAAGGTGCTCACCATCCACTGAAGCCATTCACTGTCTTTAAAGGGTTTTGTTTAGGCTATCAGCACTCCAAGACATCTCTCCTCAAAGGCTTTGTCCCTGTTTTATAGTATGATATTTTCTTCACAGGATCCTTTCAACTGCTGTAGCATCCACTTCTGCTTCCCAATAAAAAGAGCAACATCCTGTTAACAGAGCCACAAGCATGATAAGCATCATTGGACCAGGCTGCTCAGGGAAGTTGTGGAATCTTCTTTAGAGAAATTCCAAATCTGCCTGAATGTGATCCTGAGCAACCTGCTCTGGGTGACCCTGCTGTAGCAGGGAGGCTGAACTAGATGGTCTCCAGAGGTCCCTTCCAATCGTAACCATACTGGGGTTGTGTGAGTCTCTGAATTTGTGAGCCCATGCTGCTGGGCACAGTTGGTCCTTTAGACATCTTCCCCATTTTCACTGAGGGAGATGGTGTGTATTTTAATGGTTGGCACTTGACAGTTTTTATGGACAAGGTTACCTGAAGTGCCTGCATAACAGCATTCCTGGAGGAAACCTTTGCTTTTCACTTTGGCAGCTGCACAGTCTTTAGAAACTACATTTTTTGCAGGCATACCTTGCACAGCAGAGAATAGCTTCCACTCACAGACCCCATCTGACTTTGAAATTTTACAAAATGTCTCTCCTGAGCCAGCAGGCATACAGACTATATCTCTGCCACTGTCTGTGCTTTGGCTAGTGGGATGGTTGAGGTTGACACTTGGGAATTGCTTCTTTGCTTTTTGCTTCCTTGGGAGGCACGGCGCTCTCAGGACATTTTGGAATGCTTTCTTAAATTCCTTACTTGAGCATGGATAGATGATGGGGTTGATGCAGCTGTTTAAATATCCAAGCCAAAATGTTATTTTAAAAAGTGTGTCTGGGGGTTTGATTGCAGGAAAGAAGGAGCCTAAAATGGAAAATACACAGAGTGTTAAGGCAGAGGCAATGAGAAATTGCAGGTAACCAAAGAAACTTAAACACTAGAAAAAATAAATAAGATTCTGTTTTATCTTGGAAAACTTAGGACTCAAAGTTCAATTCCTGCAGGAGTAAGTCTTTCAGAATAGATAGTGTCATACAATTATATGGATGTTCTATCAGAAATCAATTCAAGACATCTACTATATTATACAAACGTCATATTCCCATTTGCAGTCAGGGAGGCAAGGGCTGATAGAGGAAAATTACTCCCTCTGGGACTTCTTATCCAAGATCAGTTAGCCAAGTAACAGTCATATCTAGGAGGTCACCAAAATTGCTTTCAAACAGCAAGAAAATGGCACCACTTCAGAAGCCAGAGTAAGTAGAAAGTAGGATTACTGAGTGGGCTGCACTTAAAATCTTATCTTAAAATCCAGCTTAAAATCTTAGGAATTATGAACTATTGGGTACTTATTTTCCCTGAAAACCTTTGGAAAATCTAACCATCCAAATTTTTCTATTGCATAGAATGCTTCTAGGATTCAGAGACATTGAAAGATGAACGGACTTGAACATCTCACCTATGAAGAAAGACTGAGAGACTTGAGGCTGTTTAATCTGGAGAAGAGAAGGCTGAGAGGGGATTACAAATGTCCATAAATATCTGAGGGGTGGGTGTTAGGATGAAGGTGTCAGACTCTTTTTGGTGATGCCCAGTAACAGGGCAAGGAATGACAAGAACAAGCTGGAACACAGGAGGTTCCACCTCAACATGAGAAGACACTTCTTAATGGTGAGGGTGCTGGAGCCCTGGAGCAGGCTGCCCAGAGAGGATGTGGGGTCTCTTTCAAAACCTCCCTGGATGCATTCCTGAGTAACTTGCCCTGGGTGATCCTGCTTTAGCAGGGGGATTAGACTGGATGAATTTAAAAGGTTCCTTCCAATCCAGGGCATTCTATGATTCTAGGGCTTAAGATATCTAGGAGTCATCTCTGCTGCTTATGGAGAGTTGTTTAGATACTTGTCAGGTTTCTTGAATGACACTGGAAAGTGCCCATTGTAACAGGATCCTTTAATTCTGTTCTTCGGTACTTTTTTTTTTTTTTTTTTTTTCTTAGAAATGAAGTCAATATTGTCTGAATGTGAATGAGCCAGTGTGAGACTGGGGTAGGAATAAGTGATAACAGCAATTCCAAGACCAATTTTTCAAAATAAATTTAGAACCAGAAAAAGAGAAAAATATTTGCCCTGTGCTGTCAAGGGTAAAGGCTGTTTCTTGCCTCCTTTAAAAGAAAGGAAAAAAAACAAGTCAAGTGCTTCTGTCAAACCAGTATTATTAATTAGTTTGGACAGAGGAAGAAAAATAATTTCCCAGAAAACATAATTGGCTTGTTTGGGACTTCAGTGTCAGGTTTATCATAAACAGAAGTTTTAACACTGACAAATGCCTGTCTTCCTGCTTGCCCCTGTGAACATGTTGAAAGAAACACTGTGGAAGATTCATGCATCCGTACATTTGTCATCCTCTGCAGTTCTATTGTGTCTCTAAGGACGCAGCTGGGTTCGTCAGTGGTGCCCAGTGACAGGATGAGGGGTAACAGGTACCAACCAGAACCTAGGAGGTTTCACTTGAACTTAAGGAAAAATTTTCTTTCCTGTGAGGATGCTGGAGCCCTGTAGCAGGCTGCCCAGAGAGGTTGTGGAGTCTGCTTGTCTGGAGATTTTCAAAACCCATCTGGACACTGTCCTGTGCAGCCTCCTCTAGGGGAACCTGAGTTAGCAGAGGGTTGGACTGGATGATCTCCAGAGGTCACTCCCAACCCCAACAATTCTACAGTTCTGTGATCCTTGACCTCAGATTTTGTCTTCAGAACTTTAATGCTGCCTTCCTTTAGTGAAAAACAACTAACCAACCTTCTCAAAGAGCTTTATAGCTGAAGTCATTGGCAGATGGAAAAATAGTGAAAGGCTTCAAAATGCCCAGATCATGCTCAATTTTTTCCCCTTTATTTCCTCCTTTAATTGCAGCATCTCTACTACTTCTTCATTCTGCCTTAAAACAAAAGGTGAAACAAAGCTCAGTTTGGGGAATCAGCCTTATGAGGTTGAATGTAAAAATGGGTAAATAATAACAATTCCCATTTGCTGCCACTTCTGGCTCACTCTAAACGGAATGCTGGTGCCTTGCCAAAGTCTGTTAAAAATAGAAAGCAGCCAGTGTCAGAGCCTGCCTCTTGATCTTTTTTTGGGGTGGAGATCTGCATGTTAATTTATTAACGTAACCTTTTTTGGTTCATCAGTGCTGAGACTTGTTGCCTTGGACCAACACACAGGGAAAAGAAAACCAAATAGCTTTAAGAGACAAATTTTGTGCATCTTGTTGGAAAAGCCCTCTAAGATCACCATGTCCACCTGTCAGGCCAACACCACCGTGCCCATTAAACCATATCCCCAAGTGCCATGTCCACACATTTATTAAATACCTCCAGGGATGGTGACTCCACCACTTCTCTGGGCAGCCTGTTTCAATGCCTGACCACTCTTTTAGTGAAGAAGTTTTTGGGGGAAGTGATTCAGTGGGGATGGTGGTGTTGGGTTGATGGTTGGACTTGATCTCAGAGGTCTTTTCCAATCCATAAGATTCTATGAAAAGGTTGAGGACTCTCAAGTGTCAGTAGCACAATTCAGTTGCTTGTTAAACAAAAGCAAGATAAAGAAGATAAAATGTAGTGTTAGCCTTCTGAGATCCTTTGCTATTAAGTATTTCATCGCTTGCCCCTTCCGTCATAATTTATTTTCCTATTTTTCAAGTTGAAATTTCTTCAGTTCTGAGAGAGAACTTTTTGATGCACCTCCTGGTGAGTAAGTGCCAGTTCAGTCACAAAGATGTAATTTGACTTTGTCATTTGTCAGAATGCTGTATGTATGCTTGATTGTAGGTTGTTTAAAAACCGGTACTGATGTTATGCGTCATTTCACTGAGGGACAGCAAAGAGGGATTTAGAAGCCACCAGACTACAGAAAATTGTGGTGTTTACCCTGCATTGTCTGTCAGCACCATGGGGATATAATCCCATATATTTTTATGACCCATGGACCCATCATGGTGTTAAAATCCATCTCTGCTACTCAGCCCTGCAGCTCTGTGTGAGTTTACGATCTTCCTACTTTTATGTTGTGTGGCACAAAAGTGGTGATGGAGTCAGAGCTCAGGAAAAGGCAGGCAGTGGGGTATGGCCATTCTGGTATGTGGGTGAGATGTGGCTGTACCCCTGTATGATGAGTGACCAGCAACAACCTGCCAAGCAGTCATGCCCCTGTATTCAGAGCTTGCACTGAGGAGCTGCCTGAAGTACAGGGAAGTCAGGAGCTGCAGACACCACTCAGGAGGGGACAGCAGTACCTATGCACTTTGTGAGCAGAGAACCAAGCAGTATTTGTAAGTGCTCTGTTATCAAGGCTTGAAGTGTCCTAGAGAATCAGAAGTATCCATTTAAAACCTTGTGCAGAAGTCAGACCAAACTCCTAACATCTTTGAAGTATAGGAGCCATGCTGCTGTACTCACAGCAAACAGGGAATGGGAATACTGGACTGGTTTACAGGGAGGCAAAGCTTAAAACTCAGCTTCTCAGATCTGCCCTAAATGGGTCAAGCTGGAGGGCAGCAGCTCTTCCAGAGCAATTGCCCCAAAGAGCCAGAGGATGAAGCACAGAGAAGCAGTGACGTCCCCACATGGATTAAGTCTGTACCAGTGGCAGTCTGCTCTACAAGCATTGATCAATGTGTTACATATTGTGTTCCCAAGATCAACATTAGCACTGAACTTTATTTCACAAGACTGGCATTCTGTACTGCATCTTGGGTCAAAAAACTGACCACTCTTTAGCAAGTACACTGTATATATGTATTTCTCTATATGTGTTGCTGTAGACACGCAACTACTGCACTCTGTACACATTTCATCCTGCTGCTCCTTTATGGAAAGTATTTTCTGTGGGAACAAAAAGTGGGATTGTAGAGCCCTTGAATGTCTCTGGGGTACATGCAATTGAATTAAGGCAAGAAATGCAGAATGATAGAATCACAGACTCATTAAGATTG
The DNA here is from genome assembly GCF_027791375.1 of Indicator indicator. Lineage (NCBI taxonomy): Eukaryota > Metazoa > Chordata > Aves > Piciformes > Indicatoridae > Indicator > Indicator indicator. Next base: position 4,927,645 of record NC_072047.1, read on the forward strand.
GAAAATCTCTCCAAGATTATCAAGCCCAACCATCAACCCAACATGATCATGCCCACCGAACTGTGTCCCCAGGTACCATGTCCACATTTTTTTTTTTAACACCTCCAGGGATGGGGACTCCACCACCTCCCTGGGCAGCCTGTTCCATAGCCTGACCACTCTTGCAGCAGAGAAATTTTTCCCCATATCCAAACTAAACCTCTGCTGGTGCAACTTGAGGTCATTTTCTCTTGTTCTATCACTTGTTACAAAGGAGAAGAGACCAGCTCCTACCTCAGCTCCTTTCAGGGGTTGTAGAGAGCAAAGAGTTCTCCCCTCAGCCTTCTTTTTCTCCTGGCTAAACAACCCCAGTTCCCTCAGCTGCTCCTATTCTCCAGACCCTTCACCAGCTTCTTTGCTCTTTTCTGGACATGCTCCAAGACCACCTTGTAGTGAGAAGAGTGGCTCATGGAAGTGAGGAAGGGTAAAAGCCAGCAACTGTCAAATCCTGCAAGTTTACATCTGTGCCTGGGCCTGGAATTTTGAGGCTGATTCAGGCTGAAAATGAGAGACACTCTGTGTCCAGCCATCCCTAACCCACACTAAACACATAGAAGGAGGAGTGTGCATCTTTACACAGTGGCTTGAGTTGAGATCTCTGGGGCAGCAGGGGACTGCAAATGTTTGGACACAGGCAAGAGGTGGAAAGGACAGGCAACAGAAATGGGTCAGTCTGGGAATGGTGTTCTGGTTATTTGCATTTTTTTCAGAAAATGCCCTAATGGCCAAGAGCAAACATCTCAGCACACAACTATTTCCAGGTTCACTGTGTGCAGCCTCAAATTTAGAAAGTTGATAAAAGCTGATGGGAAGGTAAACTGAGGTTTTTTTTTACCCACATAAAGCCAACTAACCACATTGTTTTACAAATAAATTTCATTCTTGTTGAAGTTCCAGCTCCCATCCTGCTACTACATTGGAATGATTCTGGATCTCATTGCTCACATTTTTAAGATATTTGATGTTGGTCCCAAATCCCTTGCTCTCAGAGTCATGTCTGTACAATACAATTTTAACTTTCCTTTAAAAATGAAATATAACTCAAGAGCATGGTTCAGGGAATAGTTTGAAGAGATGAGTCTGTCTCAGCCTGTTTCATGAGTTTGTTAGAGGATTCCAAAATCACAACTGTGGTTCTCAGTTGTGATTTTTTGGAATCCTCAGCATAAGCAAGCCACGAACTATCTTCTGCAGCAAAAGCTGAGTATCTACCCCTGACGTGCTGGATGGGGTGAAAGAATCACTCATTGCCTTTTCAGTCACTAACAAATCCTAAATTGCACCATGATGTTAGAGAGTGACTGAAAAATTACATTCTTGGTTCATTTACTGTAGGCATTTGAAAGTCGTGAATGCTATGAAGACAAGAACAAACCTCTGACAGGTAGTACATGCAGAACCACAGAAGTGAATCACAAAGCACCTCTTTCTGTCTCATTTCCAGTGAAAATGCCTATTAATATCACCAATTCTTTCTGCTGCTTTGCTGGGTGTGAGTCAGCGGAACACAACATTTCAGGACTTGGTAATGTCAGAGAAATGCTTGCCACAGGGATGTCATCAGGATCTTTGTCATTACATTTGGTGTAGCTGAGTTACCAACCTAGACCAGTGAAGCCTTTCCTGTGTTTATGAGAAACACTCCATGTAATTAGCTAAAAAAAACAAACCACCAAACCAAATTGCCAAAGAAATATCTCAGCTGTTTATGTCCAGCACTTATTTTCTCCCCATTCAGTGGCTTAACACATACACACTCCCCTTCCTCCCCCCCTCCTTGTATTCCATGGCTCAAGGAGCATAAACACCCTTCCCACTGTTCCAGAAAATGATGTGGGGCTTTATTCTGGCTTTTGTGAGTTTTTGTTTGTTTGTTTGTGTCATTGAGGGAACACACTGAAATACCAGCAGACGGAATCTAGCTCTAAATATTTCCTCAGTGGCTGGAGTTCTGTATTTTGTGATAGGAAAACTATGTTGGTTTTGAAAGTCTCCAGAGAAGGATACCACTGACAAGAGCCCAGCCCCATCCTCTTGCCTCTCACCCTTTAAATGCTGCTCAGCATTGATCAGATCCCCTCTCACGCTGCTCTTCTCTGGGCCAAACAGTCCCAGGTCTCTCAGCTTCTCCTAGTAAGAAAGAAGCTCCTGTCCCCTCAGCATACTTATGGCCTCTGCTGGGCTCTCACCATTAGTTGCCTGTCTGTCTTGTACTGGGGAACCCAGAACTGGACACAATACTCCAAGTGTGGCCTTACCAGGCCAAAGTAGAGTGGGAGAAAAAAACCTTTGATCTGCTGGCTAAGGGAAGTCAGCCCCAACTTAGACTATTTTTATAATATCCCAACCTTTTTTTCCTTTTATGCATCAGGCCTGGGCATTTTTCACCTCAAAACAACCCTGCAGGCACTGTCATACATAGTTGAAAATAAGCCTTATCGTTACCTCCTACCCTGCGCTTTGGGCAGTCTAAGATTTCCCTAAACCATCATGTAAAAGGACTTCTCATTGCCCTTGGTGCTTTCAGAGGTACTGAGATTTAACTAAGGGGATGCCGAGACTACAGCTCTAGTTTGGACAACAGTTCTCTCAAATTTGTGAAGATATATTGAGCTCAAACAAGCTCTGTTATGGGCTCCACAGCTGCCAGTGGTTTTAGTGGTGAAATATCCTCTGCATCTGAAAAGTCTGACCTCTGCCACTAATCTGCCTCCCTATGTCCACATTCCCCTGTCAGCAGAATAGATATGACAGTGGTGGCTGTCTTTTGGAAAGAGTTCTGTAGGGTACAGGTGTAGCATTCCATATGCAATTGTCTCTGGATGAGGCTTTGGATGGGACAGGGTGCTTCATCTGTTTCCTTGGCTTTTTTGGAGACTTTCTTTTGGTGACACTTGTCTGCTTAGTAGTTGTCTTTAAACAAGAGTTTCAAGTATGTTTTGAAAGACTTATTATGTGTTTTACAAATAATATAGCAAGACCACAAAGAAGGGGAAACCAACCTCAGAGTTTCCTTCTAAGGCATCAAAGGATGCAAAGCCGCTCTTGCATCCAGAAAAAAAAAAATCCAGAGGATAATTAATTAAATTAATTGTGCTCTGTGTGGGCAACCACATTTGCAGATGAAAAATGTGGTTTAATGTGTTCTCACAAATCCTTTTTGGGTATATTTCTGACGTCTTGGCAACCAGCATTCAACATGCTGACATCCTGGAGAGCATGAGCCAGGCCTTTCAGGGCTCCTCCTTATGAAACATCTACATCTCTTCCTCCAGTACTGACCAACAAAAAAGTCTGTATTTGTTGGGGTTTGTTTGTTTGTTTGTTTTTTCACATGACAACATTAGTGACAGGTTTTTGTGAAGCAACCTAGAAGTCTCACTAAATCCAGTGGAAGTTAATTGAAAAATAAACCCAGCTTTGTCTAAGGTTTAAAAACAAATTAATTCAAAAATCCCCAAATCTTTCTTTTCATGCTTAGCTCATGCTGCTTTTTTTTCTTCTTAGTTGTAAATATCATTCTGTTACTAGCTCAAACTTGAACACAATCTTATTTCATTTTCCCTGTACAGCACACGCCCTTTCTACAGGAAAAGATACCGAAATTGCCACAGATTTAATGTTCCAAGGTTCAAAACCTAAGATGAGTATTTAGTACAGCTTTTTCAGAGCAACCTGTGTGATGTGCCACATAGTGCACACTCAGACAGAGGTGTGCAATTAGTATTCTACTTTTAAATCCTGATATTGTATCAGAGTTGACTGAGCAAGGCTTAATTAGAATTTTAATTAGTACTTTCTATTTCAGTGATAGTAAAGCAGAACAAATCCCTGACTTTCCTCCCCTTTAGAACTACAGCTGCTGAATAAATATTCATATTCAGCACAATGGTTGAAGGCAGTATTTGGCCAGTAGGGTCAGTGGGTGTCTACAAGAGAGTTCATCCAGAGAATTATAAAATGACTTTAAAGGATTCTCACTGATGACTTTTGGCTGGTTTGATTATGATTAGAATATAATCATTACTATGGCAATTAAATATGACATTCAGGTTATTTGGAGTATGGTACCTCACAGTGTGCATTAAATGAGAAATAGGATCTTTCACCGTCCTTTGGGGTGTTTTCCCTATCTCTGGAGATGTTTAAAAGTGGCAGATATGTAGTTCTGAGGGATGTGGTTTAGCCCTAGATGTGGTAGAGTTAGATAATGGTTGGACTTGATCTTAAAGGTCTTTTTCAACCAAAATAATTCTGTGATTTCCTGACATCAAGCTGATTTATTTTTTCTCGTGGTGGAAATTATTAGGTGCTGAGATACTTTGACTCTGAACGCATTTATCCCTTGATATTTTGCATCTTTTTATCACCTCAAGAACTGGCTGCAGACTCAGATATGAACACAGATGCATCTAAAGATATTATTCCTGTACCAGAGATGGTCAGAAATAAGTCCTACCCCTGAAAGAGTATTTTCTGCATGGAAAAAATACTAAATCCCTTCCATTTTCCCAGACTGGTTAGCTTAAATTTGAACCAGAGATGTTTTGTTTCATTTGGACTCATTTTTCATGTTCACCACTTTGTGATGGTGAAGGTTTTGGTTTTGACAGCTCTCCAACAGAAAATGATTCCCTCAGAGCTTTTCTGCTCAACATTACCATGTGCAGGCACAGACATGTACCTTGCTCTGGGGATGGGGCTGTAAAGGCAGAGGGTTTTGCTTTACTTACCGAGAGGCATTACTACAAAAAATGGAAGCCAGCAGAGAACGAAGCATCCCACAACTATTCCCAGGGTTTTGGCAGCTTTCTTTTCCCTGGAGAACTTGAGGAGACACAATGAAAAATGATGCTTGCTCTTGGGGTTGGATGCTAATCCACTTGTTTCAGGAGTATTTTTACGATGGATGCGTAGGGTGACTTCTTCAGAATGAGATCTCTCTGTCTTCAGACCAGAAGTCAAATCTTTGTTTTCTCTTTTGGCCACTACATAGACTCGGCAATACATCACCAAGATAATAGTCAGGGGGAGGTAGAAGGAGCCCAGAGCAGAGAAGAGCACATAGCCAGGCTCCTCAGTAATTTGACAAATGGTCTCATCTTCTGGTGCTGGTTCCTTCCAGCCAAAAAGTGGTCCAACTGATATCACCAGAGACAAAGCCCAAACACACAGTAAGGCCAGAAGACCTCTCTTCTCTGTCACTATACTTGGGTATCTCAGTGGGTAGCTTACTCCTATGTATCTGTCTATCGAGATGATGCAGAGGCTCATAATGGATGCGGTGCAGCAAAGGACATCAACAGCTGCCCAGATGTTGCAAAAGATTCTCCCAAAGGCCCAATAGCCTAAAATCTCCATAGTAGCTGAGAAGGGCAGGACAGTGGAAGTCAAGAGGAGGTCAGCCACAGCCAGGTTAATTATATAATAGTGGGTAACACTCTGAAGGTGTCTGTGGCAGGCTACAGAGAGGATAACCAGAATATTACCCAAAACCCCGAAAACTATTAGCCCCCCTAGGATAAGACCTAGTGAAATGGCCTTTGAAATGTTCACAGGTCCCACAGAGTGGGTGCAGTTGGAGCAGTCAGAGGAGTTTCCAGGGAGGAAAGCCATGCTGAGCATCTGATAACATTCATGTGGGGCTGCTGTGCTTCACTCCCAGCCCAGGTAGAAAAAGTGATGGGGTCAGTTGTTGGAAGGTGCTACAGGCAACTTTTGTCTGTCTTGGCTGGGGAGAAGAGATTTTAAGAAAGTCATAGACAGGAAGCACCAGGAACAACGAGAAAGATCCAGAAACATATTAGAAAAATTGACCTTTCTCCCTTTTACTATCATAGCACAATTAATAGCCACCATTTCCAAGTAAAGTTAAACTCTTTTTGCATTTTTCTTGCAGTGCAGAAGTGAGGCTACACAAAACAGAGGCTATTTACCCTACTTTCCAGGATTACATGATGAGAAACATTGGAACTATATGTTACAATAATTTTTGTCTTTTGGGGAAGATTCAATCTTTCTGTAACATAAATTCTCAAAGGGTCTCAGAGTTCAGTTTCTCCCAAGAGGAAATCACTGATGCTTTTAATTACCTTGTGTTAGTCCTGATTCTGCCTTATAACTGGCTTACAAACCTGGCAAGGTGGAGGCTGCTGCTGTGTCTGCTCAGCAGTGTCATTTGAGATACTTGTCACTGCCCATCTTCAGGGTCTGAGGTGTCAACTAAAGCTTCTCCATGCTGTGGAACAATTGTCACTTCAGCTTCTGGATTGTGAATTAGAGATTGTTTAAGTCAGCTTCTTGCTTGGAAGGGGAGGGTGAGGTTTGGTTTGCTGTGTCAAGGATGCTCAGTGTTGTGCTCTTTAGGGTTCATCACACCCCCTGAAGGAGACAAAGATACAAACAATATGGTTTCCAGAAGCAAGGTTTACTCACTGCTAGGGTTCCCATATAAGAATAGAGCAGGAAGCTATTTTAGGGAGTCTTTCTCAGGCTGGCTCCAGGCAGTGGAACCAACCCTTTTCAGCCCAGTATTGTTTAACAGCCACTAAGAGAGCAACATGAATTTTGTTGCCTGGATTTTCTCAGCACACTGTCAGCTGCAGTCCCTTCTCCTTTGGGGATAGCAATCAATCCCAACCATCAGCTCATCTTCAGAGACCAGTTCTAGGAGAGTTAGAAGCCTGCAGGACACAATTCAGGATTACAAACTGTGCAACAGGTTTGTAAAACCAGATTTTATTCTAAGATTTCCTTATTAAGTGACTCCCTCACCTACTGAACAGCTTTTTAGTCCAGCTGAACTGCCCATTTTAGAAATCTATAGGGAAAAGCAATTCCTGCCAAGCAGATGTTGCAAGGAACAAGTTTCCTACTGAGTGACACAACGTTTCTGACCATTTGGAAGCCAAACTCAGCCTTAGCTGACTAAATATGGAGAAAAGGTACATCAGAGAGAAAAGTGAGTATAAGCCTGGGAACTGAGACATGGGGACACAAATGGAGAAGCCACAAATGGGAGCTGAAAAGCCTTTCACAGCACCTAGGTGTGAATATAGCATTTCTATCCAAAATACTGAACAGGCATGTGAAAAACCATCACTAAGACTAATCCTGTTAAATCTGAGATGAGCTAAGGCTCTAAGTGTCTTAACAGTAGGTCTTTCAGATGAGTCCCTCAAATCACACTTTACAGAATCAATGAGCTGCAATGACTGTCATATAGCTCAAACCTGAGTTTTATTGCAAGCAAAGGCATTTAAAACTCTGAACCCCCAAAAGTCCCAGTTTCCAAAGAGGGGAGGGTGGCCAAGGGGAAATGAAGAGATGTTCCACTGTGGGAATTTGCCTTCTCTGCATTGAAACCAAATTGAATCTTTGTATTTTCTTTCCTGCAAGAGGGAACAAGTTGAAGAATAATTCCAAGGGTGTAAAGGACAGATTTTGTGAAACATATCAATGAAAAGTGACTTTAGCATTAAGCTCCTCTAACCATTGCAACTGTGGTCATTATAGGAGTGATGGTGTGCTAGAAAATTAAGGAATTAGTGATGGTGTGGTAGAAAATTAAGGAATTATCAAGCTTGACTATTAAAAAAAAAAAAAGTACATGAAGCAAAACTTCCCAGTAAGTTAATGAGACAGAAAGCACTGACAGAGATGCTCATGCTCAAAACCAAACAGATAATGCTCAACCTGTGGAGAAGGATTGTTTAGGGAAGGGCATACTGTTGTGCCTACCCCAGTCCACACTCACCTCTTTAATCTCTAGAAGGCAGCACAGCTCCTCTGAGCATCTGCAAAGCAGATTCACAGCACAACACAGCAGGCTCCTCTTTATGCAGGAATGCAACTCTGTGCCTGAAAATCCATTGTTTTTTCTCCCTTTACTTCCCCACTAGTATTTTGCTGGCTCCCAGCTGCACTGATTCCCTGTATGCCAGTGCATGTGAGGATCTTGAGTCCAGCATCCCCCAAGGGATCCGTCCCCAGTTGCAGTGCTCAGCTCCACAAGCAGTAAGTTTGCTGCTCTGCTGATGTAGCAGGCAGTGTCCTTGCCGTTACCGTAACTCCCTGCCAGTCCCGTATTGCTCAAAAAGAAAGTGCACTCAAGATGGTGACAGGTGGGGTTGGAAATTACCGTTTTTCACTTCCATGCAGACTACCAGTTCCTGCAGAGATCAGACAGAGGGAGACAGCTAACAGGCTCTTGTTTATAAGTTAACATTTAATTCTTTTGATATAAAAAGAGAATTGCCTGGCAGGCAAATGGAGCACGAGGAACATAACAAGGAGAGACTGCATGCTGGGATGACGTACTGAGGTAGGCACCACACATAGCTGCAGAGAGGGGTTTTGCCATGAAATAGCTTGAGCAGCATGTGCTGCTGGGGTGAGATTTATTTTTCATATGGCTTTTTAGGTTTTTGGGTTTTGTTTTTTTTTTTTAGTGCCCCAGGTCACTGATGATGAACTGAAGAATCACGTCTAGTCCAACCCCCCTGCTAGAGTAGAAGCACCTAGAGTAAACCACACTGGAACACATCCAGGTGAGTTTTGAGTGGTTCTGGAGACTCCACAACCTCTTTGTGCAATGTGCTACAGTGCTGTCACCCTCAGTGAAGAATGTTTTTTTTCTTATGTTTACATGGAACCTCCTATGTTCCAGTTTGTGTTCACTACTCCTTGTACTGTGACTGGATCCCACTGAGAAGAAGAGTCTGGCTCCATCCTCCTGACGCTTGCCCTTTAGATGTTGGTCAGCATTGAGAAGATCCTCTCTCAGTCTGCTCTTCTCCAGGCTAAATATCACCAGGTCTCTAAGTCTTGAGAAATTATGGTCCTAAAGTGGAAGGAAGGAAGGAAGAAAACACAGACTGGGCTTTTATAGCCAGAGAAAAGCAATTCCCATAGCCCCTGGGAAGCAGGTAAGCCATGTACCTGTTCTTACATGGTACAGTCTCCGCCTCCTCCCAGACATTAACTTAGGAGGGAAAGTTTGTTTGTTGGACTCATGAGTTTCCTGAAGAGAAGCAAATTTAAAAGTGACACTCAAACTCCTTCAGGAAATCCCCAAATGAAGAGGTCGGCTTTTCAGGAGCCCTGACTGCCATTCCAGCAACTTTAGGCTGCTTTCTCCTTGGATAGCCACTGTGACTGGAAGGAAAAATATAAAACCAGCTAACAGGGGTGTGAGTTTTGGGAAAGCATAATCATCCTTTCCTTCCAACGGTTGCAGCTATTCTATAACTTGCAGTCTTTGTTTTAGAACAAAAGAGCCCGTGAGAGGAAAGTTCAAAGTTGAGGAGCTGGGGGGCAGAGGGGGAAGGGAGCATGTGGCAAGGAGAGGAGAATTCAAGATTCAAGCTAATTTTTGGAACCCTGCAAACTGCAAGAACAAGTGGTGATGTGTAAACGCTCAACTTCCACTTCTTCACACTTTCCTTGGCACTTGTGCTGCTTGCTCTGTGGATGTAACACTTGTTCTTGAAGGTTACTTGGAGGTCTTGTGTACCATGGTCCTTCCCCAGGTGGTCACAGAATCACAGAATTAACCAGGCTGGAAAAGACCTTTGAGATCATCAAGTCCAACCTATTACCTAACACCATCTAATTAACTAAACCATGGCACTAACAGCTACATCCAGTCCTTTTTTAAACACTTCCAGGAACGGTGATTCCGCCACCTCCCTGGGCAGCCCATTCCAATGGCCAATCTCTCTTTCTGTGAAGAATTTTTTTCCTAACATCCAGCCTAAACCTCCCCTGGGGCATCTTGAGAGTGTCCTCTTCTTCTGTCACTGCTTGCCTGGGAGAAGAGACCAACCCCACCTGGCTGTACTCCTTTCAGGTAGTTGTAGAGAGCATTAAGGTCTCTTCCAAGCCTCCCCTTCTCCAGGCTAAACAACCCCAGCTCCTTCAGCCAATCCTCGTAGGGCTATTGGATATTGGGAGTGATGTTTAAATGAATGAAGGAAATTTCAGTTACTAAAGGCCATGATTCAGCAGACTTATTTTAGATACCTATCTTAGGATGAGGCTACTCTATTTCATTTGAGCAACTGGAAAATTAGTCTAAATGATGAGGACAATTAGGGGACCAGAGCATCTCTGTGAGGATGAAAGGCTGAGAGACCTGGGGCTGGTTAGCCTGGAGAACAGTGCCTGAGAAGGAATCTTCTCAATGCTGATCAACATTTACAGGGTGGAGGTCATGAGGAAAGGCCTGGGCTCTGTTCGGTGGTGCCTAATGGGTACAGACTAGAACACAGGAGGCTTCATTTGAACGTAAGGAGAAGCTTCTTTTCTGTGAGGGTGCTGGAGTCCTGTAGCAGGCTGCCCAGAGTGGGTTATGAAGTTTCCTTCTCTGGACACTTTCAAAACCCATCTGGATGTTGCAGTCCTGAGCAACCTGCTCTGGGTGACCCTGGTGTAGCAGCAGGGTTGGACTGGATGATCTCAGAAGCTCCCTTCCAACCCCTGTCAGCCTGTGGTTCTATCCCAAAGTACCACAACTCCTTGTAGACGAGAGATGCGAATCTAGCTCCTACCATTCTGTGATTTTCATCCCATATTAGAACAGAAGTAAAATCTTTTCCCCAAGGAGGTTGACATCAGTTGTGTAATTACAGGAGTGTTTTCATGCAGGTCTAGCCTTGCTCTTCTATAATGTAGGTTCACCAGCTTGCTTGGAAATAGCCAACAAATAAAATGCTCTGGACAAAAGCTTCTGCTTGACAACAGCTATTCAGACTAGCGCATCACTGCAAGAGAATTCATCTGAGCTGAAAATGTTCTGATCTCTTGCAATTCACACTCCCCTGCTTTCATTCTCCTTTTGTGATCACTACAGCACAGCAGATTGCATCAACTCAGAAGTTAATTCTAAGCAGATGGACCTGATTTCAGCTGCTTGGGTTTAGTGTTTGGTCTTTTGTGTGTGTGTGTGTGTGTGTTTTGTTGTTGTTTTTGTTTGTTTGTTTGTATTTGTTTTGGTTTGTTTTGGTTGGTTTGGTTTGGGTTTTTTGCCAGCCCCTCCATTTCTCTTCCAGCAAGAAATCCAGCCAGTCTGGGAAGCATTTTCCTCTTACTTCTATACAAGGCAAACCAAACTGGCCTCTGCAGCTAAATGGATGCTTTCAACCCACAGCCACGGCTTTCGGTTTAGGTCAGTGTTCAAATGGTTCCCAAGCTTTTGTGTCTTCTCTCATGGAGAAAACAGTGGGTTCATGTTGTCATGCTGTAAAACTTTCTCTGTTTACTGGCACTTAATATGCCTGGTACTGAGCTCTTCAGGGCAGACTAGTCTATACTGGTCATCTGTGAAATATAAGTACCAACAGTACAGACCCAAACATTTGTGCTGGAAAGGACTTTTCCTATGGAAACTGCAAAGTTTGACATATAAAAATAAGACCAATGCTATCAAAATTAATAAAACATCATTTGCAAATTGAAGAAAAACTGGTTAGTTCAAAGTAATTTAATGCATAATGTATTTTAAATGCGGAACTAGTTAATACAGTTAAACCAAAACCTAAACTTCCTAGAATAATTAAAAAAAAAATCTCATATCAAATGGCTATTTTCCTCTACAACTGATTGCCCAAAACTCTTGAAATGTGGAACTTTTGTCCATCCAGAGCTCTGTGATTTGAGCACTTTTCTATGGCCTATGAGTTGTCAAAATTTCACACACTGAATCAAGATCAAACATCTTCTTCCGTTTTCTCCATTTGAGCTCCCAAAGCATCAGTCTTCATATTTCTCTGTAGTCCTGAGATTACTGTAATACAATGTTTTGATGACATCTTCCATGTTGTTGTTTTACGTGAATACAGAAATCAGTTCCATTAGCCCAGCAGAGTATGTCCTGTTCTTTGATCTGTGACCTTCCAGTCACGCTCTAGAACCAGGACAGGCGTTAACTTTGTTGCATGCTTAGAATCCTAGACTCATAGAACTGTTTTGGTTGGAAAGACCTTTAAGATCATCGAGTCCAACCATACTCTAACTCTTACCAAGTTGGTGCTAAACCATGTCCCTCAGGACTACACCTCTGCAGCCTTTAAATTGCCCCTTTGAAATGGGAAAATGTTATTTTACCGAGGGGGAATCCGTGGCACAGAGATTAAATACTTACTTCTGGAAGCATAGAACTGATCCTAGACATCCCAAATCACCTTCTGCTATACCCTCATTCTTTTCTCTGCCTTATTGGTGCCACTTGTCTGCAGCCATCTCTAAAGATGCTGCTGCTTTGGGTTCTCAGCAACACTTCAAGCATCTCATCTGTTCAGAGTAATGACCATGTCACAGTGGCTTTACATTTAGTGCTGAGCAGTACTGCCATGGTATAAGGGACACTTGATACCAGACTTAGTCTTTGGATACAGTTTGTATTTATTTCTTCCCATATTCTATAACACCTTTCACAAACATGACATTTATTAGAGATTAAGATAAAAACCAGTATAGCAGTATGGGAAGAAAATTATTTTTGGTTTAAGTATGGGAATGGGGAGAGAAAAGTTCTTTATTTGGAGTAAGGTCTATACTTTGATTGTGAAATGGAGATCAAATTATCATTCTTTAGGGCTATTCCTAAGATAGACCAAGCATCTGTGAGGTGTTATTATCATAACAAAGACAACAATATAATACTCATGACTACTTTGTTATTTGTATCATCTATCCATTTTACTGGCTTCTTCATCCCCACATTCCAAGAGCTGCATTTAGAACCCTTCTGCCACAATGGAACAGCTGCTTCCTGGATCTGAAGGTCACAGAATCACACAATGGCAGGGATTGTAAAGGACCTCTGAAAATCATCTAGACCAGCCTCCCTGATGATGAAGATGTGCCTAGATCAAGTTGCACAGGAATGTGTTCAGGCAGGACTTAAACAACTCCAGAGATGGAGAGTCCACTACCTCACTGGGAAGCCTGGTCCAGTGTTCTGCCACCCTCAAAGTGGGTGGCATCCTCACGTTTCAAGTTCCTCCTCCCCTTCTACTCCACCCTGGTCAGACCACACCTGGAATACTGGGTCAAGTGTTGGGCTTCGAAGTTCAAGAGGGACAGGAAAATACTGGAGAGTGTCCAGTGGACAGCCATGAGGATGCTGAGGGGACTGGGGTGGTCCTTGAAGGCAATGGGGCTTAGGAACCTGCTCTCATGTTGCAAAACAACACTTTTTGTGGCTGACAGGATGTTCCTTTTGAATCACCTCACAATAAACTGCAATAAGGTCCTCTATAGCCCATTCCTGCTCTCAGCATGCCTTCCTTTCCTATTCTGTTGTGATCTGATTCTAGGTTCTTGCTGTTGGTGCCCATATTTGCCTCCTAGTTGTAATGCTGCCAAACAAGCATATTAATTAATGTTCTTCACCATTCTAGCCCTCTATGTCTGGCAGAATTCCACATATACTTTTAGCTCAGTCTCTTTTTCTCTAGCCCATTGCACAGCTAAGTAACACATGCAGCTTTGAGATAGAGAGCAAATTCTGTGGTGCACATAATTATAACTGCAGCAGCTTTCTTCCTTACCAAGGTGTCAGATATCAGCAGTCTCTTCATATTCGTATTCTAATGAACAGGACACATTAGAAGAGCTCTTAAAATGGTTGTGTAAAGATTTCAGCCAATCTGTTTATTTCAGGTTGGATCTGGATTCCTTAGAGATGCAGGAGAGGTAAATTGACCCATGTTTCTAATAATGCCTGGTAATTTCTTCCTTTGTGAAAGCAAAGAGAATTATTTTTCTTCTAGGCTCTTTCCCATCAGTAGGTATTGATCACTTAAAGCCAGTCTTTCAACTTTGATTAAAATTTCACTTGGCAGCCTCTTGGATTAGGTATTTCATCATCATCATCATCATGAACACTAGAGCCCAAATAATATGAAAAAGGAAAATTAAATGAGGAGGCAGTAATATTGAAGTAAGAAGTGGAAAATTACATATTAAATGCCAGACACATACTCTTAGATATTACTGTGCCACTTTACATATTGCACAGTCAGTTGGATTTCATAGGGATACCACCACAGAAAAATCTAACAGGATTCTGTTTCATCTACGCGTTGTGTATAGTACTTGTAAATCTCCCTGGAGTTGTTAAGGGGCTGTGGATTTTCTGCTGTTTTCTTGTTGTAATTTGAATTCTCTCTGCCTTAGAAAAGTGAGTTTGTTTTGAAGTGGAATTAAGCTATCTGCTCTGATAGAGCTGAAGCTTTCAGCTTTCTCTGTTTTTACCAGAAAACTCCATACTGCACAGGGATATAGGTGTTAGCATGAAAAAAGCTGCTGGAGATGAGTCAGCTGTAGAGGAGGAGAAGACTGCTCAAGTAGCTTGCTGTAGAAAGAAGAAAACCCACCTGTTGAGATGCAACTAAAATGACAGCTTAAGGAGAAGCTTTTTTGTTGTGAGGACAGAGAAGTTGTATAGCCTTCTTCTCTGGATACTTTCAAATCCCACCTGGACATTTTCCTGTGCAACTATGAAGGGGGGAGGGGGATGCGGAGTGAATAGATCTTTGGAGATCCCTTCCAACCTCCACCATTCTGGGAATCTTAAGAGCTCTACTCTGCATTGACTCATGGGTTCGTGATATACATATTAATGAATTATGTTGCACTAACCACAAAAGTATGACATTGTTCCCCAGGGATCTGTGTCTTTCTGAGTTACTTCTGGTGGATGTTACATGTCATCAGCACGTATCAGCCTAACAGCTCCTGACACACCAGTCTTGGCAGACTATCATATGTGCTTACTTAAACACAAGATATTTAGTGCTGGCTTTTAAAACAAAGAGGTTGCATTGTCTTGGTGCTGTTGTGACAGCAGAAATCCTGCTTTGCTGCTCTTTTGTGCTGCTGTCCATGGGCTAGTGAAGGTTGTATACCTTTGTGCATGTATGTGCAGGCATGAAGCATGATTTCTCTAAGCTCAGCTGTTGGAGTTAGAAGCACTGTCACCCTTAACTCCTTCTGCAGGCAATGGAGACATATGACCACATCCAGATTTGGTGTTATGTCTCTGGAAGCAGCCAACTCTGCTGTGAAGGAAGCTTTTGGTGATTGCTTCCACCTTGGGTGAGTGCAGAAGGTGACATGAATATGGGATCTTGTAATTAGATAACAAACTTCAGACGCCACTAAGTTCATTCTACTAACCAGGGTGAATGGTTTTATGGTCAGAAGGCAGATTACATTACATGTATAACTAAAATTCAACCCACATGAAATAGCTCATACAACAGACTGTATCATCAAGGTTTTTTTTTTCTTTTTTTTTTTTTTGCCCTATCAGATAAGGGTGAAATTAATTTATCAACATAAAAGGCAAGGCTTTGGTAGATAGATATAGGGACTAAGTTTGGGCTAATGGCCAAAACACAGCCATCTTGGCCCTCTACATTCTTCTTCCAAAGCTGTCAAAGCCACAGTGTTTTACAGCCATGCTTCCAGACTCTTAATACCGTGGCATGGTTCCAATCATCCAATTATCCCAAATGCCAATTTCTGTGATAGCCTGTGCTCATAACCTTCAGCACTGACAGAACTAGGTGTGGCATTTGAAGAAAGGGCTGGTATTTCACTACATAAAGTGACCTTGATAAACTCAAGATTATCAAGGTTTAATAAACAAAGGTTTGAGGTCAGATAACCTCAAAATATTTGTTAATAATATACTTTAAAGTAGAGCACGCACTTTGGCAAAATAGATTGTAGGTAGGTTATATATTCAATTTACAAAGGCCACAAGACGGTATTAACTAAGTGCATCTCACAATTTCATGAGCTTTAAATTACCTTCTCTTATCTTTTGTGCTTTAACATTCCACAGCAAATTATGCCTTTCTTGTTGCTACTCCCAAATTCCAGTCTAAAGTAAACTTCAGTGAAGAACCTCAAGCAGCCAAGCAAGGAAGAAGATACTAGATAAGGCACAAAAGCATGGAGACCACAAGCCTAAGAGGCAGAGAAGTAATAAATAACAATTCAGATTCTTATAGCTGAATCCCAAAGATGGTTGTTTATATTCAAGCCAAAAATGTAACAGATTGAAACGAGTTTAGTCCCCTTTGTTGCCTATTAGTTTGGCAACAAAAATATCACTGTTGGGTGGCTACTCAAAACTCTGAGCAGCTATTCCTCTGGGCTTTAATAATTAAACCCATTTAATGAAGTGAATTCATTGCAGTGCTAAGATAAGGTGGTTTCAAACCCATTAGATTTAACACTGATTAAAATATTTTCCTAGGCAGTGGTAAGCAGCCAACAGCCAACTTAAAGTTTCTTGTTAAGCAGGATTTGAGCATCTGATTCTCGTATTTGTGGGGAAAAAACCCCATTGCAATATAGGAAGAGGCCAAGGTATGCACAAGCCAGAATTTAATCTACCCTAAGGAGAATGTAAAGTGGAGCTGTGTCTGAAAAATGCTTGTAGCTAGGGACAGGATATTTCTGAAACCCTAAGTGCCCATTCAACAAAATTGCTCTTGCTGAGTTTCAAAGACAGGTGGATGAAGACGGAAGCTGACAGAATTATACCTCTGAAAGGTTAAACCTGTCAGAAACCAACCTGCACTATATTGCATTAACTCTGCCCTTTATTGAGGTAAATATTTATTGCCCTCTGAAGCAGAAACCTGCACATTCATTGCAGGATGCTCCTAAATTCATGCAACAAAACCGTGGATGCTCCAAACAGAGGAGCAAAAGCTGCCTTAGCCTTCCACATTCCTCTCCCCATTTCAATTCACAGCTTACGATGTCTTTAGGATCACACTGCTTCAAACAAGTTGGCTGCTCACTCACCGTGAAATGACATTGTAAATTTGTATCCATTATCAGAGTCAAAGGGGCACTGTTGATCTTGTTTATTGTGTCTGCAAAAGAGCTTCAAGTAACACAGAAGCTGCTGGAGGTGATGGGGTGACACTGGGCTTGATGGTGGAAGCTGCAGCCCACCATGCTGCTGAAGTGGGGCAATTCACCTCATCCTGCTGCCTGTCTGTCTTTTTGGAGGGCTTGGAGCCCCTCATAGCATCAAGATCTCTCCTTGGGGTCTGTAAGAGCAGCAGCATCTTGGCTGCTCCAGTGGTCGTCCCTGCTGCACACCCATGTTGTCCTCTGGGCTGCTGCCTGGTGATGTGCCCCTTGGTGGGCAGCACCTGGGAGGCAGATCTCGACTTTCCCTCTCAACCAAGTATGAGTTAAGCATGGTGTTTTAAACTTCAGTGGCACCCCAAAATCCTTGTGCCAGGCACCCTCCAGGATGCAGGGAGGGACTGCTGCCCCTCAGTAAGCCTCCTTGCAACTCCCTCAAAAAACAAAGGAAAATTGGACTAGGCTCTTTACTTTATCTTATAACCTGGAATGTTTTGCTTTGTGTGCTATTCAGCCAAGTTAAGTGCTCTGGTTCAAAACTGCATGTCTTGCTCCTGTGTTCTACCTTTTCCTGTTCCCCTGTTTCCCTCTTTTCCCCATCCCCCTTTTCTCATACCCCTCTCCCCTCCTTTTCAGGTCCCCTTCTGTTCCTACTTTCCCCATCCTCCAGTGTCCCACCTTTTCCCATCCGCATGCCACCTTTTCCACCCCTTGTGTCATGTCTTTCCCATCCCCCTGCATTCATCCTTTCCCAATCCCCCTCTTCCACCAGTCAGAGACCAGGGTTATGTTCTACTCACATTTTTGGGAGCACAATTAAGAGTCAAAACGGAGTCAAGCACCGAGTAACTTCATTTGCCTGACAACAAATTTGCAAATGCAAAGGCAGGGGAGAGAGAGAGAGAGAGAGAAAGGGTCAGTTGACCCTGCCACCACCACAGACCTGTTGCATCCTGAAGGCCAATTCGTCTTCCTGCTCAGTGGGTCCAGTGTTGGCAGTCTCTCCTCTGTCATTTGGTTGCCTTATTATATATTCATTTATCTTCTGAGAATGACTTAGCATGTTCTGAGTGAGAGTAGTTTTGTTTAACCACAGCCACCACTTGGTGGTGGTGTGCATGCCCAGTGCTGTCACTGGAAGGGCTCTGGTGGGATCTCTGAACTCCTCTGTCTCCCAGGCCATGGTTTTGAGCACATGGGTAGGGGGATTAGGTCAAATTTCTTGGAATCAGCTCCACATTCAGGTGTGAAAGAAAACAGGAAACCTCTATCTAGTCTTGCAGCCCAAGTGGCGCTGTGCAGCCATGCTAGTGATGTCAGTTGTTGACTACATGGAACCAAAACAAGCAACCAGTCTCTTACAAGGAAGATTTTAGATATGGAGAGTAGCCTCTGCTGTGGTGAGACTGATCAGCAGTGTTGCTTCAGCTAAGATGTCCATCATGGAATTTTTTACTTTAGAGAAATTATTGTAGCACTTTTCTTTAAGTGGGTAACAAAAGAATAAAGCCTCTTAAAGGACAAGTAATGGAATTTCATCACTATTAAAATGGACAGCCTCAGGTGTATTAGTGTGAGGTGTTCCAATAGAGAAAAAGCTCTAATTTTTATTTAGATATTGAAGATTTGTTTTAGATATTGAAGAATTGTATTAATTTATATGTAAAAACAGATTTTTAAATGATCCCCCTGTATCTCTCCTATTATGTATAAAAGCTTCAAGAATATAAAACCAAATCCTAAGTAGAGCCACAGAGGATTTTGAAATATAGATATAAACTGTATATATATTAATTAAAAATAGTGGTTATTCCTTTGTGTGTGTGGTGTTGGGTTTTCCCTAAATTTAAATGGGAAAAAATGAACAGAGCCAAGCCGA
This sequence comes from Indicator indicator, assembly GCF_027791375.1. Lineage (NCBI taxonomy): Eukaryota > Metazoa > Chordata > Aves > Piciformes > Indicatoridae > Indicator > Indicator indicator. Next base: position 4,946,465 of record NC_072047.1, read on the forward strand.
GCTTCTCCCCACGCGCTGGGGCAGGAGATGCCCCGTCAGCGCTGAGTGCTGCCACCGTGTGTGCAATTGTCGGCACCGCGGCCGTGCAGAGGCATGCCCTGCCCTGTCAGTTCTCAGTGATGCCACTGTGTGTTTAATTGTCGGCACTGCAGCTCTGCAGCGGGTTGTGTCGCCCCATCAGTCCTCGGCGCTGCTGCCTAGTCTCTAAATGCCCAGAACGCTTGTATCTACTGTATTCAAAAAAGGATATTAGAAGACCAAAAGCCGTGCTGCAATGGGGCTGGCACGTCCTTAGAGAGTTGGCGCCTGCACCATAGATGCCCTGCAGCTTTGTGGGAGGGTGAGGATGCGTCCGACTGGGATAGTGCAGGGGCAAAAAGGGAGCCTATTCGTACTGGTCTGGGAGGGGGGGGTAATGGATTTGACGGTCTCTGGACGGTGCTGCAGAGGATTGGGGGTGTTAATCTGGGTTTGAGTGTGTGCAGAAAAGCCTGGTAATATTTAAGAAGGGGTGCTGGGAGGGGCTGCAGCTTTGTGGGAGGGTGGGGATGCGTCCAAATGGGATGGTAGAGGGAAAAAAAAGCGAGCTGATTCGTACTAGTCTGGAGGGGGGGGTGGGGGTGGGTAATGGATTTGGCGGGCTTTGGACGGTGCTGCAGAGGACTGGGGAAGTTAATCTGGGTTCGAGTGTGTGCAGAAAAGCCTGGTAATATTTAAGAAGGGGTGCTGGGAGGGGCTGCAGCTTTGTGGGAGGGTTTAGGGACGTCCGACTGGGATTGTGGAGGGGCAAAAAGGGAGCCGATTCGTACTGGTCTGGGAGGGGGGGTAATGGATTTGGTGGGCTCTGGACAGTGCTGCAGAGGACTGGGGGCCCTGTCTGTGGCCAAGCTTCTCCACGCACTGTCTCCACACACAGCGTGTGCTCAACAGTAGCCCATGGCTGCTGTCCCCTTTCCCTGCAGCTACCAGGCTGCTGATCTGCTGCCTGATCTACCCTGATGGCTGGGACTCGACAGAGGTTTGGCGCCTTTGTGGGGACAAGACAGAGAAGTACACGCTGGGTGCCTGCACTGTGCGCTGGGCCTACATCCTCTGCGTCATCAGTATCCTTGACACCCTTCCTGGGCTTTGTGTTGGGGAACAGGCAAGACAATCTCCTGCCATCTGACTTTAAAGTGGAAAATAAAGGTAAAGGAGCTGGGGATGAGCTCTGAGGCCCATCCTGCTGCAGAGTGTTTCAACCCCACAGCTGATTCTGGTGAGGATGCATCTCAAATATTGGGCTCAGTTTTGGGCCCCTCAGTCCAAGAAGGACTTCGAGGGGCTGCAGCAGGTCTGGAGAAGGGCAATGAAGCTCATGAAGGGTGTGGAAAACAGGGCTGGCGAGGAGCAGCTGAGGGACTTGGGGTTGTTCATCCTCGAGAAAAAGAGGCTGAGGGAAGACCTTCTGTCTCTCTGCAACTCTCCGAAATGAGGTTGGAGCCACGTGGGGGTTGGTCTCTTCTCCTAAGGAACAAACAACGTGACAAGAGGAAACACTCAAGTTGAGTCAGCAGAGGTTTAGGTTGGACATGAGGAACAATTTCTTCTCCAAAAGGGAATTGCCCAGGGCAGTGATGGAGTTTCCATTCATGGAAAGGTTTCAAAGCCTTGTAGATGTGGTACTGAGGGATATGGTTTAGTTGTAACCTGGCAGTGCTGGGTTAAGAGTTGGACCTGATGATCTTAAAGGTCTCTTCCAACTAAAACCATTCCATGATTGTCTTTATTTAGGAGGATAGTGACATCCTTCAGTGGGAGAAGCAGGAGAGGGGTTGTCATTATTCTGCTTCATAAGGACATAGAGATCTCCACAGAAGGCCAGAAGCAGGCAGAATATTGATGGTTCCTAAGCAGGAGCTCAGACTGAGCCAGGCTATGTTTTACAACCTTTTACGTGGGCTTCCTCCCTATGCTATTAAGGTATTGGGATTTTTTTAGCCCCTTTTGAAAACAAACCTGGAAGCTCACCTGCACCTACGCTTTATATCACATCTCATTAACATTGTAATTTTCTCTTGGTTTTGCAGAAGAGGGACATGACTGACAGAGCTGCTCACTGCACAAATGGCCCCTGCAGTGTTTTTCAACGTTTCTTCCCAGAACACGTAAAACTGCTGGTGCATTTTAATTACTGAAGGACTGGCAGTGGTACAGAGTTCTGTGCTATGGTGACATCAGTTTTATTTGGGGTGAAATGGGAAACAATCTTTGGTTTGCCTCTTGAAAGCTGCAAACCATAAATACTTGCTGAGTGACAAAAGAAGCTGTTCTTCCATCAGCCTTTTTCTTTAAACTGACTTTTCTGGGAGCTTGAAACATACCAAATTCTGTGGATTTTCTACAATGGTTTATCACTCATGAGGCTGCTTTTGCCTCACAGCTGTCATGGAGCTTACATGACGGGAAAAACCCAGACTGGACACAGGAGGTTTATTTTGAGTCCATTAGCAAACCTGGGGCAAAGGGGAGGGTTGGCAATTTGCTGCTTCTTGGGGTTTGTATGCCTTCTTTCAAGGAAAATACTTCTGAATAAAAAAACCCAAACAAACAGAAAACAGTAGTGTTTTGGATCCTGTCATTGTACCAGACATTGCGGAGCAGGTAAGAGCTGGACTAGAGAGTGGTCATTTGAGATCCTTCCATCTCCCACAATCTCCCACAATCTCCCAGACAGAGTTCACAGGGTATGGTGTCACCTGCAGGCACTGCCCAGGAACCTAAGGATGCAGCCATATGTTGGTTCAAATGCCTACAATGGTGACAGCGCTAACTAACAGCACCTACCTCATAACCTAATGTCTGCTGGCACCTTGTCTTGTTGTTCACAGGTCCTCTGAATGCTAGAAAATTGCACCTTGGATCACAGACTCCCCTGTTCCAATCAAGAGTGTCCACGAGGACTGTTAAATGTCATTGTTTGTGTATTGTTTATGCTTGATTCTTATGCTTACTTCTAAACCAGAATTTTAATTCAGACACAGGTACCAAAAACTAATTTGGGACTGCTGGGATCATCATTTGTGTGCCTGCTAACCCTTCAAGTGCTGTGGACCAGGTGTAAATGAGAATGCTGGGTTGAAAATGTTGGAGACTTCTCCTTAAGTGCAGCTTGTTTTGCCCTGCAGGGTGTAATGCTTTATGAAGGGCAAGTTCATGGCACAGCTGGAGCACCCCCTTAACCTTGCACTGCTGCATGTAAGTGGATGTTTGCCATTTGATGGGGTCAACAGAAGGATACAAACACCAATAGAAGGGATGATCCTGCTCCACTTGTTCTTTCTGGAAATCCTACATGTTTCTGCGTGCAATTTCCATTGTTCCTGACTGTAGGCAGCCCTGTTGAAATGACTGTAATTGAAAATAACACAAAAGGAAACAGTGAAGAATTACATGGAAGTGGTTGTTGTCAGTCAGAAGCAGTTGAGCAGCTGTCACTGGCTCTGAGATGTGCACAAACCTCCTGGAACCCTTATTAGATGCCTTGAGACTGATTTTTCTTAGCAATACCCAAGATGAAGAATAACTGCAGCAAAGAAATGAGCTGAACCTACTCCTTTATTTGGTGAATTCCATGATTTAGTCGTTCACTCTCAGCAGAATGGAAACCCAGCACTGGAGGAATTAACATCCCTGGCCAAAGTCTTGACTCCTGACATGCAGTTGATACAAGCACCCGTGATTTAAGCAGGCACTGTACCACTGCATGCCACCCTTCCCTATTGCCTGATTCGTCTCGTAACTCCTGGCAGCAGGATTTTTGGTGAAAGCAGGAAGGGTCTAGAGCAGAAGTCTTGTGAGGAGTGGCTGAGGGACCTAGGGTTGTTTGGCCTGAATAAAAGGAGGCTGAGAGCAGACCTCATTGCTCTCTACAAATCCCTGAAAGAAGTCTTCTCCCAAGAAACAAGTGATGGGACAAGAGGAAACAGCCTCAGGTTGCAACAGGGAAGGTGAACTAGGAAATGTTCCTTCACTGAAAGATTGGTTAAGCTGTGGAACAGACTCCACAGACTCCAGGGTGGAGTCTCCATCCCTGAAGGAATTTAAAAGCTCTGCAAATGTGGAAAGAGTCTAAATGGAGCTTGCAATTCTGGCCTAGCTCTTTCCTGTCACCAGTTACAGCCATGTCTAAGCAGGTGGAAAAAAGTTGCTTTACAAGCCGCACAGAGACAAACAAAATCATTGGGGCTTAACACATGAAGGGAACCACCTAGCACCAAATTTCTTTTTCCATTTGCTCTCTTTTGAGGAGAGAGTCTAAATGGAGCTTGCAATTCTGGCCTAGCTCTTTCTTGTCACCAGTTACAACCATGTCTAAGCAGGTGGAAAAAA